>NW_027362762.1:532243081-532688081 GCF_046119375.1 Phyllobates terribilis | reverse complement strand
AATTTTATTAATTTCGCGAAAGTCCAGACATGGACGTAAACCGCCGTCCTTTTTTTTTACAAAAAAAAATCCAACAGCCACAGGAGACTTAGAAGGTCTAATATGACCGGAGGCCAAGTTTGTCTGTATGTATTCCTCCAAGGCCTTTCTCTCAGGGATAGTCAGATTAAATAAGCGACTCTTGGGAAGAGTAGCTCCAGGAACAAACTCAATGGTGCAATCATAGTCCCTATGAGGACGCAAAACTTGCGACTCCTCCTCAGAAAAAAACTTCCAAAAATCCTGAATAGGTACAGGTAATTCCCCTCTTTCTACAGCAGCAATGCGACCGTTACAACATTTATCATGACACTTAGGACTCCAAGACTTAATTTCATGGGTAGACCAGTCCAGTACAGGATTGTGCAATTTTAACCAAGGTAACCCCAAAACCACTGGAGAAGGCAAATTATTTAATACCGCCAAATCCAAATTCTCTTGGTGAATACCATTAATGGTGAGGGGAAATTCAAAAACCTTGTGAGTAATACATTTCAAGGGAGAGCCATCAACAGCAACCACAGAAATAGGAGATGACAAAAGTTTGGATTCTAATTTAAATTTTTCCAAAAATCCCTTATCAATCACATTGAGTGTAGAACCACAATCCACAAATACCCGAAATTCAATCAACTCCTCCTGGAATGAGGTGCTTCCAGAAAGAAATACTCCTTTTGAGTTTAAACAAGCTATACGGGCGTAACTGACCTCTTTTTTTTTTCTTTGTTCAAACGAAGCACACAGTTCTTAATAAAGTGGTCAGATTTACCGCAATAAAAACATAATCCCTTAGCAAACCTGCAGTCTTTTTCCTGAGAGTGGGGTGACATCGCCCCAATCTCCATCGGTTCTCCACCTTCCGAGCAGACCCTCTGAAAACTAGGAGCTGCCATAGCAGTAGATTTCTCTTCATTAATCCTAGCACGCAGTCTCCTGTCTACACGTATAGCTAATTGCATTGCCTCCTGCAAGTTCCAGATTTTGGGAAGGCAATCAGCAGATCCTTAACCCTTTCACCTAGACCAGCAAGAAACAGACATTTTAATGCTGAGTCATTCCATTCCACTTCGGCCGACCATCTTCTGAAGTATGTACAATAATTTTCCACATCACCTGATCCCTGCTTCAAACATCTTAATTCTGTTTCAGCAGATGAGACTCGATCAGGATCATCATACAACAACCCCATAGCAGAAAAAAAATCTTCCACAGATCTAAAACACGGATCATTAGGTTGTAGAGAAAAGGCCCATCCCTGTGGTTCTTTGCGCAAAAGTGACATTATAAAGATTCATTCCCCGAGGATCTGGGTCTTAAACGAAAATATAATAAACAAGCGTTTTTAAAGGAAAAAAAATCTTGCTGTTTACCATAAAAAAAATCTGGCTGTCCTACCTTCGGTTCGACAAAATGCACTCCAGGACAGCTACTCACGTGTTGCTGGAGCTCGGCCACCTCCAAAGACAGTACCTGCAGGCGTTGAGCCAACTCCTGAACCGACACCATGCTGATAACTGGATTACTTTCCTTAGAGTGTTTTTGGGCTGAACTTACTGTTATGACCTGCTACAAGCACTAAGGAAAGATAGGAAAACTGTCCCTACAATAGGACTAAGCTGATTCCCTACGATGCAGCGGGGGACCTGTTCCTTGTGAACAGACCCACCTAAGTCCTCGGCTAGTCTGAACGCAGACCTATAGATATAAGGGAGGGGTCCCTACAAGAACTAAGGGCTGGGATATAGTTGGACACCTCCTAGCAGAAATTGTAGCAGAGCAAAGACAAACAAACAAAAAGTACTAGTGGTCCAAAGACCAAGCAAACTACAGAGTTAGGTACAAGGAACCTGGCTAGCTTAAGAGTAAATGTAACACTGAAGTCCAGCAAGGCCAGAAGGGCGGAGCTGGATTATATAGGCAGAGCGTCATGTGACCAACAAAATAGAAAAAGAACTAACAGGAGGGTTCTAACAGTTTCTACCCCCCCATGTTCACCAGTTTCCACAACCCCCCATGACGTTCACCAGAGCTTTCCAACTCGTATATTCGGCTCCGTGAGCACTTACCTGGTTCAGGCTCTGGCTTGTTCTCCTGCGTGGCACTCTGCACTGATGTCGGCAGCATGATGAGGTCTCCTCATCTCGCTGCCATGACGTCAGCAGCATGCGCACACCGCTGCACGTGGGTCAGTGAAGCTGATTGGAGCTCCACTGACCCCGGAAGTCCCAGTGCACATGGAGTTTCATTTGTATTCGTGTCTTAAAGACACAAATACAAATGAATGCGAGTTTTCTTAAGAGAGGTTTGATTAAAAAACCTGAAGGAGGGAGGGTGAGTTAATTTTTTTTTATTATTTTGACCTGAGCGCCGCTCCCTGCAACTTGCAACACTAGGCAACGGACCTCCGGTGTGGCAAAAACTGGCCTGCATATAGGGGAGGATGGAGACACATGGGGCAGGAAAGGAGATCATATGGGGCAGATTGGAGACACATGGGGCAGGTTGGAGAAACATGGGGCTGGATGGGAGATCATATGCGACAGGTTGGAGATACATGGAGCATGATGGGAGATGATATGGGGGCAGGATGGGAAAACATATGTGGCCAGGAATGAGACACATGTGGGCCAGGATGGGGATATTATTACTGTAGGGGCTAATTAAGGGATATTATTACTGCTGTGATGTATTTTATTTTTGAGGATACTGTTTTCAGTGGGAGGTCCTGTTACTGTGTAGTGCGGCACTGTGGTGAGGCCAGGAACTGGAAATTCATATTCCCCGTTATTTCATATTCCCAGTTATTTCATATTCAAGGTCTCAGCAGGAATGCTAGTCTGTCTGACTTCAAAGGGCCTGAGGGGAAATGGTATATTCCCCACAGTCAGAATATGACTTAGTTACCATTACATTACTATGCCGGTTCCAAAAGGCAATTACTAAAAGGATGCTATTGACCAGGGAGACAAGCCAGGAGAGAACTGAATACAGGTCAGCTAGGATATACCTTTGTAGTGCAGACGCCTATTCCTGACAAGAGTATGGGGGAGCTAATTGAATCATGGCAATGAAGAATAGCTAATTGAATACCTCTGAAGTCAGGGGAAGCCCCTTTGTTAGATCAATTAACATGCGCACCTTACAATGAGTATATTGCTGGGAAATGGATTATGAAAGGTCTGATAGAAGGGAAGAGGAGATTACATGTAAATCACCTATTTTCTGCCCTGCCCAAGTTACGAATAAATATGTCCCTCGGAGAGAGAGGAGGAGTCTTCTGTTGAGGGTCACCTGTCGCTACAGATGTGCAGAAAGACCAAGGAACAGCTCTGGATCCATGACAGCGCCCTCCCTGCCGTCCAGAGATCTTTAATGAAAGAGTGGTATATTCACCTTTATTCCTTTTTATTTTAATGTATCGTATTACTGCTTCCTTACTGTATTTGTCTGACTACTGCATACATATATATCTTGTAACCGCTTGTATATACTGTACCTAGCATTGCTCTTTTGAGTAAATAAATATATAGAATTTATAAGCTCGCTTCACATTATCCTAAGCCCGGGACTCACGGAAATTGTGAGGAAGGATCAGGGGGCACGTGGCTCCGATCTGGTGGTGTCGTGACAAGCACTATGTCACTTTTTTTGTGGAAAAATTGGGAAATATGCTCTGGAAGTGGAGATAACTGTTATTTTCTGCAGGGATGAGTCCTGGCTGGAAGAAGTGATGGTGTTCTGCGCTGGATGAAAAAGAAAAGCGAAGATAAAGAACTTCAACTATAAACATCACTGGTGAGTCAGTGTGTTACCTATACACTATATAATATATACAGAGCTCCTGTGTGTAATGTCACTGGTGATCTCTGTATTACCTGTACACTACACACTATATACAGAGCTCCTATGTGTAATGTCACTAGTGATCACTGTATTACCTTTACACTGACACTATACACTGTATACTATGTACATTTCTCCTGTATATAATGGCACTTATGGTAATCTTAGTTTTGTGTTTTTTTAATTAATGATCAGTATTGTAGTTTTCGGTCACTATGTGGTGGTAATATTTGATCTGGTCAAGGTGTGGCGGTATTTATGCCCTCTATGTGGTATTATTCGGTCACTATGTGGTGGTAATATCTGAGTTGGTCATGATGTGATGGTATTTGTCCCGTATGGTATTATTGTTAATTTAAAAAAAAATGTTTGTGACACATTTCCTTAAAGAAAAATAAATAAAAATATACCTAAAAGAGTATTGAGTAGTTTAACAAATGTTTCATAGGACCCTGCCAAAAGAGTCTATCTGTTACGCTCACGTCCGGACTGACTGACATGAGCGTGGTTAGTGATCCCACTGGGCCACGAACCGAGGAGTGCCTGGAGGGGCGTGACTAGGGGCCTCGCCAGATCTGACCACGAACACACGGTGGCTTAATCGACTCCGTGGTCTGAGGAGGGACATGGGAGTTGGCCCAGGTGCTACTCCAGGTCAGACCCCGGTCACAGCTGTTGACCCACACCGGAGAATGCAGAAACGGGCAGGCACGGCTGGTATGCAGACAGGTGGGTACTGGCAGGTACGGCTGGTATGCAGACAGGTGGGTACTGACAGGCACGGCTGGTATGCAGACAGGCTGGTACTGGCAGGCACGGCCGGTATGCAGACAGGCTGGTACTGGCAGGCACGGCCGTTATGCAGACAGGCTGGTACTGGCAGGCACGGCCGGTATGCAGACAGGCGGGTACTGGCAGGTAGGAACGCAGGCTGCATAGGGACCAGTACAGACTGGGATACAGGAACAGAGCCGCTGGTGCGGAGGACGAGCAGAGCAGAGCAAAACCGCAGGTGCGGAGGACAAGCAGAACAGAGCAAAACCGCAGGTGCAGGGGACAAGTAGAGCAGAGCAAAACCTCAGGTGCGGAGGACAAGCAGAGCAGAGCAAAACCTCAGGTGCGGAGGACAAGCAGAGCAGAGCAAAACCGCAGGTGCGGAGGACAAGCAGAGCAGAGCAAAACCGCAGGTGCGGAGGACTAGCAGAACAGAGCAGAGCGTAACCGCAGAGCAGAAGGTGCAGGCAGACAGGACAGGGCTCTGTTCACATGGAACAGACTGGGAAACACAGGAAGATAGCTAGAACACAGGAGGTAGAAACGGAAGCAGGGAAACGGGACAAGCAGAACCAGATACACACAAGGTACTTGCAATGAAGTAACGAGTGGACCCAAAACTCACAAACAGAAGTACAGAGACAACGAGTTGGAGTTAGGTGCAGGTTCAGACACTGCAGGAAAAGGAAAGGATCGGACATAGAGACAAACAGGTTACGGGCTAGGACACTGTTCAGACAGGAACTGAACCTGGAACAAGATACAGGAACGAGCTTGGGAACTCAGCCCCCAGGGTGGCGGAAACAGACTAGAAGTCACAGATACAGGTAATGGGCCTGGATATACAGCCCCCAGGGTGGCGGAAACAGACTAGAAGTCACAGATACAGGTAACAGGCCTGGGTATACAGTCCCCAGGGTGGCGGAAACAGACAAGATACAGGACAGGACCTGGCAACTCAGTTGCACAGAACACACTGAAAGAAAGTGTTGCTCAGGCACCTCCTACTGGGTGGAGGGGGTTTAATATCCAGTGACTCACAGCAATAGGCTGGGGACGCATTAGGAGTGCGCACACTGTAACTAAGAATCAGGCAGTAACTGCGCCGCCACCCTAAGCAATCAGACAAGAGACATGCACACAGCAAGTACTGGAGCAAAGTGTGCAGCCTGGACTGATAGGTAAGTTGGCGGTCTTGCATGGTGGGAGGTGGTAAGCCATGCCAGCACGCCGCCAGGGATGTTACAGTATCCCCCCTTTACACCCCCTCTTCTTCAAGCCTGCAAGGATTTTCTGCAGAGAATTTGGAGGCCAATCCTTCTCTTCAAGAAGACTACCTCTTCAGTCCACTAGAGGGAACGAAACTGGTCTCACCATCTAGGTGACTAGGATGCTTCCTCCCATTGAGCCATCCTCAGCAACAGATGAAGTGGGTGAAGTACCAGGAACAGGACACAGGAAAGTCTCTCTCCATTTGTTAATATCGGGTAGCACCCCAAAGGATTCATGGGACAACTGGAGATCCTCCACCGGGTTGGAGGGGTGCAGAGACTCGGGGGTAACCACCGCCTTGACGTACACTTTGCCAAGCTTACTGGATGAAGTGGGCGAAGTACCAGGTACAGGGTGTGGGAAAGTCTCTCTCCATTTGTTATCAGGTAGCACCCCGGAGGATTTAGGAGACAACTGGAGGTCCTCCGCCTGGTTGGAGGGGTGCAGAGACTTGGAGGTAGCCACCGCCTTGATGGACTTGTTGCCAGATTTATTAGAGATGGAGGATCCTTGCTTTGGGACCAACTTCAGTCTGGTTTCTGAGATGACACGTCTGCAAGGCAGGGCGGTACCTGAAGCCAGATCATTGGTACAATTGTCGAGACTGTGTTGGGACATTGCCTCCGCTTCCCTTCCTTCGGAGACTTCAGCGAACAGCGAGTCAGCGACTAGCAGATCTGGTGAAGAAGAAGAAGACATTGCTGACTGTCCTGAAGATATGGGGACTGGACACCCCTTGTACCTCAGCAGTCCCCCAGGAAACACCATGCAGAATCTCCAGGCTTGAGCGGGCACTAGATCTCTCGGCTCTGGACGACCTGTGGGTAAACCAGACAGCACCTGGAATGTGAACTTCTTCATGTGTAATGCTCCAATCTGGAGCTTAATTTGTACAGACATATTTTGACTGTTTCTGAGTAGGGCTCGTCCTGCTGACAATGCCCAAACCAGATTCTGGAGAAGTCGGACGGGGATCAGACACCGACTCTTCAAGGCTTTCAGCCCGAAACTTCCGGTTAGTCCGAGGCCTTCACTTGCCAGAAGACAGTCACAGTCATCTGTGGAGAGGAAACACTAATGCAAAGGGCAGCCTCTCCTACAGGCCTAATGTCTTGGGACTCTCCAACCTTCGCTGGACAAAGACCATCAGGGTGTTCCAAACAACCGCAGGGGGTCCACAATACGATTTTATGACTTAGTTCCGGCCTCTGCTTTGCCTGACGAACATGGTCAACTTTCATGGATTCTGTGCGGGTAGCTGCCTCTACAGGCTGGAGAACAGGAGGTCTTCGGGAGGACAGAACCTGACGTGATGGTTTACCTCTACGCCTTGCACATCTGGACTGCCTCTTGAGGTTGGGAAGGGAAGTATTCTGCGGAGCATTGTCATCCTGTGTGGATTCTGCGTGGGCAGCAGCCTCTTCAGGCTGGGGAACTGGTGGGCTACCTACACGCATCACCCATCTGGACTGCTCCAGAATATTGGGAAGGGAAGCTTTAGCAGAAGCTTCAGGGTTAGGGTCATCGAAGACCATTAGAAAGGCCACCAGGAAGGCCTGCAGGTCAGAGACGATAGGATCCCTTGCTTCCCAATGATCCAATTCAAGGCATCACCCGCTAGGTAGGACAACAGAAATGCTACTTTAACCCGATCGGTGGGAAAATAGTGAGCACAGAATTTGAAATGCAGCATGCATTGCTCCACAAATGCATGGCTTTGCCTTGGATCCCCATAGTACCGTGGTGGATCCGCAGGAACAAGTGCTGATAGATCCATTTGGGTTGGTGCATAAGTCGCCTGGACCTCAGCTTGGAAAAATGTTTTTTCTTGGTGCATGTATTCGCCAGACAAGGATTCAAATGCCTCCGAGAGCAAAGGGCCATGGGACTCAACGGGGTCCATGGCCTGAGCAAACTGTTACGCTCATGCCCGGACTGACTGACGTGAGCGTGGTTAGTGTTCCCACTGGGCCACGAACTGAGGAGTGCCTGGAGGGGTGTGACTAGGGGCCTCGCCAGATCCGACCACGAACACACAGCAGCTTAATCGACTCCGTGGTCCGAGGAGGGACATGGGAGGTGGCCCAGGTGCTACTCCAGATCAGACCCTGGTCACACCTGTTGACCCACACCGGGGAATGCAGGAACGGGCAGGCACAGCTGATATTCAGACAGGTGGGTACTGGTAGGTACGGCTGGTATGCAGACAGGCGGGTACTGGCAGGCACGGCTGGTATGCAGACAGGCGGGTACTGGCAGGTAGGAACGCAGGCTGAATAGGGACCAGTACAGACTGGGATACAGGAACAGAGTCGCAGGTGCAGTGGACAAGCAGAGCAGAACAGCAGGTGCGGAGGACGAGCAGTTCAGAGCGGAACCGCAGGTGCGGAGGACAAGCAGAGCAGAGCAAAACCGCAGGTGCGGAGGACAAGCAGAGCAGAGCGAAACCGCAGGTGCAGAGGACAAGCAGAGCAGAGTGAAACCGCAGATGCGGAGGACAAGCAGAGCAGAGCGACACCGCAGGTGCGGAGGACAAGCAGAGCAGAGCGACACCGCAGGTGCGGAGGACAAGCAGAGCAGAGCGACACCGCAGGTGCAGAGGACAAGCAGAGCAGAGCAAAACCGCAGGTGCGGAGGACAAGCAGAGCAGAGCGAAACCGCAGGTGCGGAGGACAAGCAGAGCGAAACCACAGGTGCGGAGGACAAGTAGAGCAGAGCAAAAGAAACCGCAAGTGCGGAGGACAAGCAGAGCAGAGCAAAACCGCAGGTGCGGAGGACAAGCAGAGCAGAGCGAAACCGCAGGTGCGGAGGACAAGCAGAGCAGAGCGAAACCACAGGTGCGGAGGACAAGTAGAGCAGAGCAAAAGAAACCGCAAGTGCGGAGGACAAGCAGAGCAGAGCAAAACTGCAGGTGCGGAGGACAAGCTAGGCAAAACAGAGCAGAGCGTAACCGCAGAGCAGAAGGTGCAGGCAGACCGGACAGGGCCCTGTTCACATGGAACAGACTGGGAAACACAGGAAGATAGCTAGAACACAGGAGGTAGAAACGGAGGCAGGGAAACGGGACAAGCAGAACCAGATACACACAAGGTACTTGCAATGAAGTAACGAGTGGACACAAAACTCACAAACAAAAGTACAGAGACAATGAGTTGGAGTTAGGTGCAGGTTCAGACACTGCAAGAAAAGGAAAGGATCGGACATAGAGACAAACAGGTAACGGGCTAGGACTCTGTTCAGATAGGAACTGAACCTGGAACAAGACTGGGAATGCACTTGTGAAAAGCCACTATGTGAATGACAAGATGACATTCTTGAATGCCACAAAACCGCCTTGGGGATGTACACCTTGTGGCAAATGTGTCGCGTGCCCCAGTATTGTCTGTGCAAAAACCTTCCATAACAGTACAAATACTAAAACGTTTAACATAACACATAATATCACATGTACCACCACAGCTGTCATTTATTTTGCTACATGTCCCTGCAATAAAATTTATGTTGGCCTAACAACACGCCAACTAAAAGTGAGAGTTAGTGAACACATCAATGGGATAAATGCGGCTAAGGTGATTGATGACCCTCTCACGTTGAAAGCAATCCCGAGGCATTTTAAAATTTTTCACAAGTGTGATGCCTCTGGATTTAAGGTGAGAGGGATTGACAGGATTATTTCAAACATACATGGTGGGAATGTGAGTAATCGCCTTGCCAGATTAGAAACAAAATGGATTTGGACCCTTGACACGATTCATCCCCGGGGTCTCAATGAGAGTTTGTGCTTCAATCCATTCTTATGAAGTGGTTCCATCATATTATTGACTAAATGTTAAGATGACATTCTCTATTTGTGTTTTTATTGATTTTAATTAATTCTTTTATGTTTTTTATTTGTAGCTGTCATGCATTTCATGCAATTCATGTTTATCCTGGTGAAGAGAATCCTATTTCCTTATGTGTATGTGTTTCTTGGCTGGATGGGCTGGTCAAGTATGAAATTTTATTATGGGTCCATTACCCCCTGAGGAAGATGTTGGAAGGTCCCATAGAGAAGTCACATATGTGAATTTAATGTTCATGTATTATTCATTATTTATTATGTATTCGTTAAATAACATCGTCTTTTGTTATTTTAGTGTCACATATATGTAATTAGGTGTGTATTTAATTTTATTTTGGTGTTTTTATGGTTATTCAATATGGTTGTTTTATTTATTTATTTATATTTACTTGACACATGTTTGTAAATTAATGCTAACTATGGTGGCAAACTAGGTCCTGTATTTGATTTGTATTATGGTCACTATATAATTTCTATATGCTATATTATATGTCATTACACCTTTAGGCATACTGGGTATTTGTTTTTATTGTTATCTCATGTATACAATTAATTTTATGGAATGTACAAATGGTCCTTCCATCTATACATCTTTTCAGCACTTTTGCACTTTTTTTGCACCTAGCACTTTATCACTTTTTGTGGTCATTACTGGTATTGTTTGCACCTTGCGTTCTGCAATATAGGGTCTTAATTTTTTTACTATTTGATGCACGCACGCAAATCATTGCTAACTATGTTGGTGATCTGACGCGCCCCCTGGGCCGAGTGTGCGCGTGTGTGGGATACCCGGAGCCGGGTCTCTGGGGGTTGTAGTCTCCGTGGCGGCGACCAGGTCCCGTGGCTCAGGGTGGTCAAACCAGTGGCAGTCTTTATAGGGTTTTTGTGGTTTAATGTCCGACTACGCCAACCGTGGATTGCGGTCAGGGTGTACCGCCGCTGCGAGGCAGACTGCTGAGGCTGGTGTGGTGTGCGCAGCAAAGGATGGGATAACTCCCCACGGGAAGAGTATAGCCTCAGGGCAGGGAACGTGGATGATGGGAGTGATGGTGCGCGGGCGTCCCAGTACTAGTAGTGCTGTATGCGGTGAGAAAGCAGGAACGACTCAAAGTCTTTGCAGTGCAGTTCAGGGTCTTTACTGGTGATATTAAGGCAGACCCTCCCGGGAGTACTGGCTAGCATAAGGGGCCTGGTCAGTCTGCGAGCAAGCAGGAGTTCCCCTGGCCAGGTGGAGTTGTTGGCCTCCTCGTCTATCTGCACTCTTCCTGGCTACCTTGCTGTAAGCGAGTGGAAGTAGCCCACGTCCCTGAGTATACCGTGTGGTGCTCACCCGTATGGCTGGTGACTTGGGGCCTTCTGATAGCCTCCGCTCCTCAATGGCGGTGCTGGTCCCTTCCTTGTGACTGAGCCTCAGGGCTTCTATGGCCAGAGGACCTGGAATCTCGTGCCGGCTGGTTTCTGCTGTTGGCCTTAGAGGTTCCCACAGCCTCGGACTCCGGTGTCCGGTACTTGGATTCTTCTGCCAGGGCGAGCTCTGCTCAGCTCCAGCCCCTGTGTCTGGAACTGTCTCCAGGCTCTGTCTGACTAATCCCGCCCCAGACCCAGTTTATAAGGGCAGATTCCTCCCCTCCCAGGACTGGGCAGGAGGTGTTGCATGCTTAAGGGCTCCTGACCAGGAAACCTCCCACTTGCTCTCAGACGTAATATTTCTATTACTGTGGTAACCAGACCCCTGGGGTGCCACAGATCTATTCCCTTTTTATTTATTAAATATTTTATGGTCACTATATTAATCATTACATGTTACACTATTTGTCATTATATAATCATTTTTATTTTTACTGCCATTCTGGATATTAATCAATTGTGGGAAATTTATATATATATATTTTTTTATTCATTCATGCACTTTTTTATCACACTTTTGCTTTTTTTGCACATTGTTTCATCAACTGTGGTACTATATTGTCACTACTTGATAATTGATTTTAGATTTACAATTAACTGTTGGATATTTGTGTATGTGTATATGTACAGTTAGGTCCATATATATTTGGACAGAGACAACATTTTTCTAATTTTGGTTCTAGACATTACCACAATGAATTTTTAACAAAACAATTCAGATGCAGTTGAAGTTCAGACTTTCAGCTTTCATTTGAGGGCATCCACATTAAAATTGGATGAAGGGTTTAGGAGTTTCAGCTCCTTAACATGTGCCACCCTGTTTTTAAAGGGACCAAAAGTAATTGGACAGATTAAATAATTGTAAATAAAATGTTCATTTCTCATACTTGGTTGAAAACCCTTTGTTGGCAATGACTGCCTGAAGTCTTGAACTCATGGACATCACCAGATGCTGTGTTTCCTCCTTTTTGATGCTCTGCCAGGCCTTCACTGCGGTGGTTTTCAGTTGCTGTTTGTGGGCTTTTCTGTCTGAAGTTTAGTCTTTAACAAGTGAAATGCATGCTCAATTGGGTTGAGATCAGGTGACTGACTTGGCCATTCAAGAATATTCCACTTCTTTGCTTTAATAAACTCCTGGGTTGCTTTGGCTTTATGTTTTGGGTTATTGTCCATCTGTAGTATGAAACGACGACCAATCAGTTTGGCTGCATTTGGCTGGATCTGAGCACACAGTATGGCTCTGAATACATCAGAATTCATTCGGCTGCTTCTGTCCTGTGTCACATCATCAATTAACACTAGTGACCCAGTGCCACTGGCAGCCATGCATGCCCAAGCCATCACACTGCCTCCGCCGTGTTTTACAGATGATGTGGTATGCTTTGGATCATGAGCTGTACCACTCCTTCGCCATACTTTTCTCTTTCCATCATTCTGGTAGAGGTTGATCTTGGTTTCATCTGTCCAAAGAATGTTCTTCCAGAACTGTGCTGGCTTTTTTAGATGTTTTTTTTAGCAAAGTCCAGTCTAGCCTTTTTCTTCTTGATGCTTATGAGTGGCTTGCACCGTGCAGTGAACCCTCTGTATTTACTTTCATGCAGTCTTCTCTTTATGGTAGATTTAGATATTGATACGCCTACCTCCTGGAGAGTGTTGTTCACTTGGTTGGCTGTTGTGAAGGGGTTTCTCTTCACCATGGAGATTATTCTGTGATCATCCACCACTGTTGTCTTCCGTGGGCGCCCGGGTCTTTTTGCATTGATGAGTTCACCAGTGCTTTCTTTCTTTCTCAGGATGTACCAAACTGTAGATTTTGCCACTCCTAATATTGTAGCAATTTCTCGGATGGTTTTTTTCTGTTTTTGAAGCTTAAGGATGGCTTGTTTCACCTGCATGGAGAGCTCCTTTGACCGCATGTTTACTTCACAGCAAAACCTTCCAAATGCAAGCACCACACCTCAAATCAACTCCAGGCCTTTTATCTGCTTAATTGAGAATGACATAACAAAGGGATTGCCCACACCTGTCCATGAAATAGCCTAGGAGTCAATTGTCCAATTACTTTTGGTCCCTTTAAAAACAGGGTGGCACATGTTAAGGAGCTGAAACTCTTAAACCCTCCATCCAATTTTAATGTGGATACCTCAAATGAAAGCTGAAAGTCTGCAGGTATGAGGATACTTAGCCATGTACATGCATTCAATGTTTAATGTCTATTTTATGTAATGGCTAATATGTCATGTCCATACACTGCTGATTACATTTCTTCATACCTAAGATAGTGCTTTATTTGAGCATAGGTGTATATTACTTTACACTGACATCCTGCCATTGCTGCAGGTTTGACCCATGTATTGATGGGTAGTGCATTGAAATTGCATGTCATTTTTGCTCTGTTCTCCTGTGCAAATTAATGAATTAATATTTCTAAAGGCATTTTGCATTACAGTGTATGCTCTGTTTTCTTTGTCACCACATACCCTACTTTGTCACAATAAAGGTCCTTTAATTGATTATATATGGCCTCCATGTCGGATGTTCTATTATAGGTTGTTTTCAATCATTTCCGATTGGTCTATCCAATCTAGTCAGCAAAGATATACTGTTTGATGATGTGGATGTTTTGGACCAATAACATTATACAGAAATATAAATGTGTATCATCTGCTTGCCCTCTGCAATTTCTCAGATAGGAACTGAACCTGGAACAAGATACAGGAACGAGCCTGGGAACTCAGCCCCCAGGGTGGCGGAAACAGACTAGAAGTCACAGATACAGGTAACGGGCCTGGGTATACAGCCCCCAGGGTGGTGGAAACAGACTAGAAGTCACAGATACAGGTAACAGGCCTGGGTATACAGCCCCCAGGGTGGCGGAAACAGACAAGATACAGGACAGGACCTGGCAACTCAGTTGCACAGAATACACTGAAAGAAAGTGTTGCTCAGGCACCTCCTACTGGGTGGAGGGGGTTTAAGTATCCAGTGACTCACAGGAATAGGCTGGGGACGCATTAGGAGTTCGCACACTGTAACTTTAAGAATCAGGCAGTAATCGCGCCGCCACCCTAAGCAATCAGACACGAGACATGCACACAGCAAGTACTGGAGCAAAGTGTGCAGCCTGGACTGATAAGTAAGCTGGCGGTCTTGCATGGTGGGAGGTGGTAAGCCATGCCAGCACGCCACCAGGGATGCTACACTATCTTGTCATGATTGCAGGCTTAAAAAATCTTTTGGCCAAAACAAAAGCTCCTGGTTATGTGATATGGTGTTCGATGGGAACTGTTAATTTGTGATTGGTGAAGACATGGTGCAGAAGTGGAGTTTTTCCAAGTGTGGACGGTGGGACTGTGGAAGGTTCAAGATGTGGAGGCGGAGCAGGGGTGAGGCCGGAGCGAAGCCTCATGGGGCCCTGAAAATTTTGCCAGTATAGGGCCCTGAAATTCCTGGTTGCAGCCCTGGGTATTGGTGTACTCAAGAGAAATTGCGTAACGAATTGTACCACTCATTTTCCCCTATTATCCCATTGAAAATGAAAAACTTGGGGCCAAAGCAACATTTTATTGGAAAAAATGGCAATTTTTCATTTACTCAGCCTAATGTTATACAATTCTGTGAATCGCCTGAAGGTTAAAAATGCTCACACTTCCCCTAGCTAAATTCCTCGACAGATGTAGTTTCTAACATGGAGGCACTTGAGGGGGTTTCTTCTGTTTTGGCATTTCAGGGGCACTTCAAATGTGACATGGCATCCGCAATCTATTCCACCCAAAATTGATCTCCAGGAATCAGTTGGCGCTCCTTCCTTTTCGAGCCCTGCTGTGCGCCCAAACAGTAGTTTTACACCACATATGGTGCACTAGTTGTAAGTCAGCGCTGCTGAGCCCTGATAACTTTAAGTCCCCAGTCTTCCCTGCATTGAACAAGCAGGGAGAGCGGTGTGGCTCTTGATAAGGCAAACACTGATTGGCCGCAGCGCAGACAATCAGTGTTTGCTTTGTTTGCGTCCTCCCTGGCTGAACAGCACAGCTCCAGTAATGAGCTGCTGCGAAATCCTGCAGCGCCAGGATCACGGGGATACTACTCTCTCCTGTAAGTTCACGACACGATTTAGAAAGGATTTAGATTGCAACCTTTTGCTTGACAGCAATTACGGTTACGGTTAGAACCACATATCTGGGCATTTTGAGATATGTGAACTATCCAGTTCTTGTTACAACTGAGAGTGTGATACCATCATTGGCTTATATATAGCTTTGTCCATTTATTGCTACATGTGAGTTATATTGTACAGGTCTGTTACAGCTCACATGAGGAAAAATCACCATAGCTGCTAGCACTAGACACCTTTTTTATCAGTTGTACTTTATAAATATGACTTGAGATAAATCATTGATTTCACTTTGAAATTTGAAGGTCTAATATAGCTAATGGCACTAGACACTTTATAAGCTGTAAAACTCTGAATCTAGAAAGTTTATTTCAACTAATGGCACTAGACACTGTATCAATAGTTGCACTTTATGAGTAAAAAACCTAGACTCAATCATTTATTAAATACATCCTTCACATCAGTAATAACATAAATCTATTCATGTCAATTTATTCTATAGGATTGAGACCTCTATTTGAACCCTGGTGCTGAATAATTTTCCTCCTGCTTAATTTTAAATGTATTTTTCTTTTTAATGGATTTAATAAAAGATTTCTTTTAATACAATACTGTCTATACTCTATTTTCCCTCTACCTATATGCGTAGTGGGTGACGTGTGATATACAAATATATCTGTTGAAAGTAGTCTGGTGTAGGCCAGAGAAACAGAAGTGTGGTTTTGCAGTTCCATGGTTCAAACCTCTGTATTATCCACTTTTGGGCCATTTGTATCTAAAAAAAAACAGTTTGAGTGTGTGGCTCATTGTTCAGCCGCAAATATATATATTTTAAAAAGTCTGGTATACACCAGTAAATTATAACTGTGGTTTTGCTGTTCCATGGTAAAAAAATCTCTATTATCCTGCTTTTGGCCTTTTCTTGCCGTAAAAAAAAAACTGTAATAGTGTCTCCCTGATTGTTCAGACACAAATATATCTGTTGAAAATAGTCAGGTGTAAGCCAGAGAAACGGAAGTGTGGTTTTGCAGTTCCACGGTTCAAACCTCTGTATTATCCACTTTTGGGCCATTTGTATCTAAAAAAAAACAGTTTGAGTGTGTCGCTCACTGTTCAGCCGCAAATATATATATTTAAAAAAGTCTGGTATACACCAGTAAATTATAACTGTGGTTTAGCTGTTCCACGGTAAAAAATCTCTATTATCCAGCTTTTGGCATTTTTTGCCATAAAAAAAAACTGTAATAGTGTCTCCCTGATTGTTCAGACACAAATATATCTGTTGAAAATAGTCTGGTGTAGGCCAGAGAAACAGAAGCGTGGTTTTGCAGTTCCACGGTTCAAACCTCTGTATTATCCACTTTTGTGCCATTTGTATAAAAAAAAG
Organism: Phyllobates terribilis; assembly: GCF_046119375.1. Classification (NCBI taxonomy): domain Eukaryota; kingdom Metazoa; phylum Chordata; class Amphibia; order Anura; family Dendrobatidae; genus Phyllobates; species Phyllobates terribilis. The sequence goes on along the minus strand of NW_027362762.1, from coordinate 532,671,404 downwards.
CAGTTTGAGTGTGTCGTTCACTGTTCAGCCGCAAATAAATATATTTAGAAAAGTCTTGTATACACCAGTAAATTATAACTGTGGTTTTGCTATTCCACAGTAAAAAATCTCTATTATCCAGCTTTTGGCATTTTTTGCCATAAAAAAAACTGTAATAGTGTCTCCCTGATTGTTCAGACACAAATATATCTGTTGAAAATAGTCTGGTGTAGGCCAGAGAAATAGAACTGTGGTTTTGCAGTTCCACGGGTCAAATCTCTGTATTATCCTGCTTTTGGCATTTTTTGCCGTAAAGAAAAACAGTAATAGTGTCTCCTGATTGTTTAGACACCAATATATCTGTTTAAAAGAGTCTAGTGTACACCAGTAAATTATAACTGTGGCTTTGCCATCCCACAGTAAAAAATCTCTATTATCCAGATTTTGGTATTTTTTCCGTAAAGAAAAACAGTAATAGTTTCTCCCTGATTGTTCAGATTGTTTAAAAGAGTCGGGTGTAGGTCAGAGAAATAGAACTGTGGTTTCCCTCTTCCACAGTTCTAATCGACTTTTTATTACCCTTTTTCCATTGGTAATGCGAGTGTAAGCTATTTTACTTCCTTTACAATGGGCAAGGCACGTGGCAAGGGACGTGGAACTGGACGTTCTGGTGATGGTGCGTGCAGAGGACGGGGCCGTGGTCAAGGTGAAAATGTGCCACAACCAACAGCCACATCTTCTCACTCCCACTTCTTGACCGAATTACTAGGGAAGCACAGAACAACACCAATATTGCGAACTGATCAGTGTGAACAGGTTATTAATTGAATAGCAGATAATACTTCCAGTTACCTGGGCACCACCACCTCCAGTCTGTGTTCCATTCGGTCAAATCTTAGTAGCCGTGAGTCTCGACCGCATACTCCTCCTCACCCTGATGCTCCTTCCTCCCACCATGCCGTTTGTCGTCAGACAGCAACTGATCCCACACTTGGACACTCTGAAGACCTGTTAACTGGTCCATTTCCATATTTGTGCCCCTCGCCTGCACCGCTTGAAGTGGTGGAAGAGGAGATCCCATGTAGTGATGCCCAAATATTTGAACAGCCACGGCCACAGGAATGTGACGCTGGCAATTTGTCACAAGAGGTGGACGATGATGAGACACAATTGCCAGGAAGTGAGGAGGAGGATTGTGGTGCGCAGGTGGAAGAGGAGAAGGTGGTGGATGATCTAGTAACTGACCCAACATGGCAGGAGGACATGCAGAGCGAGGACAGCAGCACACAGGGTGAGGGAGGCAGAGTACCCCAACAGGCAGGAAGAAGCAGTGTGGTGGCCGCACACAGAAGGCAGGCAACAGTTCCCCGTAACACCAACATGAGGGACGTTGCCAGTACAACCGGTAGGTCTTCCAGAGTCTGGAATTTTTTTAAAGACTCTACCGATAACCCCAAAATGGCCATTTGTACCACCTGCCATGCCAGCATCAGCAGGGGTGACAAAACTACCAGCCTGACCACCACCAGCATGATCAGGCATATGTCAGCAAAGCACCCGACTTTGTGGGGCGAACCCCAGGGTCCACGACCAGTGTCAGCGGGTGTCACCACTGCTTCTTCCGCTGTTGTGCGTGCAATAGAACCCCCTTGTTGTGCGTGCAAGGCAATCCCCTGTCCATACTGCATGCAAAGATGCCCCATCTTCTCAGTCTTCACTTGTTATGGCAGTCTCTCAAGAAACAGCATCAACGTCCATGTCCACGTCCCACCGCAGCGTTCAATTGTCCATATCCCAGAGCTTTGAACGAAAGTGCAAATTCGCAGCCAACGCCCCACAGGCCACAGTCCTAAATTCGCACATTTCACGACTGCTTGCATTGGAAATGCTGCCTTTTAGGCTGGTGGAGACGGAATCCTTCCGCAACCTTATGGCGGTGGCCGTCCCTCGGTACTCGGTCCCCAGCCAACACTATTTTGCCGGTGTGCCATCCCCGCACTACACAAGCACGTGTCCCAAAACATCTGCCGTGCCCTCATCAACGCAGTTACTGGGAGAGTCCACCTGACAACGGACACGTGGACAAGTGCTTGTGGCCAGGGACGGTACATCTCCCTGATGGCACACTGGGTAAACATAGTGGAAGCCGGGACCCAGTCGGACCTTGGGACGGAACACATCCTCCCCACACCGAGGATTGCGGGCCTTATGTCAGTCAGAGTTGCCCCCACAGTGTACAGCTCCTGTGCATCATCCTCCTCCTCCTCCTCATGTTCAGCCTCCTAACCTGGTGACGGCTGTGAGGTCGAGGCGAGATCACACACGTACCATGCCTGGCTCATGTGCTTAACCTCGTGGTTCAGCGGTTTCTTAAGTTGTACCCCGAGTTGCCATATCTGCTCGTCAAAATACGCTGCCTGTCATCTCATTTTCGGAAGTCGGCTACAGCTTCCGCCGCCCTTGCTGTGTTGCAGCAGCATTTGCAGCTTCCGACACACCGCCAGAGTATGATGAGATGGATCAAGAAGCCATAATGGGCGATTATACACAGCCCAGCCTCATCTCATCCCAACGTGCATTGGGGGACAATGAGGGAGAGGAGGAGGAGGAGGAGGTGGAAGAACAGGAGCTGGTATCATGCGCTGTAGACGGTAGTACCTGTACAACTGCATACAGTCGGTTCAGCGTGGGTGGCCTGTGGACAGGGGGGAGGAGGAGGAGGAGGAGGAAAGCATGGTCAGTCGTCATCTTGTTGAGGACACGGAAGTCTAGCCCGTTACCAGTCTGGCACGCATGGCTGACTTTATGTTACACTGCCTTAACCGTGACCCTCGCGTTGTCAAAATGTTGGGTGGCAGTCATTACTGGTTTGTGACACTTTTAGACCCCCGCTACAAGGAGAACTTTCACTCTCTTATTCCTGGGGTGGAGAGGTCTACAAAAATGTGGCAGTACCAGAAGACCCTTGCTGCAGAACTGTTAAAAAAAATTCCCATCTGAACACGCTAGCGGCAGAAGACACAGTTCGTTGACCAACCAAGGCGTACAGGCGAGAGAGACGCAACTCCAATCCAGCAGAGGCAGGGGAACACTGTCAACATTCTGGGACAGTTTTCTGAGACCCGCCCAGCTTACAGGCCCTGAGGCGCGGGGTATTCTCTCAAGGAGTGGAAAGTTTCAAAAGATGGTGAGGGAGTACCTTGCCAACCGTACCAGCGTCCTCCATGATTCCTCTGTGCCTTTTAATTATTGGGTATCCAAGCTAGACACTTGGAATGAACTCGTTCTGTACACCTTGGAGGTCCTGGCCTGCCCTGCTGCTAGCGTGTTATCGGAGCGTGTTTTTAGTGCCGCTGGGGAAATTATAACTGATAAGCACACTCACCTGTCAACTGACAATGCTGACAAGCTGACCCTTATAAAAATGATCAAGGGCTGGATTGGGCCAGACTTCTCATTACCACCAAATGACAGCAGAGTAACATAAAGTCAAATCCACTGTGTTATTTTGGGAGGTGTATTCCCATGCACCGCATCACACCCACACATGGGTATACGCTTCCACATTTCGGCTGTATTTTGCTCTTCTCCTTATCCTCAGCCTCCACCACCACTATACCACCAGGGTGACCGTGGTCCGTGTTGCAGGCATTGCAAGTTCCTCCGTCCTTATTTTTGGCAGCTTTTGCTTGGACGGCATAGGCAAAGACTATGGAAGGCCCACTCCCCAAGAATGGGAATAATGTTCTTAATATGCTATAGTGCATGGCTCTTGTAAGGGGCATTGCAAGTTCCTCGATCCTAATTTTTGGCAGCTTTTGCTTGGAAGGCATAGGCAAAGACTATGGGAGACCCACTCCCCAATAATGGGAATAAAGTTTTTAATATGCTGTACTGCATGGCTCTTGTAAGGGGCATTGCAAGTTCCTCCGTCCTAATTTTTGGCAGCTTTTGCTTGGAAGGCATAGGCAAAGACTATGGGAGACCCACTCCCCAATAATGGGAATAATGTTTTTAATATACTGTACTGCATGGCTCTTGTAAGGGGCATTGCAAGTTCCTCAGTCCTCATTTTTGGCAGCTTTTGCTTGGATGGCATAGGCAAAATGGAGTGATAGCCTTCCTTATACAAAATCCCATTTACCTTGTACAAATCTCCCACTCTACCAGCACCAAAGCAACCCCAGACCAACACATTACCTCCACCATGCTTGACAGATGGCGTAAGGCACTCTTCCAGCATCTTTTCAGTTCTGCGTCTCACAAATGTTCTTCTGTGTGATCCAAACACCTCAAACTTTGATGCGTCTGTCCATAAAACTTTTTTCCAATCTTCCTCTGTCCAATGTCTATGTTCTTTTGCCCATATTAGTCTTTTCTAGTGATGAGCGAGTACTAAATTGCTCGGGTACTGGTCGAGCAAATTGTAATACGAGGGTGCTTGACCCGAGCAATGAGCCCAATGTAAGTCTATGGGAAACTCGAGCATTTTTCAGGTGGCTCCCCCTGGCGGTCTGCAGAGGGCCTAAACATTGCCCAAATCGATGGGAACAGTGCTCAAATGACATGGGAACAGCATGGGGAAGAGCCCTGGAAGCATTAGGTCACTACCTAAAAGTGTGCCCATCATAAGTGATCCTTGGCGCATGCGAAGATGCCTCCCGCCATGCACCTGTCGTTGCAGACTTGCAACAATCACCGTCCACGTCCTTGTCCCAGTGCAGCGTTCAGTTGTCACTACCCCATTCCTTGGAATGCAAGCGCAAGTATGCAGCCAGCCACCCACCCGCCCACAGGCTGCAATACTATACTGCCAATTTTTTGACAGCTGCTTGCACTTGAAATGAGGCCTTTTAGGCTGGTGGAGGCGGAAGCTTTTCATAACCTCATGCCGGCGGAGGCCGGGTGTCCATACTAGGTCCCCAGCTGCCACTATTTCTCCCGGTATTGTCTCCGCCTTCCACAAGCACAGGTTCCACAACATTACCCGTGCCCTCCCCACTGCACTTACTGCGAAGGACCGCCTAACCACAAACAAGTGGACAGGTGAATGTGGCCAGGGACGGTACGGAGCCAGTCCACAGCTTTTTTTGCTGAGTTGTATTTCATCACAGCCATATTCTTTAGCTTGGTGAAAGGACTTGGTAAACCATATCTACCCAGCTGTCATTTCTCCCAGGAAGTCCTCTAAAGCTGTTTTCACTTGAAATGTGGCCTTTTAGGCTCGTGGAGGCGGAAGGTTTTCATAACCTCATGCCGGCGGCAGCCTGGTGTCCATACTTGGTCCCCAGCCGGCACTATTTTTCCTGGCATCATCTCCGCCTTCCACAAGCATGGGTCCCACAACATTACCCGTGCCCTCCCCAGTGCACTTACTGGGAAGGACCGCCTAACCACAAACACATGGACAGGTGAATGGGGTCAGGGACGGAATGGAGCCAGTCCACAGCTTTTTTTGCTGAGAGTTGTATTTAGCCCGGTGAAAGGACTGGCCTACAGGGAAACAGTATCTACCCTGGGTGTTATTTCTCCCAGGAAGTTCTCTAATGCAGCTTGTTGCAGAAGCAATGCCAGCCCGTCCAACATCAACTCGCACTTGTCGGTGGTGCTTTGAAACACAAACATCTTTCTTTGCACATTTAATTTCATGAATACAGAGTTGGACAATGGCCTGATCTGCAATGCGGTTTAGGAAATAACATGCATAAGCATGTCCGATCCATATTAAAAAAGCAGCCATAGAGTGTCCGGGAAACTTCCCCCACACTTTTCTTAGCCAGGGCTGCTTCTCGGCAAGGTTGGACAGGCCCACCAGAGAACCGAAGACTCCTCCGGTGTGCCCTGGCTTCTCCGTCAGTAAAGTTCATAGTGCCGAGGTGAGGTCATGATGATGATAGAGGCCACCATCTGCTTAGTTTTCTGTTACTTGGAATGCAAGCGCAAGTATGCAGCCAGTCACCCACCCACAGGCCGCAACACTAAACTGCCAGATTTCTGGGCAGCTGCTTGCACTTGAAATATGACCTTTTAGGTTCGTGGAGGCGGAAGCTTTTCACAACCTCATGACGGCGGAGGCCGGGTGTCCATACTCGGTCCCCAGCCGCCACTGTTTCTCCCGGTGTCGTCTCCGCCTTCCACAAGCATGGGTCCCACAACATTACCCATGCCCTCCCCACTGCACTTACTGCGAAGGACCGCCTAACCACAAACACGTGGACAGGTGAATGTGGCCAGGGACCGTACGGAGCCAGTCCACAGCTTTTTTTGATGAGAGTTGTATTTAGCTTGGTGAAAGGACTGGCATAGAGGGAAACCGTATCTACTCTGGGTTAGTGTTGAGCCACCCCCGTAGTGTTCGAGTTCGGTTCGGTTCATCGAACACCCGTGTGTTCGCCGAACTGTTCGTCGAACTGTTCGTCGAACACCTTCGAACACCGTTAAAACCAATGGCAGGCAAACAAAAACACATAGAAACACATAGAAAACACCTTCAAAGGTGTCCAAAAGCTGACAAACTGCTCAGAAGACACAACTAACACATGGAAAAGTGACAAGTACATATAGTCATGCGAAAAGAAAAGAGGTGGAGGAGTAAAAGGAGGGGGAGACACAGATATAGGCATGTCATGCCCTTCTAAAATCCAAAAAGTGAGAAGCCGACACGTTCAGTCCGCTCCTGCCCGTGCCACCTCCGTGTCGCCGGGTTTGTGCCAGAGCCGCGGTGAACCCTGACGGCCAGCCCCCCTCTCCCAATACTGGTGCCTGTCCGCTGGTGGGTCGAGCGAGCCCCCCTGTGGTGGAGGCAGCTCTAAGCTTTTTAATTTAAATTGTCTCTCTAATTTGAATGAATACACTTTAAATCCATTTACAAGGATCTATTGGAGGGCAAGTCTCATGCCAGCAGCCGCGTAATTCCAGCTCCAGTAGCGTCCACTAAAGCTGCTGCAGTTAAAAAGCTTTTATAAGGATCGAGCTCGGCTGTCCACCGCAAGGCATCCTACTGCCAGTCCCAGCCCCTATGCCTTGGGGTGCCTCCTGATGCTCTTCACTGAGTATCCCGTGGTCCCGAAGCATTTCCTTTGAAAAAATTAAGTGTCCAAACTACAGGTGGTGTAGCTTGCTTAACAGCCGGGATAATCCGCTGACTAGCAGACACTGCTACTAGGCACAAAGTATTTCCTGGACTAGATGCAGTTAAAAATTTGTAATTAGATACTCTCGTTGGATGCTGAGAAAGCATTCGATAGAGTCTCCTGGCACGCCATATATGATTCTCTTAAAAAGCTTGGGGTAGGGGTCCCTTTTATAGCCAAAATCATGGCCCTGTATCACAATACGTCACCTAGGCTGAAGATAAATGGAACTGTAGCACCCTGAGGGCTCGGTTGCTACAGAGGTATTGCACCTCACCCAGAGGTGTGATATCTCACTCTCAGGTAAGGATGGAGTGTGGATCAGGACCCGACACCTGCATGCATTACACCACATTGCCGTGGGGCAGGGCGACCAATATGCCTCTGAGATGGGCACGACAGTCCCTGTCCCTGGCTGGAGTGAGGGGAGGGAACACTGAGGAAGGGGAACCCTGTAGTGCAGGAGCAGGGAGGAAGCAGTTCCTGGGTGCATTGAGAAGGGAGTATAAAAGGTGGGCACCATCTTAGTTCAGTGCAGAGAAGTCTGAGCAGAAGTGGCAGGGAGCAGGGGCTCTGCATGAGCTCTGCTCCGGAGGCGGGCCTAGTAACAGAGGCCCAGGCCTGGAAGAGGGAGAAGGAAGGAAGAGGAGCGGAGAAGGCTCCAGGAACGAGGAATGAAGGGATCCCAGGGGTGCGGACGGGCGAGTCGCCACCGCACGCCCGAATCCACCTGCGTGGAGGGGTCAGGCCAAAGGGGGAGACCGGTACCCGAAACTAGTGGAGGCAGGAAACGACCCTCAGCTAGAAACCGGAGGCTGTGACATTTTATGTGGCGCAGCCCCTCGCTACACCCGCTAGGAAGGCACCACATAGGGTCAGGGAAACTGGCGCCAAGTTTACCAAGAGGAGGCCCGAGGCAGCCGGACAGAAGGGTTGGTAAGAAAGGCCAGACAAAGGACACACAAAGGGGGTCCTGTGAAGCGCTCCAAAGTTATCTGGGAGTTGTCTGAGCCCCTCACCTGGTGAGCACAGTACGACGTGGGCAGCCGTTACCTGCAGACGTGGTCTGGATAATAAGAACTGTGAGTAAAGGCCCTGGACTGCATCACTGACTCCGTGTCGTTACTGCTGCTGCCCTGCACCATCACCCCCATCCTCCGCATACACTGCCCTGAGGCTATACTCCTCAGGGGGAGTTATGCTACGCTCTGCTGCACCCACAACACCAGCCTCAGCGGTCTGCCCTGCAGCGGCGGTTCACTCTGACCGCAATCCACGGGTGGTGTAGTCGGACATTTAAACATCAAAACCACATAAAAATAGTTCCGCCACTGGTTTGACCACCCTGAGCCACGGAACCGGGTCGCCGCCACGAAGACTACAACCACCAGCATCCACCAAAAAGGGTCCGGCTCCGGGTGTCCCAAGGCCCAGGGGGTGCATCAGAACATTTTCATCACCTTTCACAATCACCAATGGGACAAGGCAGGGATGTCCTCTGTCCCCTCTCTTATACATCCTAGTGACGGAGCACCTGCTCTCATCAATTCGCCATAACCCCAATATTAGGTGGATTGAGGTGGGAGGCACCGAGTACAAGTGCTCTCTATTTGCTGATGATGTCCTAGTATATATCACTCAATCACATATATTCATCCATGCTGTTATGGCTGAAATAGATCACTTTGTTACATGGTCAAATTTTAAAATCAATGCAGCGAAGTCTGAGGCCCTCGATGTCTCCCTCCCCAAATCCATATAGGATTCCATCCAGTCCAACTTTCCCTTTGCCTGGCCCTCACAGGGTATCAAATACTTAGGAATTCCTATTCATAGAGACCTCTCCCATCTATGTTATCTTAATTTTGGGCCCTTTATTGAACAACTCCATACAGACCACGGTTGGCAAGTTAGAACTGTAAGATTCACTACGTGAACCACTGGTGTTTTGTGGAAAAGCACATGTACACTGTGTTCCAAATTATTATGCAAAAAGTGTTTAGGAGTGATAAGGGAAGAATTTGTTTGTTTGTCAGTTAAACTCATTGATGGTGATGTGTGTCAGGGCTCTTTATATCACTGTAAGCAATTGCAGACACCTGTGCTAATTAGTTTGGCAGGTGTGTCCAATGAAAGGCAAGACTACTTAAGAAGGCTGTCTCACATTATTAAGCAGCCTACATTTTCTGCCAAAATGGGAAAGAAAAAGGATGTGTCGGCTGCTGAGAAGCAACAAATTGTGGAGTGTTTAGGTCAAGGCAAGACTACAATCAACATTGTGCGATGATCAGGATGAAGTGTCTTGGCAATCAAGAAGTATGTAGCTGATTCACAGTACACACGTGTGCGTGCTGATAAGGGCAAATTGAGGACTCTTTCCTACAGGCAATTACGTCAGGTTAAAAGAGCAGCGGCAAAAAAGCCTTGTCATAGCAGCAGACAAGTTTTTGAAGCTGCTGTTGCCTCCAACGTCCCCCGAACAACAAGATGCAGGGTCCTTCAGAGGTTTGCAGCTGTGCATACGCCATTCTGTCGACCTCCTCTATCCACTTCACACAAGCAGAAACAGCTCCAGTGGGCCAAACATTACATGAAGACTGATTTCAAAACTGTTTTGTTCACGGATGAGTGCCGTGCAGCACTCGATGGTCCAGATGGATGGAGTGGAGGATGGCTGGTTGATGGACACCCCACGCAAACACGGCTACAGCGCCAACAAGGAGGAGGTGGAGTAATGTTTTGGGCTGGAATCATGGGGAGAGAGATTGTCGGCCCCTTTAGGATCCCTGAAGGCGCTAAAGATGAACTCCATAATGTATGTGGATTTTCTCAAACAGCACTTCCTGCCATGGTTCAAGAAGAAGAACCGTGTATTTCACAGCAAGATCATTTTTTTGCATGATAATGCACCATCTCATGCTGCACATAAAACATCTGCATCTCTGGCTGATATGGGCATAAAAGGGGACAAACTTATGGTGTGACCCCCATGCTCCCCTGACCTCTACCCCATTCAGAACCTCTGGAGCATCATCAAAAGGAGTGTCTATGATGGCGGGAGGCAGTTCACATCTAAGCAACAGCTCTGGGAGGGTATTCTGTCCTCATGCAAAACAATTGAAGCAGAAACCATCCAAAACCTGACAAATTCAATGGACGAGAGAGTTCAGAAGCTCCTTTCGAACAAGGGGTCCTATGTGAAAATGTAACATCACCTAGAATAAAGTTTTGAGTTGAAAACTGTTTGATTTCAGTTTCTAATAACCTGCTAATGCTTATAATTTCAAAAATGACCATTTTTTTGGTCTTTATTAAAATGAAAAGGTTGATCGAAAAGTTTGGGGGATCTAAGAGTGTGGCAACCCAGTAGTCATGATTACTTCGAATTCTGACAATATGAGGGTCATGTTGCAGGTAGTGCAGCACGAAGGCACTTATGTGTCTTGCGCATCTCGGAGCCCCAAAATTATTTTCCGGGCTAGATGCAGCTAAAAATTATTATTAATTTTAAATCTGGTGGAGCTTAGTATAGATGGCCTAATAGGATCAGTGCTGCACACTGCTACAAAGCCCAAATTATTTTCCAGTCAAGATACAGATAAACATGATTAGTAATTTTAAATCTGGTGGAGCTTATTATAGATGGCCTAATAGAATCAGTGCTGCACACTGCTACAAAGCCCAAATTATTTTCCAGCCAAGATACAGATAAACATGATTAGTAATTTGAAAGCTTAAAACGGTTGGTAGGGTGATTTTAACCAATCATCAAGCTTTTACTCTCCCCAGGATAACACAGGGGTAGAAAAGTCGTTTCAGATCCATGATTTGTTCATCTTTATGAACGTGAGTCTGTCTACATTATCAGTGGAGAGCCGCGTGCGCTTATCTGTCAGCACACCACCAGCAGCGCTGAACACACGTTCAGACAGAACGCTGGCTGCGGGGCATGACAAGATCTCCAAGGCGTAAGTGGCTAGCTCCGGCCATTTATCCAGATTGAAAGCCCAAAAAGAGCAAGGGTCCAGTGACACAGTCATGGCTTCAATGTTTACTTGGAGATACTCCTGTACCATCGTCTCTAGGCGTTGACTATGTGTCAGACTTCTTGTCTCCTGTGGCCTTGCAAAGGATGGGCTAAAAAAGTGGTGAAATGATTCCGCAAAATTGATGTTACCAGCAGATACTGTGGTTCTGTTACGGTTTGAGTGCTGAACACTTGACGGTCCCACGGTTGGCAAGTTGGAACTGTGAGATTCACTACGTGCACCACTGGTGTTTTGTGGAAAAGCACATGTAAGATTCTGCAACAGTCTCTGCTGATACTCCTGCATGCGTGCATCCCTTTCTATGGCAGGAATAATTTCTGCAAATTTACTTTTGTACCGGGGACCTAACAGTGTGGCAACCCAGTAGTCAGGATTATTTCTAATTCTCACAATTCGAGGGTCATGTTGCAGGTAGTGCAGCAAGAAGGCACTCATGTGTGTTGCGCATCCAGGAGCACCAAGTCCCTGTTGTGTTGGTGGCGAGGTAACAATCATGCTTCCTTCCTCTGTCCTCTCCCCCCAACCTCGCACAACAGAAATGTGATCAAGGTCTCCCTCATCTGATGAGTCTTCCATCAGTTCGTCCTCCACTTCTTCCTGGGCTCCTGCACCTTCCTCACTAGTTTGGCTGCTACCATGCGCCTTGGTAAAACCATCTCCCCCACCCTCACATGCCTGCCGCCTTGGTGCTGCCGACCGTCTGGACCTTGCAGATGTTAGCCCTTCCGCATACAACTCCTCCTCCTCTACTTCCTCCACCTCCTCTTGTGCCACCACCTGACTCCGAATTCTGTTTAACATGTGCTCCAGCATGTAAATCACCGGAATAGTCATGCTGATAATGGCATCGTCAGCACTAAACATCTTCGTCGCCATTTCAAAACTGTGCAGAAGGGTGCATAGGTCCCTGATCTGAGACCACTCCTCCAGCGTGATTTGCCCCACCTCTGGATCTCGTTGGCCCAGGCTATACGTCAGAACGTATTGCACCAGGGCTTGTCGGTGCTGCCACAGTCGCTGCAACATGTGCAGAGTTGAATTCCACCGGGTAGGCACATCGCATTTTAGCCGGTGAAGTGGCAGGCCCAACGACTTCTGTAGAGATGTAAGTCGCTGAGCTGCGGGATGCGAACAGCCTAAGTGAGCACACAGCGACCGTGCCCTCTGCAGAAGGCCATCTAGTCTGGGATAGTGGGCTAAAAATTGCTGGACAACCAGGTTCAACACGTGAGCCATACAAGGCACGTGTGTGACATTGCCCCGGCGAAGGGCCGCACCCAGGTTTGCAGCATTGTCGCACACGGCCTTCCCTGGTTTCAGGTCCAGTGGAGACAACCATTCATGAAATTGGTTCTCCAGAGCTGACCACAACTCCTCAGCTGTGTGACTCACATTTCCCAGACATTTCAAAGTAAAAACCGCCTGATGACGTTGAGCCCTACTGCCAGCATAGTAAGGAGGTGTGCAGGATCCCTTCTGCGCAGTTAGAAAGCTTGTGGCATGACCAGACAGGCTTTGGGTGCAGGTGGAAGACCGAGAGGAGGTTGAGGAGGCAGAAGCAGTGGAGGAACTTTGACATAAAGAGGATTGACGCACAACTCGTGGGGACGGCAAGACTTGGACAGCAGCCCCTTGTCCTGCTGTCACCATAGTTACCCAGTGCCCAGTCAGCGACATGTAACGCCCCTGTCCATGCCTACTCGTCCAAGTGTCTGTGGTGAAATGCACCCTGTCACACACAGAGTTTCTCAAAGAAGCGGTGATGTTGTGTGCGACATGCTGGTGGAGCGCAGGCACACCTTTCTTTGAGAAGTAGTGCCGACTGGGCATCTGGTACTGGGGCACTGCGACGGACATAAGGTCTCGAAAATCCTCTGTGTCCACCAGGCGGAAAGGCAGCACTTCTGTAGCCAAGAGCTTGCAGATGGTGAAATTCAACCTCTTAGCTTTCTCATGGCTAGGAGGAAATGGTCTTTTACTTGTCCACATCTGAGGGACCGAGGGCTGGCTATTGTGCTTAGACGGGGTTGATAAGGGTGTCCCCGGCAAACTGCCGGTCTGTGAGGAAGATGCAGGCGGACATGTTAGGTTGCCTTGATCCAAAGGTGGTGCTATCGATGTCGAACAGCGCTCAACACCAGCTGGTGTTACCACCTCCAAAGAAAATGATGACCTGCCAATCACGCTGGCTGTTGCGGGTAAAGAGGTGGCAGGTCTGCGCCCCAAAACAGGTGTGACTGCTGTCCCCCCAGTCACAGAGGATGAAGAGGCCGCGGATGCACAAGATATGGCAGACGGTGGTTGGCCCGGCCGGCTAGGCCGCATTGTAGCACACTGAGCTTCCCACTGCAACTTATGCTTCATGTCCATGTGCCGGTTCATGCTTTAAGTACTCAAACTATATATTTTTTGGCCTCTACTTAGCTTTTGCTGACAAATGTTACGGATAACACGAGTTGGGTCATCTTTATCGATCTGAAAAAATGCCCAGGCTATGCAAGGCTTAGCACCCATGCGACCTGAAGAGCCACCACGACTTGTGGTGAGAGGCAGAGTTGTGTTTGAGGATGCAGTTGTTGACGTGCTTCCAGTACTACGTCTCTGTCCAGGAAGGCGCAACCTGACCTTGTCGTCACTAGCATCTTCCTCCACCTCCTCTGCTGACCTCATCTCTTGGCTGACTGTGGGTTGACAGTAAGTGGGATCTCCAACCTCATCATCATCACCCTGTGCGTTATCACACCCGTCGTCCTCAGAGCCAACCTGTTCCTGCCCTGACAAAAAACTAAAGTTGTCGCTCCAATCAGGTATTTGAGTCTCATCATCGTCTTCCTCATTGTCTCCACCAACAGGAGTTACAGTTTGGGAATGAGGGTCTACATTATGGTCAGAACCTTCTGCGTCTGGTCCTGGATCCGACTCATAAAGATTCTGGGCATCAGTGCAGATCATTTCTTCGTCTGGATTCACAGAAGCGCTGGAGTCGACCTCTGATTCCCAGGCTATAGTATGAGTAAACAGCTCTGCAGACTCAACCATCTGTTCTACCTCATACTCAGATGGGCAGCTGGAGATTTGGGAGCTGTGAGGAAGCAAGTGCGATTGGGGTGACACCTTTGAGGACTGGAGTATTTGTGATGTTGAAGTTGATGTGGAGGAGAGCCCACTTAAAGGAGCACTTGATATCCGTTGAAGCACCTGCTGTTTTTGTGCCTCATCTGGAATTTGTAGCGATTGGCGTGGCCGTAAGAAAGGGATCTTATCACATTGTCCGCTAAAAGAAGTAGACATTTTAGTTTGGCTGGAAGATGGTCTTTCTTCTGCAGATGTTACTGTTGCTTTAACACCTACCCCACGGACACAACCTTTTTTCCCCTTCCCAACACGCCTATTCCCCTTTCCACCAGCAGCAGGCCTTTTTCCACTCATTTTGGTGGTTAACTAATTCACAACTCTGGAGTTGTTTGCACAAAAAAACAATGGATGGGAACCGAGCAGAGCTGAGTGGCCAAACTGTGGTATTAGGCCAAAACTATTGGCTGGGTTAGATGCAGAAAAAAATTATATTCAATTTGCAACCTGATGGAGGTCAGTATAGATGGACTAATACAGAAAGTCCCACACACTGCTAGAAGGCCAAATATTTTTTCAGAGGTAGATGCAGAAAAAAATTATATTCAGTTTGCAACCTGATGGAGGTCTGTATAGATGGATTAATAGAACAAGTCCCACACACAGCTAGAAGCCCAAATATTTTTTCAGAGGTAGATGCAGAAAAAAATTATATTCAGTTTGCAACCTGATGGAGGTCTGTATAGATGGATTAATAGAACAAGTCCCACACACAGTTAGAAGCCCAATATTTTTTCAGAGGTAGATGCAGAAAAAAAATATATTCAGTTTGCAACCTGATGGAGGTCAGTATAGATGGACTAATAGAGAAAGTCCCACACACTGCTAGAAGGCCAAATATTTTTTCAGAGCTAGATGCAGACAAAAAATTATTTTTAATTTGCAACCTGATGGAGGTCAGTATAGATGGACTAGTAGAGAAAGTCCCACACACTGCTAGAAGGCCAAATATTTTTTCAGAGCTAGATGCAGATATGAATTATTTTTAATTTGCAACCTGATGGAGGTCAGTATAGATGGACTAATAGAGAAAGTCCCACACACTGCTAGAAGGCCAAATATTTTTTCAGAGCTAGATGCAGAAAAAAATTATATTCAGTTTGCAACCTGATGGAGGTCAGTATAGATGGACTAATAGAACAAGTCCCACACACAGCTAGAAGCCCAAATATTTTTTCAGAGGTAGATGCAGAAAAAAATTATATTCAGTTTGCAACCTGATGGAGGTCTGTATAGATGGATTAATAGAACAAGTCCCACACACAGCTAGAAGCCCAATATTTTTTCAGAGGTAGATGCAGAAAAAAAATATATTCAGTTTGCAACCTGATGGAGGTCAGTATAGATGGACTAATAGAGAAAGTCCCACACACTGCTAGAAGGCCAAATATTTTTTCAGAGCTAGATGCAGACAAAAAATTATTTTTAATTTGCAATCTGATGGAGGTCAGTATAGGTGGACTAATAGAGAAAGTCCCACACACTGCTAGAAGGCCAAATATTTTTTCAGAGCTAGATGCAGATATAAATTATTTTTAATTTGCAACCTGATGGAGGTCAGTATAGATGGACTAATAGAGAAAGTCCCACACACTGCTAGAAGGCCAAATATTTTTTCAGAGCTAGATGCAGAAAAAAATTATATTCAGTTTGCAACCTGATGGAGGTCAGTATAGATGGACTAATAGAACAAGTCCCACACACAGCTAGAAGGCCAAATATTTTTTCAGAGGTAGATGCAGATAAAAATTATTTTTAATTTGCAGCCTGATGGAGGTCAGTATAGATGGACTAATAGAGAAAGTCCCACACACTGCTAGAAGGCCAAATATTTTTTCAGAGCTAGATGCAGACAAAAAATTATTTTGAATTTGCAACCTGATGGAGGTCAGTATAGATGGACTAATAGAGAAAGTCCCACACACTGCTAGAAGGCCAAATATTTTTTCAGAGCTAGATGCAGACAAAAAATTATTTTTAATTTGCAACCTGATGGAGGTCAGTATAGATGGACTAATAGAGAAAGTCCCACACACTGCTAGAAGGCCAAATATTTTTTCAGAGCTAGATGCAGATAAAAATTATTTTTAATTTGCAACCTGATGGAGGTCAGTATAGATGGACTAATAGAGAAAGTCCCACACACTGCTAGAAGGCCAAATATTTTTTCAGAGCTAGATGCAGAAAAAAATTATATTCAGTTTGCAACCTGATGGAGGTCAGTATAGATGGACTAATAGAACAAGTCCCACACACAGCTAGAAGCCCAAATATTTTTTCAGAGGTAGATGCAGATAAAAATTATTTTTAATTTGCAACCTGATGGAGGTCAGTATAGATGGACTAATAGAGAAAGTCCCACACACTGCTAGAAGGCCAAATATTTTTTCAGAGCTAGATGCAGACAAAAAATTATTTTGAATTTGCAGCGTGATGGAGGTCAGTATAGATGGACTAATAGAACAAGTCCCACACACTGCTAGAAGGCCAAATATCTTTTCAGAGCTAGATGCAGAAAAAAATTATATTCAGTTTGCAACCTGATGGAGGTCAGTATAGATGGACTAATAGAACAAGTCCCACTCACTGCTAGAAGCCCAAATATTTTTTCAGAGCTAGATGCAGAAAAAAATTATATTCAATTTGCAACCTGATGGAGGTCAGTATAGATGGACTAATAGAATGATGTTATGCCCAAAAGATTTTACTTCACTAGGTGCAGTAAAAAAATTGGTATTCTATACACAGGTGATATATCTTGCAACACAGATAGGCTACTCCACTGACTAACACACTCTGCAATAAGCCAAAAAGGATTAGCTTTGCTAGATTCAGCCAAATGCTGTGAAAAAAACTTGCACAGCACTGGCACAGACCTGCCTGGCAAAAACTGATAGGAACTGATGTAACCTAGTCCTGAAAAGGACTGCAATTACAATTAGTCTTTACTTCCACAATCTATCTATTTAAGAGCACAGACCTGCCTGATAAAAGTCGTAGGAAATGCTGTAACCTAGTCCTTAAAAGGACTGCAATCACAACTATTCCCTACTCCCAAGCTATCTGTAGATTTGTGTGAAAATTGGCTTGAAATTAACAAGGTATAGCGCACACAGCAACAGCGGTGCCGTCTAACACGCAGCTGCAGCAGTGAGAAAATGGTGGCGACGGGGAAAATGGCTTGGTCTTATAGGGCAAGGACATGTGACATACACTGCCAATGACACATGCCCTTGCTTGTGTGAAAAAAAGCACTTCGCTCCGTGTGTGCGCTGCTGATAGGCTGACAGATTGCACCTCCCCACTGTAAATGCGGGAAAGAGAAAAAAAAATGGAGATCTTCATTATTCCTGCAGAGATCCATCCCCTGCCCCTCCCCCCACCCCGCTGTACACTCAAACTGCGTATTAACATTAATTTTCATCATTACTGAGAAAAAATCCAGTTATGATTTTGGTGCACGAACAGTTATCGAACATAACCTCGAACAGCCGAATTTTTCTCAAATCGTTCGTGTTCGCCGAACGGCTCGAACACCGCCCAAAACAGCTCGAATTTGAGATTGGCGAACAGTTCAAGTCGAACAACGCTCATCTCTACTCTGGGTGTCATTTCTCCGTCACCAGGTTCCGCCCATTGTCACACACGACCATGCCTGGCTGTATGTTCAGCTGTGAGAGCCACAGATCAGGCTGCTGTGTTACAGCTTTCAACAACTCTGCAGCGCTGGGCGGTTTGTCAATTAAGCATTAAGCATGTTATCTTCAGCACAGCCTGTTGCTGCTTGGCCAAAGCAGTACTGCAGTGCTGTCAGCTTGTGACTGATGTGGTCATTATGGAGGAGGTGGTGCAGGAGCTGAACAATGTGATTACATTGAGGTTAAATTGGTGACGCTGTTTTTTATACTAAAGAAAGATCCTATTTTTTTGGTTTTTTTATGTTATTTTTTTTTAAGACAAATGCATTCACAGGGAAATGTCATTTTAACATTTTACAACCTTATCTGGCAATGTGGTGTGTTACACATCAGACACATCCTGCTTTATTTATGATGGAGGGACTCTGAAAGTCATAAAGCCTATTTTTATAGGGCCATCAGGCGGCCCTTACTATTCTTAAAAGGCCAGCAGTCGGCCCTCACTATTGTTAGAGAGCCATCACCTGGCTATGCTTTGTTGTTCCCATTATTAACAAGTGGGTCTCCTATACTGTTATTGCGTATCCAGTGACTGCAAGGGCTGCCAAAAATTTGGACGCAAACCAATACCCCTTTGAAGAGACATAGAGGAGAGTCTCAGTAAAAAAAATGTTCTCATTATAAAGGAACGGGTCTCCTATAGTGGTAATGCCCATGCTGTGACTTCAAGGGCTGCCAAAATTTGGGAAAAACTCCACTAAGAATTTAAAGACACATAGAGCAGGGCCACAGTAACGACAAATTCCCATTAGAAAGGAGAGAGTCTGCTATACAGTTATAGGGTATGCAGTGAGTCCAAAGGCTGACCAATTTTAGGAAAAACCCCACTAAGAATTTAAAGTCACACAGAGCAGGGCCACAGTAACAAGTACGACATGTTCCCATTAGAAAGGAGAGGGTCTGCTATACAGTTATAGGGTATGCATTTAGTCCAACGGCTGACCAATTTTAGGAAAAACCCCACTAAGAATTTAAAGACACATAGAGCAGGGCCACAATGACGACAAATTTCCCATTAGAAAGGAGAGAGTCTCCCATAGTATTGGACTATGCAGTGAATGCAAGGGCTGCCAAAAATTTGGAGGCACTTCAATGCCCCTTGGAAGAGATGTGGAGGAGGGCCTCATAAAAAAATATTCCCATTAGAAAGGAGCGGGCCTCCTATACTTGTAATGCCCATGCACTAAGTGTATGGGCTGACAAACATTTACCCCTGGGGGGTATACATGAACATACTGTATAAAAAATTGTTTTTACAGGCATCATAAACACCCTTTAAAAAAATTATGTGGGTGCTGCATCATGGACCACGGTCACCCTGGTGATATGGTGGTGGAGGATGAGGAAATGGAGGGGGACAAGAGCAAATAGCCAAAATCAGGAAGCGTATACCCATGTCTGGGAGTGAAAAGGTGCATGGGAATACACCTCCCAAGAAAAGACACTGGATTTGAGTTTGTTACACTGCTATCATTCGGTGGTGTTGAGAAGTCTGGCCCAATCCAGCCCTTGTTCATTTTGATAAGGGTCAGCTTGTCAGCATTGTCAGTTGACAGGCGGATGCGCTTATCAGTTATAATTCCCCAGCGGCACGAAAAACACGCTCTGATAACACGCTAGCGGCAGGGCAGGCCAGTACCTCCAAGGCGTACAGTGCGAGTTCATTCCAAGTGTCCAGCTTGGATACCCAATAATTAAAAGGAACAGAGGAATCACGGAGGATGCTGGTACGGCCGGCAAGGTACTCCCTCACCATCTTTTGAAATTTTCCACTCCTTGTGAGAGTACCCCGCGCCTCAGGGCCTGTAAGCTGGGCGGGTCTCAGAAAACTGTCCCAGAACGTTGACAGTGTTCCCCTGCCTCTGCTGGATTGGAGTTGGGTCTCTCTCGCCTGTACGCCTTGGTTGGGCAACGAACTGTGACCTCTGCCGCTAGCGTGTTCAGATGGGAATTTTTTTAACAGTTCTGCAGCAAGGGCCTTCTGGTACTGCTTCATTTTTGTAGACCTCTCCTCCTCAGGAATAAGAGAGTGAAAGTTCTCCTTGCAGCGGGGGTCTAACAGTGTCACCAACCAGTAATGACTGTCACCCAACATTTTGACAACGCGAGGGTCACGGTTAAGGCAGCGTAACATAAAGTCAGCCATGCATGCCAGACTGGTAACGGGCAAGACTTCCGTGTCCTCACCAAGATGACGACTGACCATGCTCTCCTCCTCCACCCCCTGTCCTCAGGCCACACACGCTGAACCGACGGTATGACAGTTGTACAGGTACTACCGTCTACAGCGCATGATACCAGCTCCTGTTCTTCCTCCTCCTCCTCTCCCTCATTGTCTCCCAATGCACGTTGGGATGAGATGAGGCTGGGCTGTGTGTAATCGCCCGCTATGGCTTCTTGATCCATCTCATCATACTCTGGCTGCAATGCCTGCTCTTTAATTCTCTGCAGAGAGTGTTGCAAAAGACAGACAAGTGGGAAGCTGAAGCTAATGATGGCGTCATCGCCACTCACCATCTTGGTGGACTCCTCAAAGTTTGTCAGGATGGTACATATGTCAGACATCCAGGTCCACTCCTGAGGTCTTATGTGTGTAGTCTGACCTGAATATTGACGGCTTTGTTGCAGCTGGTACTCCACAACTGCTCTCTTCTGCTCACAAATCCTTTGCAACATGTGGAGGGTAGAGTTCCAACGTGTGGGGACATCACACACCAGTCGGTGTGCCGGAAGCTGCAAACGCTGCTGCAACACAGCAAGGGCGGTGGAAGCTGTAGCCAACTTCCGAAAATGAGCTGACAGGCGGCGTACTTTGATGAGCAGATCTGGCGACTCGGGGTACGATTTAAGAAACCGCTGAACCACGAGGTTAAGCACATGAGCCAGGCATGGTATGTGTGTGATCTCGCCTCGCCTCAGAGCCGCCACGAGGTTACGGCCATTATCACACACGACCATGCCTGGATGTAGGTTCATCCACAGATCTGCCTGCTCTTTCACAGCTGTCCACAACTCACAAGCAGTCTGAGGTTTATCACCTAAGCTTATGAGTTTCAGCACAGCCTGTTGCCGCTTGGCTGAGGCAGTACTGCAGTGCTTACAGCTTGTAACTGATGTGGTGATATCTGAGATGGATGCTGAACATGAGGAGGAGGAGGATGATACGCAGGAGCTGTACACTGTGGGGGCAACTCTGACTGACATAGGGCCCGCAATCATCGGTGTGGGGAGGGCGTGTTCCATCCCAAGGAGGGAGATGTACCATCCCTGGCCACAAGCACTTGTCCACGTGTCCATTGTCAGGTGGACTCTCCCAGTAACTGCGTTGTTGAGGGCACGGCAGATGTTTTGGGACACGTGCTTGTGTAGTGCGGGGATGGCACACCGGGCAAAATAGTGTCGGCTGGGGACCGAGTACCGAGGGACAGCCACCGCCATAAGGTTGAGGAAGGATTCCGTCTCCACCAGCCTAAAAGGCAGCATTTCCAACGCAAGCAGTCGTGAAATGTGCAAATTTAGGACTGTGGCCTGTGGGGCGTTGGCTGCGATTTTGCACTTTCGTTCAAAGGTCTGGGATATGGACAATTGAACGCTGCGGTGGGACGTGGACTTTGATGCTGTTTCTTGAGAAACTGCCATAACAAGTGAAGACTGAGAGGAGGGGGCATCTTTGCATGCAGTATGGACAGGGGATTGCCTTGCACGCACAGCAGGGGGTTCTCTTACACGCACAACAGCGGAAGAAGCAGTGGTGACACCCGCTGACACTGGTCGTGGACCCTGGGGTTCGCCCCACAAAGTCGGGTGCTTTGCTGACATGTGCCTGGTCATGCTGGTGGTGGTCAGGCTGGTAGTTTAGTCACCCCTGCTGATGCTGGCCTGGCAGGTGGTACAAATGGCCTTTTTGGGGTTATCAGCAGAGTCTTTAAAAAAATTCCAGACTCTGGAAGACCTACCGGTTGTACTGGCAACGTCCCTCGTGTTGGTGTTACGGGGAATGGTTGCCCGCCTTCTGTCTGCGGCCACCACACTGCTTCTTCCTGCCTGTTGGGGTACTCTCCCTCCCCCTGTGTGCTGCTGGCCTCGCTCTGCGTGTCCTCCTGCCACTTTGGGTCAGTTTCTAGATCATCCACCACCTCCTCCTCTTCCACTTCCGCATCACGGTCCTCCTCCTCACTTCGTGGAAATTATGTCTCGTCATCGTCCACCTCTTGTGACAAATTGCCAGCGTCACATTCCTGTGGCCGTGGCTGTTCAAATATTTGGCCATCACTACATGGGATCTCCTCTTCCACCACTTCAAGCGGAGCAGGTGAGGGGCCCAAATATGGAAATGGACCAGTGAACAGCTCTTCAGAGTGTCCAAGTGTGGGATCAGTTGCTGTCTGACGACACTCGGCATGGTGGGAGGAAGGAGCATCAGGGTAAGGAGGAGTATGCGGTCGAGACTCACGGCTACTAAGACTTGACTGTGTGGAAGACAGACCGGAGGTGGTGGTGCCCAGGTGATTGGAAGTATTATCTGCTATACAATTAATAACCTGTTCACACTGATCAGTTAGTAATAGTGGTGTTGTTGTGTGCTTCCCTAGTAATTCGGTCAAGAACTGGGAGCGAGAAGATGTGGCTGTTGGTTGTGGCACATTTTCATCTTGGCCACGGCCCCGTCCTCTGCACGCACCATCACCAGAACGTCCAGTTCCACGTCCCTTGCCACGCGCCTTGCCTATTGTAAATGAAGTAAAATAGCTTACACTCGCACTATCAATGGCAAAAGGGTAATAAAAAGATTAGAACCGTGGAAGAGGAAAACCACAGTTCTAGTTCTCTGGCCTACACCAGAATCTTTTAAACAGATATATTTGTGTCTGAACAGTCAGCGAGACACTCAAACTGTTTTTTTTATGGAAAAAAGGCAAAAAGGTGGATTATACCCAGATTTGAACCGTGGAAGAGGAAAACCACAGTTCTATTTCTCTGGCCTACACCAGAATCTTTTAAACAGATATATTTGTGTCTGAACAGTCAGCGAGACACTGAAACGGTTTTTTTTTATGTAAAAAAGGCAAAAAGGTGGATTACACCCAAATTTGAACCGTGGAACCACAAAACCACAGTTCTAGTTATCTGGCCGAAACCAGACTCTTTTAAACAGATATATTTGTGTCTGAACACTCATAGACACACTCAATTTATTTTTTTTTGTGGGGGGGGGGAATGCCAGAAAGGTTAATAAGACGGGTATTTGTACAGTCTGACTGAGGGAAAAAAAAAAGATGATTTAGATGAAAAAAAAAAAAGGATTTTTCCTGGCCCCTGAGACCTAGGGCTAAGTCTAGCAATTTGAGCAGCAGCAGCACACAGGACTGTAATGTAGTGTTTGTTGGTATAACCACTGCGTCTCCTATACAGCCTGCCTGCCAGCCTGTTAGTTGTATACGGAGATAGCTGCTCCTAGTAAGCACCTGTTCACACCCATTTCTTGTTTTGGAAGTGCCGGTCAGTTTTTTCTATTTCTATGTATGAGCTTTGACTGAGCACTCCGCCTCTATGCCACAGACGATTTTAATTACAGCAGGATCTTATTATCCCACACAGTCAGACGGATGTCTCTTAGAGAGGAATTCAGGGTCCTGTTATTTTGAGAAATGCCTTATTGGGGCTACCAGGTACACATGAATTGGCCAATTTATGCACTAAGATTTCTCATTTATTTCTATTTTCTACAGCAGTAATGCTATTCATGTTTCATATATTTAATGTTCGCATACTTAGTGTTACAGAGTGCTACTTTGTTTGTTCTTTGGGTCATAGGCAGCATTTCTCTTCCTCCAAATATGGCGAGTTGAGTTAATGCCAAAAAGTTCAATTTTTGTCTCATCTGACCACAGCACCTTCTCCCAATAACTCACAGAATCATCCAGGTGTTCATTGGCAAACTTCAGACGGACCTGCACATTCTGCCTTCTTGAGCAGGGGGGCCTTGCGGGCACTGCAGGATTTTAAACCTTTAAGACGTAATGTGTTACCTATGGTTTTCTTGGTGACTGTGGTCCCAGCTGCCTTGAGATCATTAACAAATTCCCCCCGTGTAGTTTTAGGCTGATCTCTCACCTTCCTCATGATCAAGGATACCCCACGAGGTGAGATTTTGCATGGTGCCCCAGATCGATGTCGATTGACAGTCATTTTGTATTTCTTCCAATTTCTTACTATTGCACCAGCAGTTGTCTCCTTCTCACACAGCATCTTACTTATGGTTTTGTAGCCCATTCCAGCTTTGGGCAGGTCTATGATCTTGTCCCTGACATCCTTAGAAAGCTCTTTGGTCTTGCCCATGTTGTAGAGGTTAGAGTCTGACTGATTAATTGAGTCTATGGACAGGAGTCTTTAATACAGGTGACTATGTAAGACAGCTGTCTTTAATGCAGGTAACAAGATGATTAGGAGTGTCTAACTGGTCTGTAGGAGCCAGAACTCATAATGGTTTGTAGGGGATCAAATACTTATTTCTCACTGCAAAATGAAAATAAATTTATTTAATTTATACAATGTGTTTTTCTTGATTTTTTTGGATATTCTATCTCTCAATGGTAAAATTAACCTACCCTTAAAATGTTCATGTCTTTGTCAGTGGGCAAACTTACAAAAACAGCAAGGGATCAAATAATTATTTCCTTCACTGTATATACTGACAGACCATGTAACACTTGCACACAGTTGGACTTCCTTTCACTAAGCATGTGACTTATGAAGGTAATTGCTTGCACCAGAACTTTGTAGGGGCTTCATAGCAAAAGGCGTGAATACATATGCACATGACAATTTTTATATATTTGATCTCATTAATTTAATTTTTGCCTATAATTTTCTTACTTCACCAAATTAGACTATTTAGTGCTGATGTATCACATACAAATTGTATTAGAAAAATATTTAAACACAGGTTGTAATGTAAAAAAAAAAGGTAAAAAGCCAAGGGGGGGGATACTTTCGCAAGCCACTGTATATGAAATATGACATGAAAACAGATTAACTGAATATATATACACATGAGAATATAGAAAGAATATGTAAAGGTTATGTGTGTGAAAATATAATTCAATAAAATGAAAAAATATATATAAAGAAAACCAAGACAATGAAAATTAAAAAATGTGTGGAAAATGAGAAAGTGGTGGTGGCAATATAGATATATTGATGCACAGTGAGAAGTGAAAGGAGTATATCTAGTATTATACATTGCATAGCAACCTCGAGGTCTTGTGCCGTTTCCAACGTGAGCTGGGATGCATGTGAATGCACCTTATTTAATCACACTATGTAAATACTGGTCCAGGGGCAGACACTGACAGCTTGGGGCCCCTGTGCAAGAAATGTGTATGGGACCCCTCCTTTTATGGCGACAAAGCTACAGATGTATATATAGTCACACATATACTGTATTTTTCAGACTATAAGACGCACTTTTTTCCTCGAAAATTTTGGAGGAAAGTGGGACGTGCGTCTTATAGTCCGATCAGCGTCAGCGTGACACAGGAGGCAGCAGCCGCCTGCTGCAGCCTACGCTGTGCCCACTACTAAAGAAAATAAATATTCCCTGCTCCCCACGCCCATGGGCGTGGAGAGGAATGAATATTCATTTCTCTTAATAGCCGGCACACTGGAGCCGCAGCACGGCTCCTGCTGCCGCTCTGCGGTCTGTGTGCCCGCTATTAAAGCTCATGAATATTCCCTACAACCCACTCCCATGGGTTGTAGTGAATATCCATGGTCTTTAATAGTAGGCACACTGACCGCAGAGTGGCAGCAGGAGACGCGCTGCGGTACAGTGCGCGTGCTATTGAGCAGACTGAATGGTCACTGCTCCCCACGCACAGAGTCCCGGCGTGGGGAGCAGTGACTATTCCAGCACAGCGTCTCACACTGTGTGAGGGCGCATGGCATGGACGCCATGCGCGGCTCGCACAGTGAGAGTGTCGGCAGCAGAGCGGGACAGCGCTGGAGGAGAGAGGAGGTGAGTATGATTGTTTTTTTTTTGTGGGTAGCGTAATGGGGGCTCAGAGGGTGCCATGCATACCAGGATGGGGGCTCAGAGGGTGCCTTGAATACCAGGATGGGGGATCAAAGGGTGCCATGCATTCCAGGATGGGGGCTCAAAGGGTGCCATGCATACCAGGATGGGGGATCAAGGGGTGCCATACATACCAGGATGGGGGATCAAGGGGTGCCATGCATACCAGGATGGGGGATCAAGGGGTGCCATGCATACCAGGATGGGGGATCAAGGGGTGCTATGCATACCAGAAAGGGGGATCAAGGAGTGCCATGCATACCAGGATGGGGATGGGGGCCACGCATACCAGGAAGGATGGGCCATATATACCAGGATGGAGGATATTAACAGAATTGGGGGACATTACCCCAATACCAGTGTCATCTACCCCCATCATTGTTCTCCTCCACCACCCCAATGATTGCTCTCCCCCACCATCACCATCATTGCTCTCCCCCACCACTCCCATCATTGCTCTCCCACACCATCCCCATCATTGCTCTCCTCCACCATCCCCATCATTGCTCTACCCTGAGTATTGGTTGAAAAAAAAACAATCACCTCTCTGCTCATTCCCCTGCAGCATCTTCGTACCCGGTAACTTTCTCACTGACACAGGTGGTGGTGTGCTGATGTCATCAAGCCGTGTGTGCCTGTCTCAGAGAGAAAGCACAGAGAGGGCAGGAAGCAGAGGACGGATCCCTGCAGCTCCGCTGCCATTTTGTCTCATCTGCAGTGGAGCTGCAAGGATCGCTCTCTGCCCGCCGCACATGAGAGGGCAATCTGGCCATGGGCACCTCGGAACCTTGGGCTCCAAGAAGCAGGCCAGATTGCCCTCAGTATTAGCCGCATTTCAAGGGCCCCCCTGCACCTTGGGCTCTGGAGCACCTGCTCCGGCGGTATGTCAGCCCCTGTACTGGTCTGTGTTTTGTTCTTGTTTATTTGTATTATTTGTACATTGCATTCCCAAGATTTATGATCCGATGTTTACGGTTTTCATGACTCTCACTCATTGACACATTTGACATCATCAACATGTGCCGGTAAACCTTATACTATACATTCCAATGCATTTGTATTTATGCTGTAATGAATGTTATATTAACAATGAACTAAAAGTATCTGCATATTCAAGTGAGCGGGGGTCATTTATTCCTATCTATTAAAATTGCTCCATTACTATTGGTCTGCAATGTGAATGACATCTTTTGCAAAAAAATTAACTTACATCAAAACATTTTGAAAAGAAATGGTGAAGTCTTTCTTAAAGCCCAAATAGCCATCTATGCTTCTGCACTGAAAGATTTGTGGCTTTCTAGTGTGTTCAAGAATGCTCGTCAAGCAATATACTGTTTGCAACATTGAATTATAATTTCCATCAATACATTATGTATGATAAGCGTCACTGTTGTAATATTTCTATAAAGACACTTGGCAGCTCCTCCCTTTTTTATTGCAGAACCTAAAGCTATGCTTACACACACTCACTGGAGTTTACTGGGTCTTGTAAGTAGGTTTTAACAGAATGTCCTTTGTAAATAAGCATTAAGGCAAATGAAGGCTTAGTAATGGGTGTTTACTGCTTGAAAAAGATCTGAAAGCCTAGGGATTAACATTACTTGCAAATTACAACAGCCAGGCAATGAGATGAATAATAATCAGATAAACCTAGAAGAACCGTAAAGGAAGACCAACAAAACATGTTCGACAACATCAGCAATATCACTTTTTGGATTACCCATTTAGGTCTTGGCAATTGAAAAGGGTTTTCCCATGTCAGACATTTATGTCATTCCTTCCTAGCTGTTTCTGTAAGTATCAAACAATAAACTAGAGAGAGGTACACATGTAAGGAGATGGGCATATTGCCCATGTTCCCCCTTGAAGAACAAGTATAGTATTTACTGTGACATGCGTTAGTGGTGTTGATGTTGTATGTTGCCTGACTGTAGGGAGAGTTAGGGTTAAGAGTTGGAACTAGCCCTGAGTGGGAGGGGCTAAGCTGAAGGGACAGAGACAGTTTCCTGTCAAGACATCAGATAGGGCTCAGTGTGCGTAGAAAGCAGACCTAAGGTTTGGGCAGTGAGCAGTGCCGTATGTCGTAGGTGTCCCCAACGTGAGAGGAGATCATGACAGAGGATAGTAAGATCCTAGTGTAAAGAAGCAGAGAAGTGACCAAAAGATTAAGTGATCGATCGGAGACTGGTACTGGGAGAGGATGCCTAGCGGTTTGGCCCAGAGTTTATAACTCGGAGAGGTAACTGGCCAAGACGGGACAGGGTATGTGAGACAAAGAGTGCCCTGGGCGTGAGTTCCAGAGCGTCAGTAACAAGAAGTTGGCAACATAGCTCCCTAGAGGGGAAAGAAGACATGGAATTGTGGGTTGAGATTAGAACTCTTGCTAACTGGCTTGTAGAATTGAGCTGGGTTGTGGTAAAATAGAGTGAAACAGCGAATATAGTGAAACAAGTGAGTAAAGACGAAGGAATAGAAATTGTCTGAAAAAAATCCTCAGTATTTTGAAGGAACCATTCATAGCGATATGAGTCAATGATCTACTGTATATAATTCCCGCAAAGTTATTGCTAAGTAAATAGTTTATTTTGGACTGGTGGTCCCCCTCATTGAAGTCGTCAACATCTGGTCCTGCTCAACCAAAGTCATCAATAACATGTGGCCTGCAAAGGCGTAGTGCCCTCATACCACAAGTCCAAACACCCAGCCAGGACCCCACTTTCATGTAACATAACAGAGTTTAAGAGACGAGTACCTTGCCCACGGCTGCCGCCCAGCACCACGCTGCACACATACATGTATAGGTGTGTTCAAAATAATAGCAGTGTGTTCAAAAACATGAGTTAAGCAATCTTTATACTAGTTTTTATTTTCATGCATTGGGAACATTGCACACTTTTCTAATTAAAAACATGAAGAGAAATGTATATAATTTTTAACTACTTTACAGAAAATAACAAAAAATGAACATTGGGCTGTTCAAAAAAATAGCAGTGTCTGCATTTGTCTTTATACTCTGTGAGGCAGTGACCGGGATCGTATACTAGGGACGTTATTGTGGCGCCCCTGAGGGTTCGACCGCCATAGGAATGCTGCACTTCTTTAATGGAGTGTAGTGTTCTTCCTCTGAGGTAAGGCCAGTGTGATAGTCGCGACCCAGCCTTGCATCCAACACCACCACACTACTCCACCAGGGGGAGCTGGTATGCACTAGGTGCTGCTCCCCTGGTTACAGGGAGACTGGGGAGCACAAAGTGGTAGGAACCAGTTAGTGGGTGTGGGTGGAGGACTTACAAGTTAGTTACACCTTAAATTTGATATTTAATAGAATGCCATCTTTGATCTTGGTCCGTTCTTCGCTGATCCGTTCTTCTGTCTAGCCTTTGCTAGTCTGCAGGCTGTCACTGTGCTGTCAAAATACTATGTGTAATGTTCCTTCCCTCCGGGAGCGCAGGTCCTGTGTGGGCCTGCACCGGTAAGGGACACAGCCCTCGTACCCTGGCCATGGGACGAGAGGTAGGTTGTAGACAAGGAATGTCTCAACCCAGCCGAGGACCAGGATCAAGAAGGCCCAGGGAGCTTTAGAGTGTGGCTCCCCAGCAAATGGGTCCCGGGGAGGATGCAGACGGAGCAGAGCACGCCACCTGTCCTCGCCTACCTGATCTATTCAGAGGGATTCCGGCTGCAAGAGGGGTACTGGCCCCCGACACCCGACCTTGTACTCTATGTCCTGGACAGGAAAGCCTGGTTAGGCCTTGAGGATCCCGCCGGGCATCGGATGGAGAGGAATTGCCACCCGTGCCCTAGTCCTGAGAGGAGCTCAGAGGGAGACCCGGCCTATCTACACACGCACAGATGGGAAAGGGTGAAGTTTGTAGTGCAGGAACACTCTGGTGTAGGGTCGCTACCGAACACTGGACTTTCTCGGAGGTAGTCGGAACCCCGTCCCTGGTGGCCGCAGGACTCCGCGGGGAGCAGGGAGTCGCCTTCCCGCTGTCATCTCTAAGTGAGTAAAGCCTTGGAAGTTCACCCCTATGGCCTCCGGACTGTTCATTACGCGCCATACCATGCGACGCGGTGCCCGTACTCCCCGCACTACTACCCCCTCTCTTTCCTGTTTGCCTGCCCTGAGGCCTTGCTCCGCCTGTGGGGAGCAGTGAGAACTTTGGCCGCCACGACACCGGGCCTCAGTGGACTGTAGCGGCGCTGGTGACCATTCACCAGGCACCACAGGTGGCGTAGTCGTTAAAATAAGCCACTCAACCCGGACAAGCCCACACCATCTCTTTCTAATGTGACGGCCCTGAGCACGGGTCGGGCCCGGGCCACGGCTGCATCCCATCTCTCCATCACAGGGCCCGACACCGAGTCCCCCAACACCCAGGGTAAAACACGGGCTTCTCGGAGTAGAGGCGTCACATTATAAATCCCCCAGAATGTGTACAGAGACCTATTAAATCCATTGGAGTGCATTGCAGTCACACACACAGCTGCGGCTGCAATGCAGGAATGAAGGTGAGCAATGACCTGAGTCAGACTACCTGGCTAAGGCAGATTAAGTAAAACCCGGCAGGGCCTTCATTTCTTGGAGGAGGTCACAGGAGGCAGTGGGGCGGCCTCCTCTCTCCAACCCGGGTTTTCCAGTGGCTCTTGCCACAGGTCCTTTAAAACTCCTTCACTAAGGTTTAGTGTTGTTCTATGTTGCAACCTGCTAGGAGCACAGATGGAGTGTGGCTGAACCACCGCCTAGAAAGGCTCTGCACCTGTCAGGCTCTGAGCGGCCCGGCGTGGCCGTTGTCCCCGGCAACCGTTGTTTATGGACTCATGTTAACCCGGCTGGGAACCGGAGGACTTTCTGTTTACCCGTGAGTTGCTGAATAAAAGCTGTTTATGTTGGACTTGCTTGGGTCACTGCCTCAGTTACTGCACGGTGTGAACACCGCAGCCTTACAACACACAATGTGTCCTTTTTTTTTTTTTTTTAGGATTTAGCATTCCTGTGAATCACTAACCTAATATTTAGCTGTATAACCACAGTTTTTTAGAACTGCTTCACATCTATGTTGCATAGAGTCAACCAACTTCTGGAACCTGTCAACTGTTATTCCAGCCCAGGATGCTTTGACTACGTCCCACAATTTTTTGGCATTTGTTGGCTTTGCCTCAGAAACAGCATTTTTGATGTCACCACACAAGTGTTCTATCGGATTAAGGTCCGGGGATTGGGCTGGCCACACCATAACCTCAATTTTGTTGGACTGGAACCAAGATTTTGCTTGTTTACTGGTGTGTTTTGGGTTGTCTTGTTGAAACAACCATTTCAAAGGCATATTCTCTTCAGCGTAAGGCAACATGACCTTTTCAAGTATTTTAATATATGCAAACTGGGCCATGATCCCTCGTATGCGGTAAATAGGTCCCATTAGTAAGCACCATAGTAAGAGAAACATGCCCATATCATGATGCTTGCACCACCATGCTTCACTGTCTTCAGAGTGTACTGTGGCTTGAATGCAGAGTTTGGGGGTTGTCTGACGAACTATCTGCAGCCCTTGGGCCCAAAAAGAACAATTTTACTTTAATCAGTCCACAAAATGTTTCTCCATATCTCATGAGGCCAGTTGATGTGTTGTGTTCTTTGGCAAATTGTATCTGCTTCAGTACATGTCTTTTTTTTAACAGTAGTATTTTGTGTGGACTTCTTGCTAAGAGATTAGCTTCACACAGGCGTCTTCTAACTATCACAGTACTCACAGGTAACTTGAGACTGTCTTTGATAATCCTGGAGCTGATCGTTGCCTGAGCCTTTGCCATTCTGGCTATTATTCCATCCATTCGAATGGTAGTCTTCCGTTTTCTTCCATATCTCTCTGGTTTTGCTTTCCATTTTAAAGCATTGGAGATCATTTTAGCTGAACAGCCTATCATTGTCTGCACTTCTTTATAAGTTTTACCCTCTCCAATTAACTTTTTAATCAAAGTACGCTGTTCTTCTGAACAATGTCTCGAATGACCCATATTTCTCAGGCTATCTTGGAGAAATGCATGTACCACATGTGCTGGCTTCACCCTTAAATAAGGGCCACCTGATTACAACCTGTTTTTTCACAGAATGATTGACCTCACTAATTGAACTCCACACTGCTATTATTTTGAACACACCCCCCTTTCAATTAACTATTCAAATACACAGACTCAAAAACATGCAGATCATGAATGCTGAGACTGTTAGTTTTCTTAGTATCTACGGCACCAACTAGTAAATATTTTGACATGTGGTAATATAATTTATACCAAAAACAGTGATTAATCTGGTTAGTCATATAGGACTGCTATTATTTTGAACTCTACTGTATGCAGCCACCTATCTATTCATTCTCAGACTCTCAGGTGTGATGGAGGTTTGGAAAGATGATAATTACTTACCGGTAATTTTATTTTCCTGAACGGCACCATACAGAGAGAGAGAGGATCTGTCCCTAGGAACAAGAAATCAACAGAATAAAAAGATGGAACCTCACCATAAGCCCCAACTTGTTTGCAGATCATAAGAGGTGGCTGCACAGTTAAAGACACAAAACATACATACTCATATCCATGAAGAAAACATTTTTTTTCTTCTTTTTTTACACACCCAGTGAACATGGGGGAGATGTCCCACCACCAGAAATATTAGGAAGGGAATCGGCACTGCGCTGTCATGGTTCAGGAAAATTAAATAACTGGTAAGTAATTATCATCTTTTCCCCATAACCCTGACAGCAACATACACAGAGATTAAAATAGAAGAAAATCCTAGGGAGGGACCACTGCTGAAAGAACATTCCTTCCAAAGGAAAAGTCAAAATATCCCAGATACAACCTGTAGTGTCTAAAGAAAGTAGAGGGTCAACAGAAGCATTAGCCCTTTTTGCCTAAGAGGTAGCCATGGCTGTTATATAATGAGCTTTAATATTCTGAGGGTGGTTCGGGACGAGTATGGCCTGGAATAATACAAAAATGGATGAAGACTTTCACCAGGGTTCTGTGACCTCATGGTATTTAAGCAGGCATCTTATGACATCCAGGGAATGGACGACTACCTCACCCTGAGATTTCATATTCTCACAGAAGGAAGGGAGAACTATTTCCGGAGATCTATCAAACTTGGAAACTACTTTTGGAAAAAAAGCTGGGTCAGACTTTATGCTCACCCTGTCTCCAGGAAAGTTGCAAATGCCAGATTGATGGAGATGCCCTGCAATTCACTCACGTCTAACCAAGATTAAGCCCACTAGAAGGACTGTTTTTAGAGAGATTACCCTAACTGAGGTATTTGAAATTGGTTCAAATGTATCTTGTGTGTAATGGCAATAAGCACTAGATTCAGATCGCAAGGTGCTACCCTGGGCCCACTCACCGGTCTGGAAGTAAAGGAGGCTCTAATAAACTTATGCACCCAAGGGTGGTCAGCAATTTTTTGGTCGAATACAACCACCAGAGCAGAAATCTTAACTGTTTACAAGTGGAAAGACCCATCTCTATCCCTTTCTGAAGAAACTCTAATATTTCCCTAAGGGCGACCTGCCGTTTTGTTGATCGATTGCGCCCAGAAAAATCCAGGGATTTACTGAATACTTTAGCATAAATAAGAGAGTTGAACCTGAGGGTAAAAAACTGGCCCCTGGGACAGAAGATTGGGAATGTCGTGTAGCATCCAAAGGTTCGAGTCAGAAATAATCTTCAGTTACCTAAACCATGCCCTTCTGGGCCAAAAGAGAGCACTTACTATGACTGACTCCCTCCTCCCAAATTTTTTCAATACTAATGGGATTAGAGGGAAGGGGTAAAGGCATAAGCTAGGCAAAAATCCCACTTTTACAGGAGGGTGTCCACCCCACCTGTGGATTCTGTGGGGTCTAGAGAATATGCTGCCGTCTGGTGATTCCCCCTGGTGGCGAACAAATAGCTCTGGAAGACTACACAAAGCAAAAATGTGACTGAAGATCACTTGATTCAGTGCCCATTCAGCTTTGTTGAGCAAATTATGACTTAGGGACCAAGATATTGTGATATTCTCTGATCCTTTTAGCTGATGGGCGATCAGAGATGAAAGATTTTCTTCCGCCTACAAGATTTTTTCTGGCTTGATCATCAGTGGACCTTTACCTGGTCCCACCATGGTGACTTACGTAAGCAACTGCTGTGCTTTTGTCGGACATAATCACCACCTTTTTCACCATAATCCACTTCAGAGAAACCTGCAAGACTTCTCTGAAGCCAATGGAACTGTCTTTTATTACAGTCTTCCATTGGCCCTGAAAGACATGACCATCCAGGTGGATTACCCACACTTCTGGACTTGCATCTGTGGTGATTACCACTGGATCTAGAATCATCCACGGAACTCCTTTTGAGAAGTTCTCTTTGATCAACCACCAAACTAGGGAATCCACGACCTCTACTGGCACTTGGAATTTTTGGTATAGATGACTTGTCCTTCTAGTTTGTATCACAAGGATCTCCCACTAAAAACACCTCATATGAAACTGGACCACCGGGACCTTGCTCACCTCATGGAGATCTTCTGACCCATTCGTATTGTTAAAACTTTTTGTCTGATCCTCCCTATTTTATTATGTGGAAGAAAACAACGTTGACAGGTTTTTATTATTATTTATTTATATAGCACCATTGATTCCATGGTGCTGTACGTAAGAAGGGGTTACATACTAAATACAGATATCACTTACAGTAAACAAGCTAACAATGATAGACTGGTACAGAGGAAAGAGGATCCTGCCCTTGCAGGCTTACAATCTACAAGGGATGGGCAAGGATACAGTAGGTGAGGATAGAGCTAGTTGTGCAGAGGCATGGTGGAGCGGTGGTTACTGCAGGTTGTAGGCTTGTCGTAAGAGGTGGGTCTTCAGGTTCCTTTTGAAGGTTTCCACAGTAGGCGAGAGTCTGATATGTTGGGGTAGAGAGTTCCAGAGTAGGGTGGGATGCACGGGAGAAATCTTGTATGCGATTGTGGGAAGAGGAGATTAGAGGGGAGTAGAGAAGGAGATCTTGTGAAGATCGGAGGTTGCGTGTAGGTAGGTACTGGGAGACTAGGTCACAGACATATGGGGGAGACAGGTTGTGGATGGCTTTGTATACCAGGGTTAGGGTCTTGAACTTGGCAATGGGGAGCCAGTGAAGAGATTGACAGAGGGGAGAGGCCGTGGAGTAGCGGGGGGACAGGTGGATTAGTTGGGCAGCAGAGTTTAGGATAGATTGAAGGGGTGCGAGAGTGTTAGAAGGGAGGCCACAGAGTAAGAGGTTGCAGTAGTCGAGGCGGGAGATGATGAGGGCATGGACTAGAGTTTTTGCAGAGTCTTTGCTGAGGAATGTGTGGATCCGGAAGATATTTTTGAGTTGGAGTCGGCAGGAAGTGGAAAGGGCTTGGATATGTGGTCTGAAGGAGAGGTCAGAGTCCAGTGTTACCCCGAGGCAGCGAGCTTGTTGGACTGGGGAGAGCGGGCAGCCATTAACTTTGATGGATAAGTCGGATGGGGGGGTTGAGTGAGGTGGGGGAAAGATGATTAATTCAGTTTTATCCATGTTAAGTTTTAGAAATCTAGCAGAGAAGAAAGATGAAATAGAGGACATTGTGGAATTCTGGTTAGTAAGGAGTTGATATCGGGTCCAGAGAGGTAGATCTGTGTGTCATCAGCATAGAGGTGATACTGAAAGCCATGAGACTGAGTTGTCCCAGGCCGAAAGTGTAGATGGAGAAAGCAGGGGCCCTAGAACTGAGCCTTGGGGGACACCGACAGAAAGGGGCCAGATGAGGAGGTGGTGTGTGAGTGGGAGATGCTGAATGTCCAGTCTGTTAGGTATGAAGAGATCCAAGATAGGGCCAAGTCTGTGATGCCAAGAGATGAGAGAGTCTGAAGTAAGAGAGAATGGTCCACTGTGTCGAATGCAGATGACAGGTCCAGGAGTAGGAGGACGGAGTAGTGTCGCTTGGATTTGGTGGTTAGTAGGTCGTTGGTGACTTTAGTCAGGGCAGTTTCAGTGGAGTGACGCGGTTGGAAGCCAGATTGTACCCGGTCGGAGAGGGAGCATGAGGAGAGGTGGGAGGACAGTTCAAGGTGGATGTGCTGTTCCAGTAGTTTTGAGGCATAGGGGAGAAGTGATATGGGGCAATAGCTAGTCAGAGAGGATGGATCAAGGGAGGGCTTTTTGAGGATGGGTGTGATTGAGGCATGTTTGAAATATGAGGGGAAGATGCTGGTTGTTAGTGACAGGTTGAAGAGGTGGATTAGGGTTGGGATGAAGACTGTGGTAAGGTTAGGGATGAGGTGGGATGGGGTTGGGTCAAGTTCCCAGGTGGTGTGGTGTGATTTGGAGAGTAAAGAGGAAACTTGATCTTCTGTAATGGTGGAGAAGTTGGTTTTGGAGGAGGAAGGTTGAGTAGATGTGAGGAGGGGCTGTAGGGACTTTAGGGAAAAGCCTTGTCTGATGGTGTCAAACTTCTGCTTGTAGAATGAGGCAAATTCTTTAGCTGTGATGAGAGGAGAGGGAGGAGGCGCTGGGGGATGGAGGAGAGAATTGAAAGTGTTGAATAGCTATTTGGGGTTGTGAGACAGAGGATATGAGAGATGAGAAGTATGTTTGTCTTGCTGCTGTGAGTGTGGACTTGAAAATAGTGAGGGACTGTTTGAATATGATGAAGTGCTCATTGGAGTGGGATCTTTTCCATCTCCTCTCAGCAACCCTGGAGGCCCTTCACAGTTCTTTAGTCAGGTTGGTGTGCCAGAGTTGCCTGTTGAGTGTGCGAGCTTTGGTATGTGTGAGAGGGGTGACCGAATCGAGAGCTGCAGCTGTTGTGGTGTTATATAAAGCAGCGGCAACATCTGCGTCATGTAAGGAATTTATGCCTGTAAGAGGCAGAAGGGTTTGAGAGAGTGAGTGTAGGTCAAGGTGTTTGAGATTTCTGCGAGGGTGTACAAGTTTGTGAAGTGGGGATTGTGGACCTGGAGTGGAGAGGGCAGAGAATGTAAGTAGGCTGTGGTCAGAAAGAGGGAGAGGTGAGTTAGAGAGGAGAGATAGGGAACAGAGGTGTGTGAAGATGAGGTCCAGTGTGTGGCCATCTTTGAGAGTGGCTGCAGCAGACCACTGAGCGAGGCCGAAGGAGGAAGTGAGGGATAGGAGCTTAGAGACAGATGAGTGGGAAGTGTCAATGGGGATGTTGAAGTCACCCATGATGATAGTGGGGATGTCAGTGAAAAGGAAGTGAAGCAGCCAGGTGGTGATGTGGTCGAAGAAAGTGGTGGCTGGCCCTGGTTGAGATTGAGTCTAAAAGTATGCCGAGAAACTACTGAATCTGTTGAGGTTTTATTTTTGGCTTGCTTTCATTGACGATCCTACCTAGATCTCATAGAATAATTACCTGACTGGTCTTGTGCAGTTTTCTTCAGAGCTTCCTATTATTAGAAAATCATCCAAGTGAGGTGCCATTAGAATGTATTTTCTCCTTATGCAACATTACATTTCTAATATAATTTTTATCAAAACTCTGGGTGTCATAGAAATCCCGAAGGGAAGGCACTGATATTGCATATGAATAAGGTCTCATCTGATCTTACTAAAAAGTGACTGCTGTAAACCCCCTTTCCAATATCTGCCTCTGATGCATTGAACAAAACTTGTTTCTCTACTAGTTTCAGAACGTCTGCCTCTAATGACATCTGTATTTTTGCTCCCACTCATGCTTTTATTATTCTTCTTGGAGGAGTTGTGGAAAAATCTAGTTTGAGACCCTGAGAAATAGTGTTTATCACCCACTGACTGGCCAGCAATAAGGCCCACTGATCTGCAGAGAACCTTAGTGTTACGCGCACGCCGCCTTAGTTTAGATGGGGGCGAGACAGGTTTCATGAATTCTTTGGAATCCTGGGGGAACCGTTACTCAGGGCAACGATATGATGCAGTCCTCCCAGGCACACAGGGGGGTATTGACTCCCAGACACACTTGACAAGAGTCTTCATGAACAGTTGAACAGTAGTAATTGCAATTTAAGTTTCTTGAGCAACAGGCTCCAGTAACAAACAGTTTCTTCTTAAAGGCACATTAAACAGTCTTTCTTAGTAGCACAGTACAGCACAGATCAAGTCTCTTTAGCAACACACTTCTATGCACCCACAACCACAGGCTTTTCCTTCCCAAAGGCACAGTAGTACACAGCATTCTTTATCCTGCATTGAGATGTAGGGGGGGAGGGGGATTTGATGAGGGAGTTGAGCCCTGTGACACAATTCCTTCCAGTCCTGATCTTTCTGCTCGATGATACCCTGCACTGCTAGTTCAGGAAATCTATCTGACCTGTTCTCAGCTTCACCCTTGACTTGAATCCTGTTCAATTGCCACCATTTCCCTCCGGCTGCAGCCAGACTAATCAACAAGTTCCCATAATCCCCATGGGGCTCTGATAACCACTCCCTGTCTCCTGTGACTGTGCTAACCCCTCTAGTTGTTGGATGCTTCTGAAGCACAACACTTCCTGTCTCCTGTGATTGTTTTAACTCTTATAGTTGCTGGATGCGGGAGCCTGGCGTCGTGGCTGCTTTGGTATACCCTTGTCTGGAATAGATTTATTAAACAAGAAACCTTTGTTTTGGGATCTATTCCTTTTCCAACTACGGCCGTCTCTCCCTCTATCTTCCCTCTGGTGCCTCCTAGAATCCCGAAAGGGATTTCTTATTCCGGTGAAAAGAAGAGGGGAAATCAGCAACACTGAGTTTTGTTAAGCCCAAAGAAGTGTGAACTGTTCAAAAAGCAAGTCCGATTCGGTAAAATTGAGTCCAGAGAAGGATATACCATGGATCCAGGACAAATCGCTCTGGTACTGGCCTTAAAAGACAAGCGTCCATCAACTGTCGGGGAGTTGAGGCAGATCTTAGGATTCCTCTCCTACTATCCTACTTACCTCCAGAACTTCTCACAGATTGCCGCCCCACTATATACCTACTATTGGGGGGGATGACAGATTCAACAACACTCATGGAGAAAAAGGTGGCGGCGAGCAGGACCGGGCTTAAAGGAAACAATGGAGTCTCATCCCAGCAGCCCATTCTCTGGACAGCAAACCACCAGGAGATATTGGAAGAAATAGTGGATTACCTGGTAAAACCACCCATATTGGGATATCCTGATTTCAACTTACCATTTGTTCTTCATTGTGATGCTTCTCAAGTTGGACTGGGAGCTGCCCTGTATCAGCATCAAAATGGGAAATTGAGAGTCATTGGTTATAGTTCCAGAACGTTGACAGACACCGAGAAGAATTACCATCTACATTCTGGAAAATTGGAGTTCCTGGAATTTAACTGGGCTATCTGTGAACAATTTAGAGCTTATCTCTATTACAGCAAAGAGTTTGAGGTATACACAGACAACAACTCTTTGACCTATGTCCTCACTACAGCCAAACTGAATGCTACGAGTCAGATATAGGTAGCTGAGCTAGCTGACTTCAATTTCAGTATCAAGTACAGGCCAGGAAAATGCAATGCAAATGCTGATGGATTGTCGAGAATGCCACTAGAGCCTGAGGAGTTCATGCAAGAATGCTTGGAGGAAGCCAGTCTGGAAGCTATTATGAGCACTACCCAAGCAGTACAAACTCATCAAGAGGAAGACACACCATTGTGGTGTCCGTTGATGGTGGAAACCACCGTAAAAAGCAAAAGAATAAGATCATTCCCTGTCCATTTTACAACTAACAAAAGGAACAATGTGTAGAGCACAATGGGAAGATCAGATAATTGGCAGAATACTAACTTATGTGACCAAAATCGGTTTACAAGTAAAGGGGAGAGAGTTAATGAGTCACCAGCAGTATCTGTTTTATTCAAAGAATGGGCGAAGCTCTACCTCAGTGTAGACGGCATTCTGTATCGTAAAGGAGGACAAAACCAACAGTTGGTACTACCCAGAGTATTCTGAAGGTTGGTCTTCAAAGAACTTCATGAAAACATGGGACACCTGGGAGTGGAAAGGACAACAAACTTGGTCCGTGAACGTTTCTTCTGGCCGTACATGCTGAGAGATATTGAGAGGTACATGATCAGGGAGTGTGGGTGTCTGAAAGATAAATGTCCCAACACATCAACCTGGGCACCTATGGCAATATCCAAACTATGTACCCGTTTGAGATGGTCTCAATAGCCTTTCTACTTCTCGGGACATGCAAGGGCGGTTATGAATACATTTTGGTGGTGATGAACCATTTTACTCAATTTGTTCAAGCATATGCCACCACCAATAAATCTGGTAGAACAGCGGCAGAGATCTTCAATGATTTTGCTTTGAAGTTTGGGCTCCCTACGAGGTTACACCATGACCAAGGAAGAGAATTTGAGAATCAGCTCTTTGCCAAGTTAGGAAAGTACTGTAGAATTCATAGATCCCAGACAACACCCTATCACCCAGAGGGTAATGCACAAGTGGAACTTTTCAACCGGATATTATTGTCGATGTTGCGCATTTAACAGCTGATGACAAGAAAGACTGGAAGAGTTCTCTGTCAAAAGTAGTACATGCCTACAACTGTACAAAGAGCGAGGCAACAGGTTATTCACATTTCTTCCTATTGTATGGACGATAGCCAAGATTGCCAATCAACATAATGTTCAATACTCCGGTGTCAGAGGTTTACAAAACATATCCTGAGTACTTTCGGAAATGGAAGGAACAGATGGCAGACGCATACAACATAGCATCCAAAGTGGTTATGCAAGGGCAGAGCAAGAGCAAGTAAATGTTATAGAGCAGAATTGACACTGGGAAGTTGGATGCCAGTCAAGAACGTACGTGAAAAAGGTGGTCCAGGAAAACTTCGTTCGTTTTGGGAAGACAAGGTGTATGTCAGTCGTAAAGAGGAAAGCTGATGACAGTCCAGTGTATAAAATCCGATTGGAAACGGGGGACAAGAAAACCAGAATAGTCCATCGGAATTTACTACTACCCTGTGATTATCTCCCACCACAACAAGACTTCCTGCAAGCAGATTGACATAGATCGAGATCGACTTAGTGACTACCACAGACTGAAGCTCCGGAGGTGGATAGTGACCTTGAGAGCTCCGATAAAGAAGAGCAAACTGTTGTATTTCTCGAACCGGCAAGGAGAGGGATGTACGATCCTCAGGAGAGAACAGGAACTTACGGAGACAGTTCCAAGAGCATCTGAGGAAGTACGAGAAGTTAGTGCCACGGAAGAAACTCCTGCAACCGAAGAATTTGTGGTATCTGAGGAACAACCCAGCAGGAGGATGTGAACTCGAGAAGTGAGGAGGCCCGTGATGCTGCCGTATGAGACACTTGGTGAACTGAGTCAAGTGTAAAAGGACTGTCGAGTGGAAACCGGTATCTCAGCCTACGGACCAGGTAAGCCCACCACAGAGAGGCAGTATGGAAAATGTTGCCTGATGGAAAGACTTGTTTTATTGCTTTGATTTTTCTTAATAGACTTTGTAGAAACAGAGTGAGAGATAGCTGGTTGAAGACGTACGAAAAGCTCCAGCTGAAGAGATGCTGATTGTTTTAATTGTTTAAATTGTTTACTTCTTACAGAAGTCCTACAAGCAAAAGGTCATAAGAATAGGTTATTAATGCTTGTAAATGTTATGTCAATTTGACAATGCCAATTTGTAAATAAAGTTACACGACTCTCACCATTTTCACAGAATTGGTCAGATCGACCAATTAAGGCAAATATTGAGGATGACATTTAAAAAAGGAGGGAAGAATGTGACAGGTAGAAGTAGTGCTGCTGCTTCAAAAGCATCCAGCAACTAGAAGAGTTAACACATTCACAGGAGACAGGAAGTGGTTTGCTTCAGAAGCATCCAGCAACTTGAGGAGTTAACACAGTCACAGGAGAGAGGGAGTAGTTAGAGTCCCAGGGGGATTGTGGGGAAGTTGTTTATTGTTCTGGGAGAAGCCGAAGGGATGAGTTTTGTGTGATCTGTATCTCACAGAAATTCAGGCAAGTGAACCATAGTGAACAGGATTCAAGTGAAGAGTAAAGCTGGGCTAAGGTCAGAGACCCTGTGCTGCTAGTTGAGGAATCCTATCATTGGACAGGGAGATAATAACTGGAAGGAATTGTGTCACAGGGATCATCTCCCTCACCAAACCCCACCTCAATCTCACTGCAGGATAAAGAATGATGTGTACTATTGTGCCTTTGTGAAGGAAAAGCCTGCTGTTTATGAAAGCCTGTTGCTCTAAAGGACTGATGTTTTGTAATGACCATGCATCTGCATTAAATACCATTGTGGAATTGTTCATAAGGACTCTGTCAAGTGTGTCTGTGCCAGGGAATCAGTACCCCTTATGACTGAGAAAGCTGCAATTAATGGTTACCCTGAGTAACAATTCCCCCAGGATTCCTGTCTGTGTGTGCCACATGAAGCACAGAGAACAGAAAGAGGAGAAGAGAATTGGCTGAGGACCTGAAAACCAAATTTGTTGAAAAATATCAACAATATCAAGGTTACAAGTCCATCTCCAGAAATCTTGAAGTTCCTTTGTCCACAGTGTGCAACATAATCAAGAAGCTTACAATCCTGGGCACTGTAGCTAATCTTCCTGGACATGGATGGTAGACAAAAATTGATGAACGTTTGCAACACAGGATAGTCCGGATGGTGGATAAGCAGCCCCAATCAAAGTTCCAAAGAAATTCAAGCTGTCCTGCAGTGTCAATGTGCATCAGTGTCAGCAGAAACTATCCATCATAAATTGAATGAAATGAAACGCTATGGCAGAGGACCCAGGAGGACCCCACTGCTGACATATAGACATAAAGCTAGACTTGAGTTTGCTAAAATGTATGTGAATAAGCCAAAATCCTTCTGGGAAAGCGTCTTGTGGACAGATGAGACCAAGATAGAGCTTTTTGATAAAGTACATCATTCTACTGTTCTTCGAAAACGGAATGAGGCCAAGAAACAAAAATAACAGTACGTACAGTCAAGTATAGTGGAGGCTCAAAGATGTCTTGGGGTTGTTTTGCTGCCTCTGGTACTGGGTTCCTTGATTGCGTGCAAGGCATCAAGAAATGTTAATATTAACAAAGGATTTTGGGTAGTAATGTAGTGCCCAGTGTCAGAAAGCTTTGCATCCTAGGTCATGGGTCTTCCAGCAGGACAATGACCCTAAACATACTTCAAGAAGAACCCAGAAATGGATGGAAACGAAGCGCTGGAGTTTTCTGAAGTGGCCAGCAATGATTCCGCATCAAAATCCCATTGAACACCTGTGGGGAGATCTTAAAATTGCTGTTGGGAGAAGACACCTTTCAAATATGAAAGACCTGGAGTAGTTTGCAAAAGAAGAGTGGTCCAAAATTCCAGTTGAGAGGTGTAAAAAACATATTGCTTGTTATAGGAAGCGATTGATTACAGCTATTTATTCCAAAGGGTGTGCAACCAAATATTAAGTTGAGGGTGCCAACAATTTTGTCTGGCCCATTTTTGGGTTTTATTGTGAAATTATGACTAATTTGCCTTTTTTTCATTTGTTTTTTTTTTGTGTTGCTCCAATATAAACATGTATATAACAAAACATGTGTAATTGCAATCATTTTCTTTTCTTTTCTGTCCTTGAGGGGAGATATGTATAGTATCATCGAGGTTGGTAGCTTTGGTGATGTAAACCCAGAAAAGCATGCTCAAGCACGTATAGTGCTG
This sequence comes from Phyllobates terribilis, assembly GCF_046119375.1. Taxonomy (NCBI): domain Eukaryota; kingdom Metazoa; phylum Chordata; class Amphibia; order Anura; family Dendrobatidae; genus Phyllobates; species Phyllobates terribilis. Next base: position 532,627,616 of record NW_027362762.1, on the reverse strand, counting down.
AGAGGGTTAATAGGGCGTGTCAGGGCCGGGTTTTACGAGCAGTCATAAGTGATGGGTGGGAATGGCTGCTCACATATCCCCACCCCAAGGGGGTGTGGGGAGACCTCCAGGGTGTTTTGGTTAAAGGACACTGACCTGAGCGGGCAAGCCCGCTATACTGTATGTATACTGTGAGGTTTGTCACTGTAATAGGCTCATTGGGGCACCCATTGCGCCCTGACAGTCAGAGTTACTCCTAAGCGCGCCAAGATCTTAGTCTTCAATTTGTTGTACTTTTTTTGCATCCTGCAAGGCCAAGTCATAATAGGCCTTCTGTGGCTCCGCTGTTAAATATAGCGCCAGATCTTCCGCCCACTGCTCCGGAGGCAATATCTCTTGCTCCGCCACCCTCTCAAAAACAGTCAGGAATGCCTCAATGTCATCACCCGCAGTCATCTTTTGTAAGGCTCTTCTTACTGTCTTCCTCATGTGCGAGTAATCACCTGGACTGGGGGTGGGGCAGTTGCTATGCCACGGATCACTTCGGCTAGGAGTTCCATCTGCTGCTTGTGCTGCTGCTGCATCTGCTGTTGCCACTACTGCTGTTGATGCTATGTCTGCTGCTGCTGTTGATGCTGCTGGAGATTAGCCTGTACCAGTTGCTTTATCAGCACCTCCATACTACGGGACATCCCTTGCTGGCTGGCGCTCTTCACCCTGGACATATACGGCTTCCTGTAGCAGTCACACTGCCCCTTGGGATTCGTGTCCGCATTCTCCACCAATTGTAGGGTTTGTACTCAGCTGCAGTTGAGGTAGGCACAGAAAGCGTTTACATTGGAATATTCATACCGGTTTATTAAGACAGCATAAACCGCTCAGGAAACAGAACACAAAAACAGCCTTTTTCGGCACTAAGTGGAAACACAAAGTCAAATGTGCATACAATACAGCGGGTGCGCCCGCTCAGGTCAGTGTCCAGTTCTCAAGTACTTAGCACAGACCAACACACAACGACGCCCCTGGGGTGGGGATATGTGAGCAGCTATTCCCACCTATATCTTATGAATGCTCGTACAACCGGCCCTGATACGCCCTATTAACCCTCTCAGCAATATACATGCTGGAGCAGGCTTTCCCGGGTTTACATCACTGAACCTACTAACCTCGATGATAGAGATATTGTATATATATATATATATATATATATATATACAGTACAGACCAAAAGTTTGGACACACCTTCTCATTTAACAATTTTTCTGTATTTTCATGGCTATGAAAATTGTACATTCACACTGAAGGCATCAAAACTATGAATTAACACATGTGGAATAATATAATTAACAAAAAAGTGTGAAACTACTGAAAATATGTCTTATATTCTAGGTTCTTCAAAGTAGCCACCTTTTGGTTTGGCAGTGGGTCAGTAATGGTGTGGGGTGGCATTTCTTTGGAGGACCACACAGCCCTCCATGTGCCCGTCAGAGGTAGCCTGACTGACATTAGGTACCGAGATGAGATCCTCAGACCCCTTGTGAGACCATATGCTGGTGTGGTTGGCCCTGGGTTCCTCCTAATGCAGGACAATGCCAGACCTCATGTGGTTGGAGTGTGTCAGCAGTTCCTGCAAGATGAAGACATTGAAGCTATGGACTGGCCCACCCGTTCCCCAGACCTGAATCCGATTGAGCACATCTGGGACATCATGTCTCGCTCCATCCACCAACGTCACGTTGCACCACAGACTGTCCAGGAGTTGGCGGATGCTTTAGTCTAGGTCTGGGAGGAGATCCCACAGGAGACCATCCGCAACCTCATCAGGAGAATGCCCAGGCATTGTAGGGAGGTCATACAGGCACGTGGAGGCCACACACAATACTGAGCCTCATTTTGACTTGTTTTAAGGACATTACATCAAAGTTGGATCAGCCTGTAGTGTGTTCTTCCACTTTAATTTTGGGGGTGACTCCAAATCCATGCCTCCATTGGTTAATAAATTTGATTTCGATTGATGATTTTTGTGTGATTTTGTTGTCAGCACATTCAACTAGAATATTTCATTCATTCAGATCTACGATGTGTTATTTGAGTGTTCCCTTTATTTTTCTGAGCAGTGTGTATATATATACAGTACAGACCAAAAGTTTGGACACACCTTCTCATTTAAAGATTTTTCTCTACTTTCATGACTATGAAAATTGTACATTCACACTGAAGGAATCAAAACTATGAATTAACACATGTGGAATTATATACTTAACAAAAAAAGTGTGAAACAACTGAAAATATGTCTTATATTCTAGATTCTTCAAAGTAGCCACCTTTTGCTTTGATGACTGCTTTGCACACTCTTGGCATTCTCTTGATGAGCTTCAAGAGGTAGTCACCGGAAATGGTCTTCCAACAATCTTGAAGGAGTTCCCAGAGATGCTTAGCACTTGTTGGCCCTTTTGCCTTCACTCTGCGGTCCAGCTCACCCCAAACCATCTCGATTGGGTTCAGGTCTGGTGACTGTGGAGGCCAGGTCATCTGGGGTAGCACCCCATCAATCTCCTTCTTTGTCAAATAGCCCTTACACAGCCTGGAGGTGTGTTTGAGGTCATTGTCCTGTTGAAAAATAAATGATGGTCCAACTAAACGCAAACCGGATGGAATAGCATGCCGCTGCAAGATGCTGTGGTAGCCATGCTGGTTCAGTATGCCTTCAATTTTGAATAAATCCTAACAGTGTCACCAGCAAAGCACCCCCACACCATCACACCCCCTCCTCCATGCTTCATGGTGGGAATCAGGCATTTAGAGTCCATCCGTTCACCATTTCTGCATCGCACAAAGACATGGTAGTTGGAACCAAAGATCTCAAATCTGGACTAATCAGACCAAAGCACAGATTTCCACTTGTCTAATGTCCATTCCTTGTGTTCTTTAGCCCAAACAAGTCTCTTCTGCTTGTTGCCTGTCCTTAGCAGTGGTTTCCTAGCAGCTATTTTACCATGAAGGCCTGCTGCACGAAGGCTTCTCTTAACAGTTGTTGTAGAGATGTGTCTGCTGCTAGAACTCTGTGTGGCATTGACCTGGTCTCTAATATGAGCTGCTGTTAACCTATGATTTCTGAGGCTGGTGACTCGGATAAACTTATCCTCAGAAGCAGAGGTGACTCTTGGTCTTGCTTTCCTGGCGCGGTCCTCATGTGAGCCAGTTTCTTTGTAGCGCTTGATGATTTTTGCAACTGCACTTGGGGACACTTTCAAAGTTTGCCCAATTTTTCGGACTGACTGACTTTCATTTCTTAAAGTAATGATGGCCACTCGTTTTTCTTTACTTAGCTGCTATTTCATGCCATAATACAAATTCTAACAGTCTATTCAGTAGGACTAACAGCTGTGTATCCACCTCACTTCTGCACAACACAACTGATGTTCCAAACCCCATTTATAAGGCAAGAAATGCCACTTATTAAACCTGACAGGGCACACCTGTGAAGTGAAAACCATTTCCGGTGACTACCTCTTGAAGCTCATCAAGAGAATGCCAAGAGTGTGAAAAGCAGTCATCAAAGCAAAAGGTGGCTACTTTGAAGAACCTAGAATATAAGACATAATTTCAGTTGTTTCACACTTTTTTGCTAAGTATATAATTCCACATGTGCTAATTCATAGTTTTGATGCCTTCAGTGTGAATGTACAATTTTAATAGTCATGAAAATACAGAAGAATCTTAAAACGAGAAGGTGTGTCCAAACTTTTGGTCTGTACTATATATATATATATACATACATATATATACATATATACATATACACACACACACACACACACACACACACACACACACACACACACACACATACATACATACACACACACATGGTGTAAAGTGAAATTGGCTCAGTTGCCCTTAGCAACCAATCAGATTCCACTTTTCATTCCTCACAGACTCTTTGGAAAATGAAAGTTGGAATCTGATTGGTTGCTAAGGACAACTGAGCCAGTTTCACAGATCTAGTTTTCACAGATAGATCTCCCCCAAATCTGTTTTCTTTTCAGATAGTTCAGATAACACATAATGGCAAATAATTTAAATACAGATCAAAGAAAATGGATTTTAACACAGTATTGGAAATCTCAAAATGCTGAAACCATTAAAGCAAATTGGGTTGAAACATTTGGTACTCAAGCCCCAAAGAGACAAACAATTTAACGCATTCGTAACAAATTCAATGCCACTGGCTCTATCCTTAATGCTCCAAAAACTGGTCGACCCAAAACAGCCTGTACAGAAGATAATAAACAACTTGTTGCTGAAACATTTGTTCAGAGTCCAAAAAAGTCCACCAGAAGAGCCTCCTTGGAATTGGGAATTTCACGAGCTTCTATCATGCGAATCCTGAAATCTATTGGGTGGAAACTTATCGTCCACGTCTGATTCATGGTTTATTGGAGGATGATCCAGACAGGCGGCTGCAATTTAGTGAGATTATGCTTAACGAACTTGAAGAAAATCCAGTAATTTTAGATAACATTATGTGGAGTGATGAAGCTTCTTTCAAATTATCCGGCCATATTAACAGACATAATTGTATTTACTGGTATAATGAGAACATGCATTTAACATTAGAACAACAACTAAATGAGCCCGGTGTCAATGTTTGGGGTGGTATTTCAAGTTTGGTGTTTTAGGACCAATATTTTTTGATGGAACAGTCACAGGAGATAAGTATCTCGAAATTCTAATGAATCAAGTTGTTCCCCAGTTACAGCAACAGCCTAATTCAAATGACCTTTATTTCCAACAAGATGGGGCCCCTCTACATTATTCAAGAGTAGTCCGCGAGTATCTTGATGAAACATTTCCTAATCAATGGATTGGCCGAAGAGGCCCACTTGATTGGCCGGCACGTTCACCAGACTTGACCCCAATGGATTTTTTCTTTTGGGGAGTACACAAGGACAAAGTTTATAGTCGAAAACCAAAAAGTGTCAGTGATTTGAAGAATTACATAAGAGATGCATTTCAAGAAATTAATACCCAAAAAGAGACTTGTGCAAAAAAGTTTGTCGAAGCGTAAGAGGCAGACTTCAAAGCTGTGCAAACTGTAATGGAAAACAGTTTGAGCACCTGCGTTGATAAAATTTAAGGGCTTTTGTATTATTGTTCAGAATAAAATTTAATTTTAATGTTATGCTTGTGTTCGTAAATATAATGTTATATATAAATCAAAATAAATGTTATTATTTTCTGACCACCTACTTTTGGACCACCCTGTATATGTATAATATACATATCTCTATCAAATACAGTTATATGAAAAAGTTTGGGCACCCCTATTAATCTTAAGCTTATTGTTTTATAAAAATTGGTGTTTTTGCAACAGCTATTTCAGTTTGATATATGTAATAACTGTTGGACACAGTAATGTTTCTGCCTTGAAATGAGGTTTATTGTACTAACAGAAAATGTGCAATCAGCATTCAAACAAAATTTGACAGGTGCATAAGTATGGGCACCTCACCAGAAAAGTGACATTAATATTTAGTAGATCCTCCTTTTGCAAAAATAACAGCCTCTAGTCGCTTCCTGTAGCTTTTAATGAGTTCCTGGATCCTGGATGAAGGTATTTTGACCATTCCTCTTTACAAAACAATTCCAGTTCAGTTAAGTTTGATGGTCGCCGAGCATGGACAGCCCTCTTCAAATGATCCCACAGATGTTCAATGATATTCAGGTCTGGGGACTGGGATGGCCATTCCAGAACATTGTAATTGTTCCTCTGCATGAATGCCTGAGTAGATTTGGAGAGGTGTTTTGGATCATTGTCTTGCTGAAAGATCCATCCCCTGCGTAACTTCAACTTTATCACTGATTTTTTATCACGGCTAATACTGAGTGGAATCCATGCGTCCCTCAACTTTAACAAGATTCCCGGTGCCGGCATTGGACACACAGCCCCAAAGCATGATGGAACCTCCACCAAATTTTACTGTGGGTAGCAAGTGTTTTTCTTGGAATGCTGTGTTTTTTTGCCGCCATGCATAACGCCTTTTTGTATGACCAAACAACTCAATCTTGGTTTCATCAGTCCACAGGACCTTCTTCCAAAAAGAAATTGGCTTCTCCAAATGTGCTTTTGCATACCTCAGCCGACTCTGTTTGTGGTGTGCTTGCAGAAACGGCTTCTTTCGCATCACTCTCAGATACAGCTTCTCCTTGTGCAAAGTGCGTTGTATAGTTGACCGATGCACAGTGACACCATCTGCAGCAAGTTGATGCTGCAGCTCTCTGGAAGTGGTCTGAGGATTGTCCTTGACTGATCTCACCATTCTTCTTCTCTGCCTTTCTGATGTTTTTCTTGGCCTGCCACTTCTGGCCTTAACAAGAACTGTCCCTGTGTTCTTCCATTTCCTTACTATGTTCCTCACAGTGGAAACTGACAGGTTAAATCTCCGAGACAGCTTTTTGTATCCTTCCCCTGAACAACTATGTTGAATAATCTTTGTTTTCAGATCATTTGACAGTTGTTTTGAGGAGCCCATGATGCCACTCTTCAGAGGAGATTCAAACAGGAGCACAACTTGCAAGTGGCCACTTTAAGTAGCTTTTCTCATGATTGCATACACCTGGCTATGAAGTTCAAAGCTCAATGAGGTTACAAAACCAAAAAAAGTGCTTTAGCAAGTCAGTAAAAAGTAGGTAGGAGTATTTAAAACAAGAAAATGATAATGGTGCCCATACTTATGTGACGCGCCCCCTGGGCCTGTGCTGTGCAGGGGGATACCCGGAGCCGGATCGCTGGGGGTTGTAGTCTTAGTGTGGCGGTGACCCGGTCCGTGCCCAGGGCGGTCAAACCAGTGGCAGTCTTAACTAATAACAATGTCCGACTACGCCACCCGTGGATTGCGGTCAGTGGGGACCGCCGCTGCGCTGCAGACCGCTGAGGCTGATGTTGGTTGCGCAGCCGAGTATGGGATAACTCCCCACGGGAGAAGTATTGCCTCAGGGCAGCTTATGTGGATGATGGGAGTGATGGTGTGAGCGTCCCAGGACTGATGGTGCTGGTGTGGCGATGAAACACAGAGACATGTGGTGCAGTTCAGGGTCTTTACTGATGGTATAAAGCAGACCCTCCCGGGAGTACTGGTTAGCAGTAGGGGCCTGGTCAGTCTGTGAGCAAGCAGGATCTCCCCTGGCCAGGTGGAGTTGTAGGCCTCCCCGACTATCTGCACTCTTTCCTGGCTACCTTGCTCTATGCGGGTAGAAGTAGCCCACGTCCCTGAGTATACCGTGTGGTGCTCACCCGTATGGCCGGTGACTTGGGACCTTCCGTTAGCCTCCGCTTCACGATGGCGGTGCTGGTCCCTTGCTTGTGACCGTGCCTCCAGGCTTCTAAGGCCAGAGGACATGGAATTCCCTGCCGGTTGGATTCTGCTGCTGGACCTGGATGTCCCCACAGCCTCGGACTCCGTGTCCGGGTTTAATGTCTTCAGCCAAGACGAGCTATCTAGCTTCCAGCCTCTGGCACTCGCTCCTGCTCCTACAGAGCTCCTGTTGTAACTCTCCCTGTGTCTGGAACTTCACTCTGACTCTGACTGACTTAATCCCGCCCCAGACCCAGTTTATAAGGGCAGATTCCTCCCCTCCCAGGTCTGGGTGGGCCGTGTTGCATGCTTAGGGCTCCTGACCAGAGAAACCTCCCACTTGCTCTCAGACATAATATTTCTATTACTGTGGCAACCAGACCCCTGGGGTGCCACATTCCCCCCTAGTAAATTTTAGTACTCCGGGACTAAACACATTTTTAAAGAAACATAAATGCAGGGTATAACAATAACACAATAACACATTTACAAGAAGCTTTAGTTATTTAAAGGTCACGGCGTGTCCGCAACCAGGTGTCCATATCACCCAAGGTGAAGTTTTTGAAACAAGAGGGTGTCCATGTCACCCAAGGTGAAGCTTTAAGCGAAGTAGGGGACCTGTCCAAAGCAAACCCCTTGCATTGGCCTTGAGTGTGGCTGCAAGGCTGGAGCTAGCTACTTTGGGCCGCAAGGGGGCCACGCCAGACAGGTTTTCTCTTCTGCGGCCGTCTTCGCAAGAGGCACCAAGGTGCAACTATCTACAAGAATTGTTCCGGTTATCCAGTGTCCATAACCTGTTAGTCCATAGAAATCTGCAGGGTAACTGAGAAACATAATTAATAACAGGCAACAAACATAAACCATAAACAGTTAAACAGATAAATTCACAGTGCATTAGTTTAGATTTTCCAGCGAGCGGGCATCTGACCTCTAGTGACTCTAGTGGACCTACGGAGCTCACTAACTGGTCCTGCACTACAGGGTTTAGGAGGTGTTATGGGTAAGCTGGGCAGCTGTCTGCGTACTCTTTGGCTCACTAGGGGCATGGCAGGCTCACTACTAGCAGAGGGTTGATTCTCCTGTGCTGCTGGTGTGGACTCTTCTGCCTCCTGGGCCAGCTGCTCTTCCAGCTCTACCTGGTCTTCTGTAGGCACTTGAGGGGCTGGCTGGAGAAAGGTGAGGACGGGCACCACGATAGCGTTGTTTACTTGCGTCCAGGACCGGGGAAAGTCTCCGAGTACGGTGCTGATCATTTCCTCCTTTTCCTCTATGGGTTGAGGGTCTTCCTGATCTTCATCCGTGCTTTGCAACTTCTCGGGGCACTTTTTCAGGTGGTCTCTGCAGACAGTGGCTGTGGTCTCTCCTCCATCCTTGCTGATGACGTACACCTTTGGATTATTGTGGCTTGAGGGCAGTACGGTGTACGGGTCCTTTTCCCACTGGTCGTCCAACTTATGGAGCTGCCTTTTTCTTTTCAAGACCTGCTCTACAGGCACCAGGGGAACAGCGGGAGCATGTTGGTTATAAGTCCTCTCCTGCCTTTCTCTTGATTCACAGAGACTTCGCTCGATGCTCTCCTGTACTTTCCGGTACTGCTGCTGCCATTCTGTATCCCAGTCTGCCTCTGGTGAGGTGTCCTCGGGTATCAGGACTCCCATATCCAGGTCAACAGGCAGCTTACCAGGTCTTGCTCGCATTAGTTAAGCCGGGGTACAGTTGGTGGAACCTACCGGGATGTGGTTATACAGGTCCACCAGATCGGGCAGTTTCTCAGGCCACAGACTGCGTTCTTCCAGGGGCAATGTTTTTAGCAGATCTATCACCACCTGGTTCATCTTCACGCAGAGTCCATTGGTTTGGGGGTGATAAGAACAACGCCCTATCTTCTTGCAGCCATACAGGTTGCAGAACTCCTGGAAGACCTCCGCTTCGAAGGCTGGTCCTTGGTCCGTCAGCACTTGGTCCGGGTACCCGTGTGGGCGGCAGAAGTGCAGCTGGAAGGCTCTAGCTGCTGTTTGTGCTGTTAAGTCTTTCACGGGGACCACCACTAGGAATCGGGAGTAGTGATCCACGATGGTTAGGGCGTAGACATACCAGCTTCTGCTTGGAGCCAGTTTAACATGGTCCAGAGCGACCAGTTCCAGTGGCTGCCTGGTGATGATCGGCTGCAGGGGAGTTCTCTGGCTGGCATGGTCCCTTCTTCTTAGATTGCACGGGCCACAGTCTCTACACCACCTCTCAATGGCTCCTCTCATGCCTATCCAGTAGAACAGTTCACGCAACAGGAACTCCAGCTTCTTCCATCCGAAGTGCCCTGCCCCATTGTGGTAGGCCTCCAGCACCATAGCTGCATCCCGTCTCAGTACCACAACCTGCCAGATCAGCTCATGTGTCCGGGAATTGACCATTTTGCGGCACAACTTCTCCTTGTAGAGAAACAGTCTGCTCTTCTCCGTCCACAGTTGCTTGGTCTCTTCCGGAGCGTCTGGGTCCAGGCGGGCGTCAGCCTGGGTCAGCATCTCCTTCACCAGACGGACTGCGGGGTCACTGTCTTGCATCTCTGCCCAGTTGTAGTGGGGTAAGGGGTTGAAGGTAGCGGATCGCTGGCCCCTCACACGGTGGGAATACTGGGTAATCCCATGACGGTGAAACGCTGGGAGTTCGATCTCTTCCAATTCTTCTGGATCCTCCCCTTCGTCCGGTAGGTTTGGCATCCTGGACAGGGCATCCGCGTTGGTATTGGAGCGCCCTGCCCGGTATTTGATTGTGAACTCATAGTTGGACAGGCGGGCCATCCATCTCTGCTCCAGGGCACCCAGTCTTGCAGTGTCCAGGTGTGTCAACGGGTTGTTGTCCGTGTACACGGTGAACCTGGAAGAGGCAAGGTAATGCTTGAAACGTTCGGTTACTGCCCACACCACTGCCAGGAACTCTAGCTTGAACGAGCTGTAATTCTCAGGGTTTCTTTCCGTGGGTCGCAGTTTTCGGCTGGCGTAAGCAATTACCCGTTCTCTCCCCTGCTGGATCTGGGACAATACGGCTCCTAGCCCGATGTTGCTTGCGTCCGTGTGGAGGATAAAGGGCTGGCTGTAATCAGGGTACGCCAGGATTTCATCCCCCGTGAGGGCCATCTTCAGCTGGCGGAAGGACTCCTCTTCCAGCTTTTCCCATTTGAACGGTGGCTTCTGGTTTTTGGCCTTCCTGGACTGGCCTATCAGGAGGTCCTGCATAGGAGCTGCCTTCTTGGTAAAACCGGGAATGAATCTTCGGTAGTAGCCTACCAACCCGAGGAACTGCCGCACTTCCTTTATGCTGGATGGTCTTGGCCAGTCCTTAATCACGGTGATCTTGTCAGGGTCGGGGGCCACTCCGTCAGCACTCACCACGTGTCCCAGGTACTGTACCTTTGGCTTCAGTAGATGACACTTTGAAGCCCTGGCAAACTATGGCCTAAAGGTAAAACCCTCAAACACTTCTGCCAGGTGTGCCAGATGGTCCTCATAGGTCTTGGAATAGACGATGACGTCGTCCAGGTATAGTAGGACCATCTCGAAGTTCCGGTGTCCCAGACAGGATTCCATCAACCGTTGGAAGGTTCCTGGTGCGTTGCAGAGCCCGAACGGCATACAGTTAAATTCGCTGAGTCCCATCGGGGTGGTGAATGCGGTTTTCTCCCGGTCCGCCTCTGCTACAGGAACCTGCCAGTACCCGCTAGTGAGATCCAAAGTAGAGAAGAAGTTAGCAGATTTTAATGCAGCTAAGGACTCTTCTATCCTTGGTAACGGGTACACATCTTTGTGTGTGATACGGTTGACCTTCCTGTAGTCTACACACATTCTCATGGTGTTGTCTTTCTTTTTCACTAAGACTAGTGGAGCTGCCCAGGGGCTACAGCTGTCCCTAATTACCCCAGCCTCCTTCATGTCTTTTAGCATCCCCTTGGCGTGTTGATAGTGTGCAGGGGGTACGGGTCGGTATCTCTCCTTTATAGGAGGGTGGTCTCCCGTGGGGATGTGATGTTCTACCCTCTTTACTCGCCCGAAGTCCAGCGGGTGTTTACTAAACACTCTTGTACTCCTGAACCACCCGGTAGACTCCCTGTTTTTGGTGTGAGGGAGTGGAGTCAGTACCCAAATGCAGTTGCTGACACCAGTCCTCCATTGGTTTCTTAGAGCCGTTACCTTTCTCTGGTTGAGATGGAGGCAAGGGTTCCACGGCCTGTACAGAGTTCTGGTTTATGGTGAACAATTTGGCTAGCGTGGCATACCGGGGCAGGTATAATTCTCTCTCCCCGATATTTATGATGCGGACGGGCACCCTCCCATGACGTACATCGACCACCCCCCGTGCTGTCAAAATGGTGGGCCTACTGTCTGAGTAGACGGGTTCTACCATTGCTTGGTAGTCTCTACCTCTTAGACCAATAGCTGCCCGGCACCAAATCATCATCTCACTTTTTGGGGGCATGGCAATAGGGAACGGGTCACACATTCTCACGCTATCTATCTCACCACCAGATAGTTTCACCTGTTGCCGCTTCATCAGTGCCCGGATCTCTTTTTGGAGGACACGCTGCTGGCTGGAACTGGCGTTCTTGGCAACCTGGTGCAAAATAAGAATCACCTCTGCAAGACAGTTTTCAATTACGTTAGTACCTAGGGTTATTTTTGGGTGACTCTCGCGATGGTCAATGTCCACAATGATAAGTCCTTGTTCCGGCAGTTCAACTTTACCGACCTTGATGGTCACTTCCTTAAATCCTATCTGTGGCACGGGCTGACCATTGCTGGCGATAATGCTCAGGTCGTCATCTGGGTAGCGGGTTATGTCCGAGTCATTCCAGTACCGCTTGAAGAGCACGTACGGGATGGTGGTGACCTGTGACCCGGTGTCTAGTAGGGCACTCATAGGAATGCCATCCAGTACCACAGGCAAGACCGGACATCCCCCTACGTATTTGTCACGCCAGTTTGATGGGCCTGATGGTCTTAAGCCTGGGGGTTGGCCCTCTACCCCAGGTTGTGCCCGTTTAAATGACAGTACCTTGCCATATGTCCGGGTTGATTGCAGCGGCGGCAGATGGGTCATCAGTCCTCGTTGTATCTGTCGCTGGGTCTTCCTCTGGCCGGTGGGGTCCTCCTCAGTCGGCGCCACGGGACGTCCTCCGGTCCGGATGCCAGCTGGATCTTTTCTGGAGAAGAGACCTGTAAAGACTGCACAGTTCTGGTTAGCGCGGCAACGCTTTTAGTCAGCTCTTGGAAGTGATGGTGCAGGTCTATAGCCGGGTCATTGTTCAAAGCCTGCGCATCAGCTCCCACAGGCCCTGCAGACAAGGGCGCCGCGTCCTGTTGATAAGTGATAGCAGGGCGCCTGTGGGTCACAGCGCCACCTGGTGCCGGTTCTCGGAGCACCCGGATGGCTCTGTCCATGAACTGTGCAAAGTCCAGGTCAGGGTCCTGTAAGGCCATTGCCCGCAACTGGGTTCGGTGGGCATTGCACAGTAGACCCTCAATAAATTGTTCGGTCAACAGCTTGTCTTCATTTCCCACGCTGTCAGGGTCTGCCTGCTTAATGGCTCTCAGGGCCTCTTGTTGGTTTAGAGCATAGTCTCTTATACTTTCGTGTGCCCGCTGTTTGCACCCGTAAAATCTGAGTTTTATCTCGGCTGAGGTGCGGGTGTCAAATGTGTCTTTCAGCCGGGCTAGTATTTCTCTGACAGTCCTCTTCTTCCCAGGTGACCAGGACTTTACCTCCCTTTGGGCTGCCCCAATTAACTGGGCTACCAGAATGCTCACTTTTTGCTCTTCTGTGAGGGGGTATACCTGGAAGAGGCTATCAAGTCTTTCCCTAAAGTCACTCAGGGTATGTGACTCCCCTGAGTACTGGGCTAGCCAGGTTGCCCCCGGGATATAGGGCATGGTGAATGGCATGACCACTGCAGCGGTTGCGCTGGCGGTGGCTGTGGCGGTGGAGCTCCCTTCGATATCCGACATCCTCCTCCCCCCTAGTAGACCGTGGCTCCGCAGTCAATCGTCGGGGTCGAGGACCTGGTGTCGCGCTCCGATGACGTCAGCGTCGCTCTTCCTCCCTTCCAGGACCTTACGCAGCGTCGGAGCGTGGGGCAGAGCTTCGGATCTCGCGCGCTTTCGGCGTCCACGCCCCTCTTCTTCCCGTGCGGCGTCCCGAAGATGGCGTCCGAAGGCGGGAAGCAGCTGCGGATGGCGGGAAGACGGCAGAAGACGGCGGGAAATGGTCCAAGATGGCGTCCGATGGCGGGAAACGGCTCCGGACGGCGGGAAACTTCACCACAGGTAAGTATAAAAGTCTATTTTCAGGCACGCAGTACCTGGTGGTTGCGGGCACGAAATCCTGCCGACTACGCCAAAGTTGACGCGCCCCCTGGGCCTGTGCTGTGCAGGGGGATACCCGGAGCCGGATCGCTGGGGGTTGTAGTCTCAGTGTGGCGGTGACCCGGTCCGTGCCCAGGGTGGTCAAACCAGTGGCAGTCTTAAGTAATAACAATGTCCGACTACACCACCCGTGGATTGCGGTCAGTGGGGACCGCCGCTGCGCTGCAGACCGCTGAGGCTGATGTTGTTTGCGCAGCCGAGTATGGGATAACTCCCCACGGGAGAAGTATTGCCTCAGGGCAGCTTGTGTGGATGATGGGAGTGATGGTGTGAGCGTCCCAGGACTGATGGTGCTGGTGCGGCGATGAAACACAGACGTGTGGTGCAGTTCAGGGTCTTTACTGATGGTATAAAGCAGACCCTCCCGGGAGTACTGGTTAGCAGTAGGGGCCTGGTCAGTCTGTGAGCAAGCAGGATCTCCCCTGGCCAGGTGGAGTTGTAGGCCTCCCCGACTATCTGAACTCTTTCCTGGCTACCTTGCTCTATGCGGGTAGAAGTAGCCCACGTCCCTGAGTATACTGTGTGGTGCTCACCCGTATGGCCGGTGACTTGGGGCCTTCCGTTAGCCTCCGCTTCACGATGGCGGTGCTGGTCCCTTGCTTGTGACCGTGCCTCCGGCTTCTAAGGCCAGAGGACATGGAATCCCCTGCCGGTTGGATTCTGCTGCTGGACCTGGATGTCCGCACAGCCTCGGACTCCGTGTCCGGGTTTAATGTCTTCAGCCAAGACGAGCTATCTAGCTTCCAGCCTCTGGCACTCGCTCCTGCTCCTACAGAGCTCCTGTTGTAACTCTCCCTGTGTCTGGAACTTCACTCTGACTCTGACTGACTTAATCCCGCCCCAGACCCAGTTTATAAGGGCAGATTTCTCCCCTCCCAGGTCTGGGTGGGCCGTGTTGCATGCTTAGGGCTCCTGACCAGAGAAACCTCCCACTTGCTCTCAGACATAATATTTCTATTACTGTGGCAACCAGACCCCTGGGGTGCCACATATGCACCTGTCAAATTTTGTTTGAATGTAGATTGCACATTTTCTGTTAGTACAATAAACCTCATTTCAAGGCAAAAACATTACTGTGTCCAACAGTTATTACATATATCAAACTGAAATAGCTGTTGCAAAAACACCAATTTTTATAAAACATTAAGCTTAAGATTAATAGGGGTGCCCAAACTTTTCATATAACTGTATATACATACATATGGAATACCCCAGAGTTGGGTATTCCTAAAGAACTCTGTATAGGTAAACGTGTATTAATGTTACAGTAACAGTTAATATCCTCACCAAGGTAAGTTGCCAAGGTGGGTGGAGTTTTGCACACAAAAGTAAGACACATCTCATAGTTAGTTTAGTTTTAGTAAGAGAAGAAGATGTAGAGAAAACGAGGAAGAGAGGAGGAAGAGAGAGTCCATAATGGGATTTAACCCCTTTACCCACGAAGGTTGTTTGCACGTTAATGACCAGGCCAATTTTAACAATACTAACCAGTGTCACTTTATGATGTAGTAACTCTGGAACGCTTCAACGAATCCCACTGATTCTGAGATTATTTTTTGTAACATATTGTACTTCATGATAGTGGTAACATTTATTTGATAAGACTTGCGTTTATTTGTGAAAAATCGGAAATTTGGTGAAAATTCTGCAAATTTCAAACTTTGAATTTTCATGCCCTTAAATCAGAGAGCTAGGTCACACAAAATAGTTAATAAATAACAATTACCACACGTTTACTTTACATCAGCAAAATTTTGGAACCCAAATTTTTTTTCGTTAGGAAGTTATAAGGGTTAAAATTTAAACAGCGATTTCTGATTTTACATCACATTTGAAGTCACTTTGAGGGGCCTTTATGACAAAAAAAATACCCAAAAGTGACACCATTCTAAAAACTGCACCCCTCAAGGTGCTCAAAACCACATTCAAGAAGCTTATTAACCCTTCAGGTGCTTCACAGGAATTTTTGGAATGTGGAAGAAAACAATGAACATTTAACTTTTTTTCACAAACATTTTACTTTAGACCCAAATTTTTTTATTTTTGCATGGGTAACAGGAAAAAATGGACCCCAAGATTTGTTGTGCAATTTCTCCTGAGCACGATGATACCCCATATGTGGGGGAAAACCACTGTTTGGGCGCACGCCAGGGCGTCATTTGACTTTTAGAATGTAAAATTTGCTTGAATAATTAGTGGATGCCATGTCACGTTTGGGGAGCCCCGGATGTGCCTAAACAGTGGAAACCCCCCACAAGTGACACCATTTTGGAAACTAGACCACTTAGGGAACTTATCTACATGTGTGGTGAGCACCTTAAACCCCCAGGTGCTTCACAGAAGTTTATAACATTGAGCCTTGAAAATAACATTTTCACATTTTTCCCACAAAAATGTTTTTCAGCCCCCAATTTTGCATTGTCATAAGGATAACAGGAGAAACTGTACCATAATATTTGTTGTGCAATTTCTTCTGAGTAAGCAGATACCCCAAATGTGGGGAAAAACAACTGTTTAGGCGCACAGCAGGGCTCAGAAGGGAAGGAGCCCCATTTGACTTTTTGAATGTAAAATTTGCTTGAATAATTCGTGGACACCATGTTGCGTTTGGGGAGCCCCTGATGTGCCTAAACAGTGGAAACCCCCACACAATTTACCCCATTTTGGAAACTAGAACCCTCAAAAAACTTATCTAGATGTGTGGTAAGCACCTTGAACCCCCAGGTGCTTCACAGAAGTTTATAACGTAGATCCGTGAAAATAAAAAAATCTAACTTTTTCCACAAAAATGATCTTTTAGCCCCAATTTTTTTTATTTTCACAAGGGTAAGAGGAAAAAATGTACCCCAAATTGTTGTGCAACACTATTTGGGCGCATGTAAAGGTTCAAAAGGGAAGGAGCACTGTGTGACTTATTGAATCCAAAATTGTCTGGAATCGAGAGCGGACGCCATGTCGCATTTGGAGAGCCCCTGATGTGACTAAACAGTGGAAACCCCCCACAAGTGACCTCGTTTTGGAAACTACACCCCTCATGGATTTTATAGTGAACATTTTAAACCCAGAGGTACGACACAGAATTTTATAACATTAGGTCATCATATTGAATATGTTGTCATTAGTCTTGAGTGCAAGTGCTCGCTACTTGAGTTTGCATCGGGTACTCAAGTATGTATCAAGTATCGCGGGTGCTCGAGTGACATGCTAGTCGCCGCCCCGCATGTTTCACGGTTGTTAGACACCCAAAAAAAAACATGCTTGTGTATGGCAGGCAATCCCGTACGTTTTTTGGCTGTATAACAGCTGCGAAACCTGAGGGGTGGGGACTCGAGCATGTCACTTGAGCATCCGCTATACTCGGTGCATACCCAAGCACTCGATGCAAACTCAAGTAGCGAGCACTTGCGCGCAACACTAGTCGCCATATCGTCATCATTTTTTTTTCTCTACTTTTGAAAAAATCCCAACCCCAACACAACCCTAACCCCAACCATAACTCTAACAAAACCCTAACCCTAACACAGCCCTAACCCTATCCCTAGGGATCCATTCACTATAATGAGGCAGCAGAGTTACTCTGGATTCTGTCTGGCCTCTGTTTAGCGGTGTACTTTTTTTCAGAGGTTCACAAAACTGTGGCCGACGGCACTTTTATGCACGTCTAATAAAGAGACGAACACTATGGGATCACAGGCCAGACCGCGTCCACGGTGCCTCCATCTGCCTCATTACAGGTAATCTTCTGCTGGGGGTTCCATCTGAATCACGTATTTCAGAGATTTATACGGACACCCCGGTGTAAGTGCTCAGCGTAGAGCACAGGATAAATGTAAGCCGAGCCATACTGTGATCTTTGGGAGACAGAATGAACAAATCAAAAGCAGGTGAAGAATTGGTTTTATTTTTTTACACTGTTCCTCGTGTGGTATAAGTGATTAGACAACTTTATTCTTAAAGTCGGTGCGATTACAGCGTTATCAGATTTATATCAGCTTTTTTATGATTGGCTGCTGTCACACACTAAAAGACGCTTTTTTTTTGCAAAGGCTAGTTTTTGTATCGCCATATTTTGAGAGCTATAATTTTTCCATATTTCGGCCGACAGTCGGCCAGTCAGGTAAGGGCTTGTTTCTTGCGGGACAACTTACCACATTAAGCATGTGGTAAAACTAATAAGAAAGCTTTAATCTTTGGGTCAGTACGTTTACAGTGATACTACATTTATATAGTTTTTTATGTTTTGGTGCTTTTATACAATAAAAACTATTTTAAAGAAAGAAGAAATTTTTTGCATTGCTTTATTCTGAGAGCTATAACTTATTTTTCAGCTGATGGAGCTGTATGGCAGCTTGTTTTTTGTAGGATAAGATGACGTTTTCAGCAGTACCATTTTTATTTACATTCGTCTTTTTGATCGCATTTTATTCCACTTTTTGTTCGGCGGTATGATGATAAAAAACAAAGCAAAAAATGGTGCTTTATTTTTTTTTACGGTGTTCACTAAATGGGTTAACTAGTAGGACAGCTTTACAGATCAGGTCGTTCTGGACATGGCGATACCAAACATGTGTACTTTTATTAATCACCTAAAAAAGCAAATCACCAAAAGGTGAAATGCAATCTCCAGATAACGAAACAAAAACCTAACTTAAAGTCTAATAGGTATCACTAGGGTAATCGTATGAATAATAACATAACAGGGAAAAATAAATAAATATCTAAGACACATCGGAGATATATAGACAATATATCATAATTTTATTAAATGCAAAAATATTTCTTTATATGAAACATCACATGATAGGTGTTGGGAAAAGAACAGCTAAAACAATAGGGGATACAGGGTTTATAATCCCAATAAGTGACAGGAACAAGACTGCACTAACAGTCCCAGGTCACTATAGACACTCCATAGGCTATGATATAAGTACTGTATATCTAATATAGTTGATACAATGAAAATCCAGCAGCTCTGGATAATATGGTAATATAAGTAAATAGATATCCAGGATAGACAAAAATCACATGGTAGCTAAAAGTGTAAAAAACTTATATTTAATACGCAATAGTATAGCTCAATCCAATAAATATCAATTAATATCAATTAGATACAAGAAGGTATTTGTGCTAAAATAGTGCATGTAAGATAACTGGCATGTAATTTGGTCATCTAGTAGTAGTAGTGCGGCATGCTAACCAGTGGAGTAAATGTCAGTTCAATATAGATACCTTGAGTCATGGTGGGAGACCTGAGACTTGTGGTGAGAATCATCCAAACGCCTCAACGCGCGTTTCGCCTCGGCTTCGTCAGTAGGCGTGGTTATGGTAAGAGGTGGGTCCTATTTATATGAATGAAGCGTACTGGTCACCAATCGTCGCGCAGTCCCTCGCGATGCCACGTCCCCCTGTGACGATGCGGCCCGCCACGTAGCCCGCAAGATGAGGAGGAGGAACAACGTCATCCCCCCCCCATCACCTGGGCAACGACGCACAGACCCCAATGCCACCGGGGCGCCGCAGTGCACGAGCGCATCCATGTGTAGAAAAAGAAAGGCTGCGGGCAGAAATTGCCTCATTTCCTAAATAGCATCATTACGGACAGGGGGGGTGGCCAGTCCCCCGCCATCAACGAGGGCAGGTCAGGATAGAATTAAAGGTAAATAATAGTGATGGATATGACATAATGTCTAATAAGAATAGTAGAGATTTCCAACTCATTGCTCACCAGATCTTAACATACACTAGTAACCTCCTACGACATAATCATATTCTATCCC
Organism: Phyllobates terribilis; assembly: GCF_046119375.1. Lineage (NCBI taxonomy): Eukaryota > Metazoa > Chordata > Amphibia > Anura > Dendrobatidae > Phyllobates > Phyllobates terribilis. The sequence goes on along the minus strand of NW_027362762.1, from coordinate 532,608,092 downwards.
CAAATAATATTTATGGATATACCGCACTGTTAGCAGTAAGCCAGTAGAGAAAGAATAATAATCATATATAATATAATAAGTGCACAAATAACTACTACAGACAAAACTACATTATAGTAGATGCAGAAATAAATATAGATAATCGAATAAAGATCTTGATAGGAGAAATCATACTGATGTTATTCCCTCAGATGATGTGTGACACGTTTTCTAGGACTTGGTAAAACATCAGATCTCCATATGAGAGTAGATGGTCATAGCAATAAGGTAGCAGCCAATAAATGACTAAGTGCTAAAGATATCAAAAAGCATATCATTAGTGACAATCTCAGTACAAAAGCACAGGAAGGAAAATAAGAAACAGAAGCAAAAAAAATATATAAAAAAGATAAAAACCACACATATAGGATCCCATTATTAAAATAGCGCTGATATTCGAAAAGTTATAGGAAAGCTGACGGACTCGTTCAAGCCAGAGGGCAAAACCGTATCCAACACAGTGATCCAACGTGTCTCCTTTTGGAGCAGTTTTAGTTTAATATTACCTCCCCTTATACCCATATACAGTACAGACCAAAAGTTTGGACACACCTTCTCATTTAAAGATTTTTCATGACTTTTAAAATTGTACATTCACACTGAAGGCAACAAAACTATGAATTAACACATGTGGAATTATATACTTAACAAAAAAGTGTGAAACAACTGAAAATATGTCTTATATTCTAGGTTCTTCAAAGTAGCCACCTTTTGCATTGATGACTGCTTTGCACACTCTCGGCATTCTCTTGATGAGCTTCAAGAGGTAGTCACCGGAAATGGTCTTCCAACAATCTTGAAGGAGTTCCCAGAGATGCTTAGCACTTGTTGGCCCTTTTGCCTTCACTCTGCGGTCCAGCTCACCCCAAACCATCTCGATTGGGTTCAGGTCTGGTGACTGTGGAGGCCAGGTCATCTGGCGTAGCACCCCATCACTCTCCTTGATCAAATAGCCCTTACACAGCCTGGAGGTGTGTTTGGGGTCATTGTCCTGTTGAAAAATAAATGGACCAACTAAACGCAAACCGGATGGAATAGCATGCCACTGCAAGATGCTGTGGTAGCCATGCTGGTTCAGTATGCCTTCAATTTTGAATAAATCCAGAACAGTGTCACCACAAAGCACCCCACACCATCACACGTCCTCCTCCATGCTTCACAGTGGGAACCAGGCATGTAGAGTCCATCCGTTCACCTTTTCTGCGTCGCACAAAGACACGGTGGTTGGACCCAAAGATCTCAAATTTTGACTCATCAGACCAAAGCACAGATTTCCACTGGTCTAATGTCCATTCCTTGTGTTCTTTAGCCCAAACAAGTCTCTTCTGCTTGTTGCCTGTCCTTAGCAGTGGTTTCCTAGCAGCTATTTTACCATGAAGGCCTGCTGCACAAAGTCTCCTCTTAACAGTTGTTGTAGAGATGTGTCTGCTGCTAGAACTCTGTGTGGCATTGACCTGGTCTCTAATCCGATCTGCTGTTAACCTGCGATTTATGAGGCTGGTGACTCGGATAAACTTATCCTCAGAAGCAGAGGTGACTCTTGGTCTTCCTTTCCTGGGGCGGTCCTCATGTGAGCCAGTTTCTTTGTAGCGCTTGATGGTTTTTGCAACTGCACTTGGGGACATTTTCAAAGTTTGCCCAATTTTTCGGACTGACTGACCTTCATTTCTTAAAGTAATGATGGCCATTCGTTTTTCTTTACTTAGAATTCTTATTATGGCAAGAAAAAAGCAGCTAACAGTCTATTCAGTAGGACTATCAGCTGTGTATCCACCTGACTTCTGATGGTCCCAACCCCATTTTTAAGGCAAGAAATCCCAGTTATTAAATCTGACAGGGCACACCTGTGAAGTGAAAACCATTTCCGGTGACTACCTCTTGAAGTTCATCAAGAGAATGCCAAGAGTGAGCAAAGCAGTCATCAAAACAAAAGGTGGCTACTTTGAAGAACCAAGGATATAAGACATATTTTCAGTTGTTTCACACTTTTTTGTTAGGTATAAAATTCCACATGTGTTAATTCATAGTTTTGATGCCTTTAGTGTGAATGTACAATTTTCAAAGTCATGAAAATACAGAAAGATCTTTAAATGAGAAGGTGTGTCCAAACTTTTGGTCTGTACTGTACACTCTATCGATGCCCCGAACCGAAAGACCCTTAGGGCTACAGCCGTGGGCATCGAAAAAGTGTCTGGGGATAGTTTTGAGCTGTTGGGGATCCGGGCAGGTAGCGGCATTTTTTATGTCCCCAATATGCTCTTGAATGCGGATTTTAAGAAGTCTTGTGGTCATGCCTATGTAGACAAGACCACAGGGGCATCTAATATGATAAATAACTGCTTCTGTTTCACATGTGATATGATGCAAAATTTTGAAATTTTTCTCTTTGCCGGAATCTGAAAACTCGACTGTTTTAGTGATGTATTTACATATTGAGCATCTACCACAGGGGAAACAACTCCATGGTGGGCTCTTACTGTCAAAAAGAAACTGAATTTTAGGGGGGACATAATGGCTTCTGGAGACTATGTCTCCGAGAGTCTTGGCTCTACGCCACGTTATCAATGGTTGTTTGGTAAGTTGACATCGTAAGTCATGATCCGTGAGCAAAATAGGCCAATGTTTAGAAAAAATCTTTCTGATGTTAATCCAATTGCCATTAAATGTTGTAATAAATCTTGGTGATAGGTCAGTAGTACTTAATTTCTTTTTGGGGCCAGATAATAGGTGTTGTCTATTGGTAGTATTGGCTCTCAGGAAACCTCGTTTGATATCCTGGTTTGGATAGCCCCTATCTTGAAACCTGCGGGATAGGTCATATGCTTGTTGATGAAATTTATCATCATTAGAGCAGATGCTTTGTGCTCGTAAGAATTGACCTACAGGGATAGAGCTCTTAAGTTTAGGTGGATGTGAGGAGGAATAATGTAACAGGGCATTAGTAGAGGTTTCTTTCCTAAAAATGTCTGTCTCAATCCTGTTGTCTCTGGGTTTAGTAATTAATAAGTCCAAGAAGTCAACTGATGTCTGGCTATATTTCCATGTGAGATGAATATTAAAGGTATTGTTATTCAGACTATTAAGGAATGCATCCAGTCGCGACGTAGAGCCCTGCCAGATGAATAATACATCAATATACCTTGACCAGGACATGACGGTTTCATGACCCGATATGCTAAGGACCGTATCTCTCTCCCACAGCCCCAGGAACAGGTTGGCATATGAGGGCGCACAGGACGCCCCCATTGCCGTGCCCTGGAGCTGTAGAAAGGAGCGGTCTTTAAACACAAAATAATTGTGTCTAAGGATGAAGTCCAGAAGGGACACCAAACATGTGTACTTTTATTGTTTATTTTTATTTATGTTTTCATAATAATATTTATGGGTACAAAATATAATATTTATTTATACACACACACACACACACACACACACACATATACGTACATACATTACATATGCATACATACCCAATATATTTTATTATTTTATTTTTTAAAACTTATTTTTTTACAACTTTTTCTCACTTTTTTATTTACTTAGTCCCACTATGGGACTTTCACTTTCTGCAGTCTGATTGCAGTTATAATATTTAGCAGTGCAGGATCACTGCTATACATTATAACCTGTCAGTGCTGCAGACACAAGTTAGTTTGACCATGCACTGTGCATGATCAAACTAATGTGCTGGAGCCTGGTGACCCGCTGACGCACTGATCCAAGAGCAGAGCAGAGGGGCTAAATGCTCCGATTGCAGCATTTAGGGGGTTAAAGTGCCGGGAGCAGTGCGGTCAATCAGCTGTCACCCGGCAGCGATCGCGCCCGCACAGCTTGTGTGCAGGCGCGATCGCCTAGGCGTAATAATACGTACCTGGTCCATAAGGCCCAGGGCACAGGGACGTATTATTACGTACCATGTCAGAAAGGGGTTAAAAGGAACCTGTCACGAGAAAAAAATGCTATTCACCTACAGATATAAAGTTAATCTGCAGGTTAATAGCATTCTGAATCTGCCAGGTGCCTGAACATAGAGGCCCCCTGTGTGCGGGCGCGAACGCCATGTCGTAATAATACGTACCTGGTCCATAAGTACCAGGGCACAGGGAAGTATTATTACAGACATCGTCAGAAAGGGGTTAAGAAGAGAAGCTCAGTGAGCACCACTAAACAGCCACAGTCAAGTATTTAGGGGACATCTTCCCAGTGTTCCTATCAGGCTGCAAATGGACTGGCTAACTTGAGGCCAAAAACATGAAGGAGCACCAACATCTATTGCTGTTGCAAGTGTGTCCAGAACTCAGGATCTACATTTGGCCATTGGTGGTTACTCATAGAAGACTATGGGGAGAACGTTATCTGAATTGCACTTCATGTCATATGATGGTTAGTGAGGATGAGATAATGAGCTCACAGATGGATAGAGACTCTGCAAAGAACCTCTATAGCGTCACTACTGGACACCAGAAATTAGACACCTGGAGGGACTTATTGATGTCGCTACTCATTTGCTTCACATTACTCTGTCTCCACTGCTGGATGTTGTCTGTAATATGGAACTATTTTACCATCAGCACATGCCTGTCTGTATGGTAACCTCTTCGACTGTCTACCTCTGGAAGCAGCCAAGTGAGTCAATCTATCACAATATATATATTATATATATATATATTATATATATATATATATATATATATATATATATATATATATATATATAGTGAGGCACTGAGGGGAATCATATATAAGGGTCATGATGTTTCCCCTAGGATGCGTGACGCGCCCCCTGAGCGATGGGGTACTTGGTGCCGGGTCGGTCATTGCTAGGGGAGATGTCACAGTGGCGGTGACCCGGTCCGTGACCCAGGGCGGTCAATCAAAAGGGGATATTTACAGGGGATTTATAGTTTTTATATATACACATACATACATGCATACCTACATATATATAGTTCGTGACGCCACCTGTGGTATGCGGCTATATGGAGCCACCGCTGCTGTGCAGAACCTCTGGAGCTGATGTTGGTGCAGCAGGGTTGGTTCAGCTCTCCACAGGCAGAGCTTAACTCCAGGGCAGTGTAGAGATGTTGTAGATATTATAGGTGATGCTGGGCGTTGTAGTGCAGGGGTGATGGGGCAGATAATAATCACAGAGACAGTGGGGTGCAATCTTCAGGGTCTTTACTCACGGTTGTTGCAGTCCAAGTTACATGTACCTGTGTAACTTCCCTCGTCGTGCTGCGCTTACTCAGGGAGGGGTTCAGTCAACCCTCAGATATCTTCAGAGTACTTAACGGGATCCCCTTCTGTGTGTTCTCTCTCTCTGGCCGTCTCCCTGCACCTCATACCTAGTGTCCCGATCCGGTACCCGCGGGCCTTGTCGGGTGACGTCTGTTCTGTCCCCTGGGTCCTTTATGGCTACCTTCTTGGTGAGACTGATATGGACTGTTGGCTGCAGGACTTGAAATACTGCAGCTTCCGGTTTCTAGTTGAGACATAAAGTCCTCCGCTAGTTGACGGACCGGTCCCCTTTGTGTGGCCTGACCCCTCCACCTCCTGGTAGATTCGGGCGTACGGGTGGCCTCCCGCACTGCCCGTACCCCTGGGGTCCCTTTCTTTTTCCTGGAGCCCTTCCTGCTCCTCTCCTTCTCCTTCAGTCTTGGGCCTCTCCTCAGTCCCTCCTCCTGAGCAGAGCTCCTACAGAGCTCCTGCTCCCAACTCCTCTCACTGTAGACAGACCTGTCTGACTGACCTGACTTCACAAGATGGTTCCCTCTTTTATATCACTTCCTTTCATGTGCTTCCCTAAGCTGCTTCTGACGCACCCCCTGGGCTGTGGGGTACTCGGCAGCCGGGCCTCTGGTTGCTGGGGGATATCACGGTAGCTGGCCTGGTCCATGACCCAGGGCGGTCAGTAAAAGGGGAATAGTTATAGGGGATTTAAGTGTTCGTGACGCCACCTGTGGAATGCGGCTAAAGGGGGCCGCCGCTGCGGGGCAGTCCTCTGGAGATGGTGTTACGGCAGCAGGGATAGTGTGGCTCTCCACAGGTAGAGCTAGCACCAGGGCAGCGTGGGGTGGAATGGATGGTGGTGCAGGGGAGAGACGGCAGGACGGTCCCGGAGGAAAGACGGACACTCACACGGGGGTAAGCTTCAGTACCTTTACTGGTGATGTTGCAGGCACGGTCCAGGGTACTCCAGGTAAAGGGGGCACTTTTGGACTCTCCCCAGTGAGCGGGTATAGGGCCTCCTGATCCGTTGCTTTATTCTCTAAGCTTCTGACCTGCCTGGAGCTAGGCCTAGCTTGGTTACTGTCTCTCTTTGCACCTGCTGACCTGGTGGTAGGGCCTTCTCTTTGGAGATCACTCTCCCTGGACGCTGGGGCCTCCGTGACTCCTAGCCCTGGTACTGCAATCAGCATTTGGTGAACCTGGGACCTGTAGTCCTCCAGGGGTTCCGGTGGTTCCTACTGGGTATAAAAGGTCCCTGTAGGCGCGGACCCGGTGTCGGGTATATATATCGGGGTGAGCCTGGTATGCTCCTCTGCCCCCTCACTACTTCTTCCTTCTCCTCTCACCTTTGGCCCACTCAAGGCCCTCACTAGGCCTTCACACGTGCTGTAGGCCTTGGCTCGCCTAAGCACAGCAGCTAGCGTGCTGCCTCTTCACTGCTGAGCGTCAGCACGCTCTCTGCTCAACTCTGAGCTCTGTCCCTCTCTGTGTCCGAGAGACTAACTAACTTCTGACTAACTGAACTGCCTGGCCCCACCCTCCCTATATATATCCCTAACGGGCTCCCTCTGCTGGTATGAGGTGGTAGGGTGGAGGTGTGTGAATGTGTGAGGGCCTCTTGTGGAGAAGTCCATCTATGCACCCTTCTGGGTTCTGTGGCACCAATGCACAGCAGGGTGCCACATTCCCCCCTAGTAAAACTCAGTACTCCTGGACTGAAGCATTTTTCTCAAAACAGGTTAAACAATAACATTTCTTCCCTTTATGGGAGGCACTATTCTTGAACGTTACAAGCAACATTATAATACAATAATAACAATTATAAATAACATTAAGTCACAGTCCCGTGTCCATTTCACCGATGAAGGAACATGAGGGACCCACCTGAAAACCCTCAACGTAGGCCCTGGGCGTGGCTACAGGGCATAGGTGATGCAGTTGCTGGACCACGCCTTCGGCCACGCCAAACAGGTTTTTGTTCCGTGGTCACTTAAGGAGCACTCCAGGGAGTGCAACTATGTACATGACAGTTTTTGGGCTGCTCACAGTCCTCAGCCACCGAGTCCTTTATATATATACCCTTACGGGTAACTAAATAAACACATATATTTAATTTAGGTTTATATAATAAACATTATGCCATACCCTACTGGGTAACTATTTACACTGTCAGTGTTTCTCTATTTTCTCTCTATACCTGACAGGGGTCTGGCCTTTTGTGCTACGCGATGACCTACGTAGTACTGGAATGTAGTCTGGATGCTTGCACTATTTTCCGCTCTGTGTTGGTGGACTGCAAGACTGCCTTAACCTCTCTACGGAACTGGCAAGTACACTGGTTACTGGGCCTTCTGGCTCTGCTCCTACTGGTGATCCTTCTTCTGGGATTCTTCCTGAGCAGGCTCTTCCGGGGCACTTAAAAGGTCTTACTTGCAGTGGAGGGTCTTCTGGCTGTTGGTAGAAGTGTAGCACAGGTATTATTACCGCTCCATCCAGTTGAGGCCAATCTGCCGGGAAATCTCCTAAGACAGTATGGAGTACTTCTTTAGGCTCCTCCGGTACGGTGAGAGTCACTTCCTCCTGGCACTTCAGCGGACTTGGGCACAACTTCAGGTGGTCTCTTGATACCGTTGCAGTTGTTCTTCCTCAGTCTTTGCTGATTAGACAGGTTTTCCTATTGTCAAACCTGGAATTCAACACAGTGTAAGGTTCCCTTTCCCACTGGTCTACAAGCATGTGGCTTCTTCTCTTTCGTTTCAGCACAACTTCTCCAGGTGTCAAGGGTTCGGCTGGTGCACTCTTGTTGTACTGTGCTATCTGCTTACCTCTCACCTTACTTAGACTGTCTTCGACACAGGCCTGTACTCTCTTGTACTGCTCCTGTCGAGTTGCATCCCAGTCTTCAGTGGACATATCTGCTTCCGGCTCTACCACTCCAAGCTCCAGGTCCATGGGCAACTTTCCGGGTCTTGCTCTCATCAGGTACGCTGGAGTACAATTGGTGGAACTCACAGGTATGTGATTGTACAGATCTACCAGGTCAGGTAGTCTGTCTGGCCACTGGTTTCTTTCTTCTAGAGGTAAGGTCTTCAACAGGTCGATGACTATGTTATTCATCTTTTCACATAACCCATTGGTTTGGGGGTGGTACGGTGTAGTGCGGATCTTCTTACACCTGTACAGATGGCAAAACTCTTTGAACAGCTCTGCTTCAAAGGCAGGGCCTTGATCCGTCAGCACCTTATCCGGGTATCCATGCGGCCTGCAGAAGTAGGCTTGAAACGTCCTTGCTGCAGTTTCTGCCGTCAGATCCTTGACAGGGGCTACCACCAGGAACCGGGAATAGTGATCCACCATGGTCAGGGCATATGAGTAGCCTGACCTGCTGGGTGACAACTTGACATGGTCCAGGGCGACGATCTCCAGGGGCTGGGTTGTCTTGATGGACTGCAGGGGTGCCTTCTGGCTGCTGTAGTCTTTTCTTCTGAGGCTACAGGGTCCACAATCCCGGCATCACCTCTCTATGGAGCTCCGCATTCCAACCCAATAAAACCGATTCTTCAGAAGAGTTTCCAGCTTTTTCCAGCCAAAGTGCCCTGCTTGATCGTGGTAGGCCTCCAATACCATCTGGATGTCTGTCCTGGGCACTACGATCTGCCATCCCATCCCATTGGTCCTTGGGTTGACATACCTTCGGCACAGCTTCTCTCTATAGATGAACAGCCGGCTTCTCTCATTCCACAGTTGCTTTGCTTGGGGAGGAGCGTCCTTCTCCAGGGAGGAATCTTCCTGGGTTATCAGTTCTTTGATACGGCTGACAACCGGGTTGCTGGCCTGGGTCTCCTTCCAACTGAGGTGAGGTAAAGGGTTTAGTGTCTTACCACGATACCTCCTGGAGGTGCGCTGCTCGTGGACCATCCCATTTCTATGGAAGGCAGGTAGCTCAATCTCCTCCAGGTCATCCACTTCTTCTTCGGTGTCTGACTGGTGAGGCATCGGCGTTGGCATTCTTGTGGCCTTCCCGGCACTTGATGGTGAACTGATAGTTTGACAGCCGGGCCATCCAACGCTGTTCCATGGCTCCCAACTTGGCTGTCTCTAGATGTGTCAAGGGGTTGTTGTCAGTGTAAGCTGTGAACTTACTGGAGGCCAAGTAGTGCTTGACTCGTTCAGTGATGGCCCAGACCAAGGCCAGGAGCTCCAACTTGAAGGAGCTATAGTTTTCTGGATTCCTCTCGGTCGGACGAAGCTTCCTGCTAGCATAAGCAATCACCTTCTCCTTGCCATACTGCTTCTGACTCAACACAGCTCCTAGTCCCTCGTTACTGGCATCAGTGTACAGCAGGAAAGGTTGGCTGTAGTCAGGGTAAGCCAGGATTTCTTTGCCAGTCAGGATCTCTTTCATCACTGCAAAGGACTCAGCCTGCTCTTTACCCCACTGGAAGGGGGGGGTTCTTGCCTATGTTGGACTGTCCTACCAGGAAATCTTGCAAAGGCGCTGCCTTCTTGGTGTAGTCCTTCACAAATCTCCGGTAATACCCGACCAGTCCCACGAACTGACGTACCTCCTTGAGATTCTGCGCTTCCGGCCATTTCTGGATGGCAGTGACTGTTAGAACTCTCCTGTTAGTTTTTTCTATTTTGGTCACGTGACCTGCTGCCTATTTATTCCAGCTCCACCCTTCTGGCTTTTCTGGACTTCAGCGTTATTTGACTCTCTATCTAGCCAGGTGCTTTTGTACCTATCTCTCTAGTTCATTTGGTCCTTTGGACCTCTAAGTACTTTTTGTCTGTTTGTCTTTTTGCTCCGCTACAACATCTGCTAGGAGGTGTCCAATTTTGTCCCAGTCCTTAGTTCTTTTAGGGACCCCTCCCTTTATTCTATAGGTCTGCGTTCAGACTAGCTGAGGACGAAGGCGGGTCTGTTCACAAGGAACAGGTCGCCCGCTGCAACGTAGGGAATCAGCTTAGTCTTATTTTAGGGACAGATTCCCTTTCTTTCCTTAGTTCTTGTAGCAGATCATAACAGTAAGTCCAGCCAAAACTAATCTTGGAAAGAAATCCTGGGATCAGTATGGTGTCTGTTCAAGAGTTGGCTCAACGCCTGCAGGGATTGTCTCTAGAAGTGGCCGATCTCCAGCAACACGTGAGTAGCTGTCCTGGAGCGCATTTTGTGAAACCAAAGGTAGGACTGCCTGATATTTTTGATGGTAAACAACAAGATTATTTTCCCTTTAAAAATGCTTGTTTATTATATTTTTGTTTGAGACCCAGGTCCTCTGGGAATGAATCACAGAGCATTGGGTTTATCATGTCACTTTTGCGCAAGGAACCACAGGGGTGGGCCTTTTCTCTCCAACCTAATGATCCGTGTTTTAGATCAGTGGAGGATTTTTTTTCTGCTATGGGGCTATTGTATGACGATCCTGATCGAGTCTCATCTGCTGAGACAGAACTGAGACGTTTGAAGCAGGGGTCAGGTGATGTTGAAAATTATTGTACACACTTCAGAAGGTGGTCTTCAGAAGTGAAATGGAATGATTCGGCGTTAAAATGTTTGTTTCTTGCCGGTCTAAGTGAAAGAGTTAAAGATCTGCTGATTGCATTTCTTGCACCTGTGACATTGCAAGAGGCCATGCAATTAGCTATACGTGTGGACAGGAGACTGCGTGCCAGGGTAAATTATGAGAAAATTCCAGCAATGGCAGCTCCTAGTCCTCAGAGGGTCTGCTCGGACGGTGGAGAACCGATGGAGGTTGGGGCGATGTCACTACGCTCTCTGGAAAGAGACCGCAGGTTTTCCAAGGGATTGTGCTTTTACTGTGGTAAATCTGACCATTTAAATTAAGAACTGTGAGCTTCGTTTAAGCAAAGAAAAAAAAAAGGTCAGTTACGCCTGTATTGCTTGTTTGAATTCTAAGGGAGTATTTCTTTCAGGGAGTACCTTATTGCAGGAAGATTTGATTGAATTTCAGGTATTTGTGGATTGTAGTTCAACACTTAATGTGATTGATAAAGGGTTTTTTGGAAAAACTTAAATTGGAATCCAAATCTTTGTCATCACCTATTTCTGTGATCGCTATTGACAACACTCCTTTGAAATGTATTACTCACAAGGTTGCTGAATTTCCCCTCACTATCAATGGTATTCACCAGGAAAATTTGGATTTGGTGGTATTAAATAATTTACCTTCTCCAGTAGTTTTAGGTTTGCCTTGGTTAAAACTGCACAATCCTTTACTGGACTGGTCTACTAATGAGATTAAGTCATGGAGTCCTAAGTGCTATGATAAGTGTTGTAACGGTCGCATTGCGGCTGTGGAAAGAGGGGAATTACCTGTACCTATTCAGGATTTTTGGAAGTTTTTTTCAGAGGAGGAGTCGCAAGTTTTACCTCCTCATAGGGACTATGATTGCACCATTGAGTTTGTTCCTGGAGCTACTCTTCCCAAGAGTCGCTTATTTAATCTGACTATCCCTGATAGAAAGGCCTTGGAGGAATACATACAGACAAACTTGGCCTCCGGTCATATTAGACCTTCTAAGTCACCTGTGGCTGTTGGATTTTTTTTTGTAAAAAAAAAGGACGGCGGTTTACTTCCATATCTGGACTTTCGCGAAATTAATACAATTACCATACGCAATTCCTACCCATTGCCGTTAATTCCTGACTTGTTTAACCAGTTAGTGGGGGCCAAGTGGTTCTCTAAAATTGATCTCCGGGGGGCATACAATTTGTTACGAATAAAGGAGGGTGATGAATGGAAAACTGCTTTTAAACACTCCGGTAGGTCATTTTGAGAATCTGGTGATGCCTTTTGGTCTTACCAATGCACCCGCGTTTTTTCAGAACCTTATTAATGACATCCTGAGACCTTTGATTGGTAAGAATGTGGTTGTGTATTTGGATGACATTTTGATTTATTCGCCAGATCTGGAGTCTCATTGGCAGAGCGTACGTGAGGTATTGCAGTTATTAAGTGACAATTCACTTTTTGCTAAGCTGGAGAAATGTGAGTTCGCTGTGCAGAAAATTAGTTTTTTGGGCTACATTATCTCCAGCGAGGGCTTTGAGATGGACCCGGTGAAGGTTCAGGCTGTGCAGGAATGGCCTAGGCCTATTGGTTTGAAATTGATACAGAGATTTTTGGGCTTCGCCAATTATTACAGAAAATTCATTAAGAATTTTTCTATAATTGTTAAGCCGCTGACCGATCTCACCAGGAAAGGTGCGAATACTGTCCAGTGGACTACTGAGGCCATTGAAGCTTTTGTGTATCTCAAGGAGAGGTTCAGCTCTGCCCCTATCCTTATGCAGCCTGATGAGACCAAGCCTTTTTTGGTCGAGGTTGATGCTTCTTCAGTGGGGGTCGGTGCGGTGTTGTCTCAGGAGAACAAGGATGGAGTACATCCCTGTGCTTTTTTTTCGAGAAAATTTTCAGAAACCGAACTTAATTACGATGTTGGTAATCGGGAATTGCTGGCTATTAAACTCGCCTTTGAACATTGGTGGCATTTCTTGGAAGGTGCTAAATTTCCGGTTCAGGTTTTCACTGATAATAAGAATCTGATCTATCTTGATGCTGCCAAGCGCTTGAATGCCCGTCAGGCTAGGTGGGCACTTTTTTTTTCTCGGTTTAATTTTTCTGTTACTTACATCCCTGGTACCAAGAATGTTAAAGCCGTTGCTTTATCTCGCAGTTTTTCTCCCATGGTTGGTACCGAGGAGGAGGAGAGCATTTTAAAGGAAGTAGTTGTGGTAGCAGCATTGTACTCCATTTTGGAAGATGGGATTCTGAATGCCCAGGAGGATGCCCCATCTAACACTCCCCATGGGAGGTTGTTTGTGCCTAGAACCTTTAGGAAAGATTTGTTTGTGGAATATCATGAGTCTCGGTTGGCAGGTCATCCAGGAATTTCTGAGACTAAGAGACTTATAAGTCGCAGTTTTTGGTGGCCTGGGTGGCAGAAGGAAGTCATCAAGTGGGTGCGTCAATGTACGGTGTGTGCTAGGTCAAAGGCTTCGCATACCCCTGCTGCGGGGTTGTTTTGCCCTCTGGAGGTTCCTAGTTCGCCTTGGACGCATCTGGCAATGGATTTTATTACTGACCTTCCTGTGTCCGAGGGTTTCACTGTCAGCTGGGTGGTCGTGGACCGTTTTTGCAAAATGTGTCATTTGGTTCCTTTCATTAAACTACCCTGCGCTAAGACACTTGCTAAGGCGTTTGTTAAGGAAATTGTCAGACTCCATGGCGTTCCCACTTACATTGTTTCTGATAGGGGACCTCAGTTTGTGGCTCGCTTTTAGCGTGCTTTTTCGTGACAGGTTGGGAGTCCATTTGTCATTTTCATCTGGGTATCATCCTGAGTCTAATGGACAGACAGAAAGAAAGGACCAGGATGTTGAACAGTTTTTGCGTTGTTTTGTGGCAGACAATCAAGAGGGGTGGTCTGAGTTTCTGCCACTCGCTGAATTTGCTCTCAACAACCAAGCATCCTCTTCTGCTGGGTGTTCTCCTTTTTTTGTTGTACTGGGAGACATCCGTCGTTTGGTTCGTTCTCCAAATTGGTGTCGGCTGTGCCAGAGGAGAATTTTTCCGGTGATTTGGAGAGAGTTTGGACTGACGTACGTTGAAACCTTCAAGAGGCTAACAAAAAGTCCAAGAAGTATTTTAACAGGAAACGTAAAGACGTTTTGCTTACGGTGGGTGACATGGTTTGGTTGTCTTCAAAGAATCTGCGGTTGAGGATTCCCTCTAAAAAATTGGGTCCGAAGTTTGTGGGGCCATTTAAGGTGCTTCAGGTGGTTAATCAGTCTGCTGTTAGGTTGGAGGTCCCCACCTCCTGGAAGATTAATCCTGTGTTTCATGTTTCCTTGTTGAAAAAGGCTGATGTATCGGATAGGGATGCTACTGTCACAGTTCCTCCGGTGGTGGAAGACGGCGAATATGAAATTTCTCGTATCCTGAATTCCAGAAGACATAGAGGGAGATTGCAGTATCTCGTCGCTTGGAAAGGTTTGGGTCCCGAGGATAACTCCTGGGTAGGGGCGGATAATGTCTCTGCCTTTAGACTTGTCAGAGCGTTCCACAGGAGGCTTCCTGATAGGCCTGGGCCTGGAGGATCCGGAGGATCCTCATAGAAGAGGGGGTACTGTTAGAACTCTCCTGTTAGTTTTTTCTATTTTGGTCACGTGACCGGCTGCCTATTTATTCCAGCTCCGCCCTTCTGGCTTTTCTGGACTTCAGCGTTATTTGACTCTCTACCTAGCCAGGTGCTTTTGTACCTCTCTAGTTCATTTGGTCCTTTGGACCTCTAAGTACTTTTTGTCTGTTTGTCTTTTTGCTCCGCTACAACATCTGCTAGGAGGTGTCCAATTTTGTCTCAGTCCTTAGTTCTTTTAGGGACCCCTCCCTTTATTCTTTAGGTCTGCGTTCAGACTAGCTGAGGACGAAGGCGGGTCTGTTCACAAGGAACAGGTCACCCGCTGCAACGTAGGGAATCACCTTAGCCTTATTGTAGGGACAGATTCCCTTTCTTTCCTTAGTTCTTGTAGCAGATCATAACAGTGACCTTCTCCGGGTCTGGTGCTATTTCTTCTGGACTGACGATGTGCCCCAGGTACTGAACCTTCCGTTTGAGCAGGTGGCATTTGGAAGGCTTCAATTTCATCCCATACTGGGACAACGATTCAAATACCTCCGCCAGGTGCTTCAAATGGTCCTCATACGTCTTGGAGTACACTATCACGTTATCCAGGTATAGCAGCACGGTCTCGAAGTTACGGTGTCCCAAACAGCACTCCATCAGTCTCTGGAACGTTCCAGGGGCGTTGCAGAGTCCGAACGGCATACTATTGAACGCGCAGAGTCCCATCGGGGTAGTGAAGGCCGTCTTCTCCCGGTCCTCCTCAGCAACTGCTACTTGCCAGTACCCACTAGTGAGGTCAAGGGTAGAGAAGTAATTTGCAGACTTTAATGCAGCCAGGGATTCCTCTATACGGGGCAAAGGGTATGCATCTTTATGTGTTATGCGATTTACCTGTCTGTAATCTACACACATTCTCATGCTTCCATTCTTTTTCCTGACCAGTACAAGGGGAGCTGCCCAGGGGCTACAGCTATCTCTTATTACCCCTGCCTTCCTCATGTCATGCAACATTTCCTTTGCTTTCTGGTAGTGTGCTGGTGGGATTGGCCTGTAACGTTCTTTGATGGGTGGATGGTCACCTGTGGGTATTTGGTGTTGTACCCCTTTAATCCTCCCAAAATCAAGTGGGTGTTTGCTGAATACCTGTTCGTATTCCTGGACCACCCTGTATACACCTTGTTTCTGATGGACAGGAGTGGTGTCAGTCCCAACATGGAGCTGTTGACACCAATCCCCCACCTGGGTTTCTGAGTCATTGTCCTCCACTGTATCTGGTGGGGTCAAGGATTCCACTGTGGGTTTGGCCTTATCATTCACAGTATACAACCTGGCAACAGTGGCGTATCTTGGTAATTTAACTTCATCCTCCCCACAATTTAGGAGACGTACGGGTACCCTCCCATTGCGTACATCAACCACCCCCTTGGCAGTTAAGAGTGTAGGTCTGTACTCTGAGCTAATGGGCTCCACTACCGCTTGATAGTTCTGTCCCTTGAGACCTATTGCTGCCCTACACCAAATCAGCATTTCACTCATCGGGGGAATCACAATGGGTATCGGGTCTGTCACCCGTACATTACCAATTTCACCACCTGATAGCTTTACCTGTTGCTGGTACAGGAGGGCTCGTATCTCTCTTGAGCATCTTCCTCTGCCCTGGTTTGGCAGTGTCAGCAATCTGTTGGAGCAAAAACACCACTTCTCCCAAACAGTTACCGACAATATTCGTACCAAGCATCATACACAAGTCTGTATCACCAGGATTAGACTCCACTACAATCAGTCCTTGGTCCTTTAGTTCCGCTCTCCCCACCTTCATTGTCACATCCTTAAACCCTACTAGGTTAAGAGGAAGGCCGTTAGAGGCATACATGGAGAGGTTCGGGGCTGTCGGCTGAAGTTAGTCTATGGACCAGAACCTTTTGTAGAGGACATCAGGCATGATGGTTACCTGAGATCCAGTGTCCAGCAGGGCAGGTGTCGCGATGCCATCCAGCACAATGGACAGGAAAGGTCTTCCACGAACCGATGGTACCAGCTTGATGGGCCTGCTTGATTTACTTTTAGGTATCGGCCCTCGGCCCCAGGGTTTGCTCGTTTAAAGGACAATGCCGCACTGTGTGGCCTGCCTTCTGGCAGCGGTAGCAGATGAATTCTCCTGGAGGGCGACGTTGGTGGTTGGTCCTCCCACGGGGTGGCGTTGTCCTCCTTCTTCTCATCCAGGGGACATCCTCAGGGCTGTCGGCAAGTAGTATCCTTCCTTCCGGCTCAGGCTCCATCTGTAGCTGCAGGGTGCTCAGGACAGTGGCCAGGGTTTCACTTAACTGGCGCACTTCAGAGCGTAGACTGTCCAGCTCGCTAGGAGGCACTGTTTGCGTCTTTGTTCCAGCCATTCGTGAAGGAGCAGTGGGTGCTGCAGGCACTGGGGTGGCCACACCCTGGTAACGCTGGATAGCAGTATCTGATGTTTCCAGGGGTTGCAGACCCTTTATAGCCATGTCCTTAAGAGTGTCAAAGGTGGCATCTGGATGATCTAAGGCCCACCACCGTACAGTTCTGCTCTCCTCCTGAGACCTCAACCCCCGGATGAACTGTTCCGTCAGCATTTTATTTTCATTTTGTATGCTGGCTGGACTAACCTGTTTCAGGGCCCGCAGGGCTTCCTGTAGGCGCCAGGCATAGTCCCGGATACTGTCCTCAGGTTTCTGGACACAGTGGTAGAACCTCATCCAGAGATCCGTCTCAGTGCGGTTTTCAAACACAGTTTGCAGTCTCTTAAAGATGATGGATACTGATTCCTGGTCTGCGGCTGGCCAGGTTTCAACTTCCCGCGCTGCGGCACCAGTCAATTGTCCCAACACGACAGCGGCTCTCTGTTTACCGGTCATAGAATACATGTCTAGCACACCGCATATTTTTCTCTGGTTGCTGGGGGATATCACGGTAGCTGGCCCGGTCCGTGACCCAAGGCGGTCAGTAAAAGGGGAATAGTTATAGGGGATTTAAGTGTTCGTGACGCCACCTGTGGAATGCGGCTAAAGGGGGCCGCCGCTGCGGGACAGTCCTCTGGAGCTGGTGTTACGGCAGCAGGGATAGTGTGGCTCTCCACAGGTAGAGCTAGCACCAGGGCAGCGTGGGGTGGAATGGATGGTGGTGCAGGGGAGAGACGGCAGGACGGTCCCGGAGGAAAGACGGACACTCACACGGGGGTAAGCTTCAGTACCTTTACTGGTGATGTTGTAGGCACGGTCCAGGGTACTCCAGGTGAAGGGCGCACTTTTGGACTCTCCCCAGTGAGCGGGTATATGGCCTCCTGATCCGTTGCTTTATTCTCTAAGCTTCTGACCTGCCTGGAGCTAGGCCTAGCTTGGTTACTGTCTCTCTTTGCACCTGCTGACCTGGTGGTAGGGCCTTCTCTTTGGAGATCACTCTCCCTGGAAGCTGGAGCCTCCGTGACTCCTAGCCCTGGTACTGCAATCAGCATTTGGTGAACCTGGGACCTGTAGTCCTCCAGGGGTTCCGGTGGTTCCTACTGGGTATAAAAGGTCTCTGTAGGCGTGGACCCGGTGTCCGGTATATATATCGGGGTGAGCCTGGTATGCTCCTCTGCCCTCTCACTACTTCTTCCTTCTCCTCTCACCTTCGGCCCACTCAAGGCCCTCACTAGGCCTTCACGCGTGCTGTAGGCCTTGGCTCGCCTAAGCACAGCGGCCAGCGCACTGCCTCTTCGCTGCTGAGCGTCAGCACGCTCTCTGCTCAGTTCTGAGCTCTGTCCCTCTCTGTGTCTGAGAGACTAACTGGCTCCACCCTCCCTATATATGTCCCTAACGGGCTCCCTCTGCTGGTCTGAGGTGGTAGGGTGGAGGTGTGTGAATGTGTGAGGGCCTCTTGTGGAGAAGTCCATCCATGCACCCTTCTGGGTTCTGTGGCACCAATGCGCAGCAGTGCGCCACATTTCCTCCACCCACACCCTCTACATAGTTCCACCCTTCAGCTAGGGACCAGGGACTGTGCTTTCCCTTAGGAGCCATCTCGCCCTGCCCCTACTGATGTGGAATGTGTTGGATGCAGGTGTTAGGGTCCCAGGCAGTACTCCTTCCTTACCTGAGAATGAGATACCACACCTATGGGTGAGATGCAGTACCTCTGTGGCGACCGAACCCTCAGGGGCACCACATGCGCACTGAGGCATACTGAACCTGCTGGAGAGCATTGTAATCACAGACACAGCTGTGGTTGCAATGCAGAATAAAAGTAAGTGTAGACTTGGTCAAGGTATTTGACGAAGTCAGAGTTAGGAAAACCTGACATGGGCTTTTATTTTTGGAGAGATCTATAGGAATGTAGTGGAATGGATCTCTCCCCCCACTCTGGGTTTTGGGAGTGGTCCATATCCACGAACCCCATGTAAACTTTCAGTTGAAGTTTGGGTGTGTCAGTTTTTGGTTTGCAAGCATCAGAGCAGGAATGTGACGCCCTGCTGTGCATGGAGTCACAGACCAAAGGGGGGTGCATTTCAGGTTTTCTCCACAAGAGGCCCTCAGAGCATACACACACCTCCACCCTACCTCAGAACCACCAGAGGGAGCCCTTTAGTGAATATATAAAGGAGGGTGGAGGCAGGAAGAGGAAGAGTTCAGTCAGTTGTCTAAGGAGTGAGTCCAGTCAGGAGTCTCTGCTGAGACACAGAAGGTTAGTGACTCAGCAGGTTTCTGCTGAGAGGAGTTGTTTGGAGTCTGCTGCAAGCAGCTCAGAGAGAGACAGCTAGGAGCGTTGCCGACGCTCTAAAGAGCAGCAGAAGAGGCAGGCAGCTTACTGCCAGTGTGTATAGCCTAGTGAAGGCCCAGAGTAGGCCGAAGGCTAGTGGAACAGTAGCATCGGGGACCGAGGAGCTTCATAAGCTCACCCCAGAAATATACCGGACACCGGCTCCGAGTCTGCAGAGCAGTATACCCTCTGTGGAAAACAACCGGATCTTTCCTGGAAGACTTCAGGTCTCAGGATAGCCCAGGAGCTGACACGTAACAGGACCAGGAGGCACGGAGGCTCCGCCATACCAGGAGCGTGCTCTTCAGCAAAAGGCCCTAACACCAGGCCAGCCGGCGCAACACAAGGACTAAGTTAGGCCTAGTTTCAGACAGGCCATAAACTACACAAGCGGCAAGGATACAGGAGGCCCTATACCTGCTCACTGGGGAGAGACCTGCAGTGCACCCCTCACCCTACAGTGCTCCGGGCAGTACCGCAACTCCAACAGTAAAAAGGTACTGAAGCCAAACGTGAGTGTGTCTCTCATTTTTTTCCTTGGACCCGGCTGGGTCACCGCCATATAGTGCACCTTACCGAACACCGCTGCCCTGAGGCCTAGCTCCACCTGTGGGGAGCTACCCAATCATAGCTGCCATAACACCGGCCTCAGTGGACTGCCGCAGCGCTGGTGGTCCTCACCAGACACCACAGGTGGCGTCACGAACTTTCATTTTCCATTTAACCCCTTTTTTTTTTTTTTTTTTTTTTTTTTTTTTTAAGAGAGACCCCAGGGTACGGGCCCGGGAGCCGACCACCGCGACATCCCCCCAGGCCAGGCATTAAGGCCCGGGCGCCGAGTAGTCCCCATCCCCTGGGTGCCACAGGAACTCTGTGTATGATAATAGGTCTGTGTGAGGTTGAACACAGGCCAGAACCAGAGAAGTAAAGTCACTGATGCACCCAGAGTGTTACAGTGGTGCAGTCGCCCATGGCAATGGAGTATTACCGACTGTTATGGACGATCCGGCTGCGAACATGAGGAAAATGTTTGCCTTTATGTTGTAAATTGCCAAAATAAAGACTTTTACGTTGGACTATATTGGGTTACTGCCTCATTACCGTGGAAGCCGTTGCCTTACAAAATGTATATACAGTGGGAAAGATAAGTATTTGATACACTGCTGATTTTGCAAGTTTTCCCACTTACAAAGAATGGATAGGTCTGTAATTTTTATCGTAGGTGCACTTCAATTGTAAGAGACAGAATCTAAAAAAAAATTAAATTGCATTTTATTACGTGAAATAAGTATTTTATCACCTCCCAACCAGCAAGTATTCTGGATCTCACAGACATGTTAGTTTTTCTCTAATAAGCGCTCTTACTCTGCACTCATTACCTGTATTAACTGCACCTGTAGGAACTTGTTATCTCTATAAAAGACACCTGCCCACACAATCACACTCCAACCTCTACACCATGGCTAAAACCAAAGAGCTGTCTAAGGACACAAGGGACAAAATTGTAGACCTGCACAAGGCTGGGATGGACTACAGGACAAAATAGGCAAGCAGCTTAGTGAGAAGGCAACAACTGTTGGCACAATTTTTAGAAAATGGAAGAAACACAAGATGAGTGTGAATCCTCCTCAGTCTAGGGCTCCATGCAGGATCTCACCTCGTGGGGTAAGAATGATTAAGAAAAAGGTCAGGAATCAGCACAGAACTACAAGGGAGCACCTAGTCAATGACCTGAAGAGAGCTGGGACCACAGTCTCAAACATTATTGACTCGCCCAGGGGAATAGGGACGACTCAGTACTCAGGCCTTGGCCTGGCCTTGGGGATGTCGCGGTGGTCGGCTCCCGGGCCCGTACCCTGGGGTCAGCTTTTAAAAGTGGATTGTTTGTTAATTTTCTGGAAGTTCGTGACGCCACCTGTGGTTTCTGGTGAGAATCACCAGCGCTGCGGCAGTCCACTGAGGCCGGTGATAAGGCAGCTCGATGGTATAGCTCCCCACAGGTGGAGCTAGGCCTCAGGGCAGCGTACGGAGAGGGGGATGCAGGACAGGCGAGACCCAGCCGGGTCAGAGCAAGAACGGGGACGGACACGGTAGTCACTTCAGTACCTTTTACTGGTGGTCGTTCAGGCACATCCCGAAGCACTGTAGGGTGAAGGGTGCATATCAGGATCCTCCCCAATGAGCGGGTGTAGGGCTTCCTGCTTCTTGCCTCTGCGTAGTAAGTTTCTGACCTGCCTGAAGCTAGGCCTAACTATCTCTGTCCTGCACCGCCTGACGCTGTGGTAGGGCCTTCTCTTGGAGTGCACGCTCCCAGCTTACGGGACCTAGGTGTCTCCTGGCTCTGTTACGTATCAGCTCTCTGGGGAACCTGGGACCTGTAGTTCTCCAGGGATTCCGGTTATGCCTTACTGGGTCGTAGAGATCCCGGTAAGCTCGGACCCGGTGTCCAGTATATGTTTCGGGGTGAGCTGGGTAAGCTCCTTTGCCCCCACTGCTACTCACTTTCCACTCGCCTTCGGCCACGCTCGGGCCCTCACTAGGCTACTCACACTAACGGCAGCTTGCCGCTCTTCACCGCTCTTACAGGCGTCGGCACACCTTGGGCTCACTTACTTGAGCTCCTGAGTCTAGCTTGGCCTACCTCTGCAGACAGACTTCTGCAGAAACCGAACTGAGTGCTCTGCCCCTCTCTGGCTGTGAGCAGGAACTCTGTTGTGGCTAGACTGAATTGCCTAGCTCCACCTTCCCTATTTATATCCCTATTGGGCTCCCTCTGGTGGTCTGAGGTGGAAGGTGGAGGTGTGTGTATGCTTATGGGGGCATCTTGTGGAGGATTCCATCAATGCACTCTTCTAGGATCTGTGGTACCAAGCGCAGCTGGGCGCCACATTATCATTATTAACAAACTTCACCATCATGGATTAAGGGATTAAAATCCTGCAGGGAACGTAAGGTTCCCCCCATTTAAAGTTTGCCAATGACCATTGTTACAAGGTCACTGGTAGTGTGTCAGAAGGTAGGTATGTGTCGCTGAGACTATTAAGCTCAGAGATGTGAAAACATGCAAGTTCTCCTGCACAAGTAGGTGCAGAGAGAGTTAATAGAACCACATTTACAAGGGAATGTTTTATTGGATAACAAAAGTGCAGGGCGGGACGTTATCCACCATACCTCCCAATTAGGGGAGTGTCTGGGCTTTAAATAGCTAGCCCTGACACTCAGGTGTGTTCAGTACCTGGGGAAACTTTGCTCCAGGAAGGAGCTAGCACGTGCTGTGCTGAACGTGTGCGTGGCTAACTGTGTGTGTGGTTAGACCTTGGCTGAGATACGGACTGTGCTGCAAGTTTTGTATTTTGTTTTGTCTCTTTAGCCAAATGGGCTGTGTTTTCTTTTTGAACTCCAGGGTAGTTTATGACTGCTAAATAAACTAACTCGAAAATTTAAAGAGACAGTATTCTGTTTTATATCCGCATACAGCCGAGCTTGTCGCTATACCACACCATCTTGATGATCCAAAGGAGGCATGGGAGAAGGTCATGTGGTCAGGTGAGACCAAAATACCAAGTTGGTATCAACTCCACTCGCTGTATTTTGAGGAAGAAGAAGAATGAGTACAACCACAAGAAAACAGTGCCAACGGTGAAGCATGGTGGGGGAAACATCATACTTTGGGGGTGCTTTTCTGCAAAGAGGACAGGACGACTGCACTGTATTGAAGGGAGGATGGATGGGGTCATGTATCATGAGATTTTGGCTAACAACCTCCTTTTTTCAATAAGAGCATTGAAGATTTTTCGTCACTCCTTTTAAACACTGTGATGCACGTGGAAGGGTAACAGCATATACAGATAAGTCATCCCGGCACTCATGTGTTGATTAAAAACTTCCTTTAATGTAAGTCCACACACAAAACATTTCAGCCCATCCCAGGCTTTTGACAATTGAAGGCTGGGTCTTCCAGCATAACAATGACCCTAAACACACAGCCAGGGCAACTAAGGAGTAGCTCAATAAGAAGCATTTCAAGTTCCTGGAGTGGCCTAGCCAGTCTCCAGACCTGAACCCAATAGAAAATCTTTGGAGGGAGCTGAAACTCAATGTTGCACAGCAACAGCCATGAAACCTAAAAGATCTGGAGAAGACGTGTATGGAGGAGTGGGCCAAAATGCAGTGTGTGCAAACTTGGTCAAGAACTACAGCAAATGTACCTCTGTAATTGCAAACACAGGTTTCTGTACCAAATATTAAGTTTTGTTTTTCTATTGTATCAAATACTTATTTCATGCAATAAAATGCAAATTAATTATGCAAAAATCATACAATGTGATTTTCTGGATTATTTTTAAAGATTCTGTCTCTCACAGTTGAAATGCACCTACGATAAAAATTACAGACCTCTCCATTCTTTGTAGATGGGCAAACTTGCAAAATTGGCAGTGTATTTTCTCCACTGTATATATGTAAGTATTGAACACATCACCAATTTTCTAAGTAAATATATTTCAAAAGGTGCTACTGACATGAAATTCTCACCAGATGTCTGTCCACACAGGCAAATAAATCAAACCATAGATGTCCATAAATAGATGTCAGACTGAAAAAAGTGAAAAAGTAAAAAAAAAAGTTAAAATATTTTTTAAAAGACCACAAAATAATAATAATAAAAATATATTATACCAATAAATAATAAAGTATAAAAAAAGTACACATTTGGTTTCACCACGTCCGGAACAACCAGACATATAAAAACTATCCCACAAGTTAACCCCTTCAGTGAACACCGTAAACAAAATAAAAATGAGGCAAAGCTTTTTCATCATGCCACCAAACAAAAAGTGTAATACAGTGCGATCAAAAAGAGGAATATAAATAAAAATGGTATAGCTTAAAATGTAATCTTGTCCTGCAAAAAGCAAGCCATCATACAGCTCCATCAGCGGAAACATAAAAAAGGTATAGCTTTCAGAATAAAGCGATGCAAAGTAATTATTTTTTCTATAAAATAGTGTTTATTGTGTAATAGTGCCAAAACATAAAAAAACTATATAAATGTGGTATCGCTGTAATCATACTGACCCAAAGAATAGAGCTGCCTTATCAATTTTACCACACGTGGCATGGCTTAAAAAAACAAAAACTAAAAACAATTCAGAAATTGTTGTTTTTTGTTCATTCTGCCTCCCAAAAATCGGAATAGAAAGTGATCAAAAAATGTCATGTGCTCAGAAATTGTACCAATAAAAACGTCAACTTGTCCTGCAAAAAACAATCCCTCACATGACTGTCGGCCGACATATGGAAAAATTATAGCTCTCAAAATATGAGGGTGCAAAAACTAGTTTTTGCAAAAAAAAAAAAAAAAAAAAAAAAGCATCCTATAGAGTGTGACAGCAGCTAAACATAAAAAAACAATATAAATCTGGTATCGCTGAAATCGCACCGACCGGAAGAATAAAGTCATTTAATCATTTATACCGCACGTGGAATGGCACAAAAAATAAATAAAACCAATCCTTGACCTGCTGTTGATTTGTTCCTTACAAAGATCGCAGTAAGGCTCGGCTCACATTTATACTGCGCTCTGCGCTGAGCCCTTGTGGTTTCCGTGTAAATCTCTGAAATACGTGATTCAGACGGAAGCCTCGGCAGAAAATTCCCTGTAATGAGGCAGATGGAGTCACTTTGGACATTGTCTAGACCAGTGTTTCCCAAACCCCATCCTCACGTCCCCCCACAGGTCATGTTTTCAGGATCTCCTTAGTATTGCACAGGTGAGATAATTCCTGATGCTTTGCTGATACTTCAATCACCTGTGTAATACTAAGGAGATCCTGAAAACATGACCTGTGGGGGGCCGTGAGGATGGGGTTTGGGAAACACTGGTCTAGACCATGATCTGGGAGTGTCCATCTTTTTAGGCATGCATAAAAGTGCCATCGGCCACAGTTTTGTGAACCTCTGAAAAGAAGGACACCGCTGAACAGAGTCCAAATGGAGTCCAGAGTAACTTTGCTGCCTCATTATAGTGAATGGATCCCTCTGTGGTTTCATCTGAATCACCTCATCCTGAGATTTAGATGGAAAACCCTGATGTCCGTGCGCAGTGTAGAGTGCAGGATAAATGTGATCCCAATGTTATGTAAAATGTTTCCAATAAAAGCTTCAACTCAATCTACAAAAAAGTAAGTCCCAACTCCGGTCCATCATCTGTTAATGGAAATAAAGGGGCTTCCACGTTACTGGTAGTAGCAAGGCTCTGGAAAAGCGCTATGGCGCCTCACCCCCCAAAAGAAATCCAGTAAATTCTGCACTTCCAAATCCAAATGCCCTCCTCTCTTCTGAGTCCCACAGTGTGACTAAACCACATTTAGCGTTCACATTTTTGGCATTTCTGTAGCGATTAGAGCCCACCTAATTTATGGATACATGTCTCCAGAAGCACGAGCTGGGCATAACGAACTGGGCACTACAATGTACGGCCACTACAATAGCAGATTTGCAATTTTCACTCAGCAACATCCTCTGCTGCTTGTTTCTGGAAAACACTCATGGAGTCAAATCACTACACCTGTAGATAATATTTCCCAAAAGGGTATAATTTCCAAAATGGGTCATTTGAGTGGGGTATTCTGCAATTCTAGCACTTAGGGGCTCTGCATATGGAAGTCGCAAACTATTCTAGGAAAATCTGCACTCCAGGAGGCAAATCCATCCCTTCAGAGTCTCGTCATGTGGATAAGCAGTACTGTACAGCCACATAAGGAGTATTTCCACATTCAGCAGAAATTGTGTGACAAATTTTGATGCTATTTTACCCTTTTTCCCTTGTAAAAATGTAAAATCTGAGGCTAAAACAACATTTTTGTGGTAAAGTAATTATTTTTTCTTCACTGCCCAATGATATAACATTCTGTAACACAACCATGGTGTCAATATGATCTCTATACCCTTAGATGAATTCATTGAGAAGTGTCGTTTGTAAAATGGGGTCACTTATGGGGGGGGGGTTCTGTTCTGGCACTTCAGGGGCTCTCCCAGTGGGTGAGCTCCATGGCTCCCGCAAACTAGAACACTAAATTATTGCGCTCCTTCTGTGAAGCACCTGGGATTCTAAGAGCTCACCAGATGTCTAAATAAATTCCTTGCGGGGTCTAATTTCCACTGTTTAGGCACATAAGGGGCTCTCCAAACCCGACGTGGCATCCGCTAACTATTCCAATTTTGCATTCAAAAACTCATATGGACCTCCTTCCCTTCCGAGCCCTGCGGTGTTCCCAAACAGTAGTTTTCCTCCAGATAAAGGATATCGGCCATGAGAAATTACACAACAAATTGTGCTGCTCAGTTTCTCCTGTCACCCTTGTGAAAATGCAAAATTTTAGGCTAAACACATTTTTGCGGGAAAAATGTGACTTTATTTTCACAGCTCTACTTTTATAAACTTCTGTGAAGCACCTGGGGGTTCAAAGTGCTCACCACACATCTAGATACATTCCTTTAGGGGTCTAGTTTGCAAGATTGGGTCACTTATGGGGGGTTTCCACTCTTAAGGCACATCAGGGGCTCGCCAAACGCATAATGGCATTCGCTCTCGATTCCAGCCATTTTTGCGTTCAAAAAGTCAAATGGTGTTACTTCCCTTCTGAGCCGTACCATGCGTCCAAACAGTAGTTTTCCCCAAATATGGGGTATTAGCGTACTCAGGAAAAATTGCACAACAATTTTGGAGTCCATTTTCTCCTGTTACCCTTATGAAAATAAAAAATTTGGGGCTAAAGTTAATAAACTTCTTGAATGTGGTTTTGAAGACTTTGAGGGGTGCAGTTTTTAGAATGGTGTCACTTTTGGGTATTTTCTGTCATATAGGCCCCCCAAAGTCACTTCAAATGTAATGTGGGCCCTAAAAAGTGAAATTTTGTACATTTTCTTGGAAAAATTAGAAATTGCTGATCAACTTTTAACCCTTCTAACTTCCTAACAAAACAATTATTCAAAAATGATGTAGATGTAAATTAACCATGGGATAATGTTATTTATTAACTATTTTGTGTGACATAGCTTTCTGGTTTAAGGGCATAATACCGTATTTTTCGGACTATAAGACGCATTTGGACCACAAGACGCACCTAGGTTTTAGAGGAAGAAAATAGGGAAAAAAAATGTAAGTAAATAATGTGGTCATGATGCCCTGTTATGGGGGAGGGGGTCTGCTGCTGACACTAGTATTGGGGTAATGTCCCTCAATTCTGTTAATATCCTCCATCCTGGAATATACGGCCCCTCCTTCCTGGTATACGTGGCCCCCCATCCTGGTATGCATGGCATTCCTTGATCCCCCTTTCTGGTATGCATGACACCCCTTGATCCCCCATCCTGGTATGCATGGCACCCTCTGAGACCCCATCCTGGTATGCATGGCACCCCTTGAGCCCCCATCCTGGTATGCATGGCACCCTCTGAGCCCCCATTACGCTGCCCACAAAAAAAACAAAACAATCATACTCACCTCCTCTCTCCTCCAGCGCTGTCCCACTCTGCTGCAGACACTCTCACTGTGTGAGCCGCGCATGGCGTCCCTGCCATGCGCCCTCACACACTGTGAGACGCTGTGCTGGAATAGTCACTGCTCCCCCGCTGGGACTCTGTGCATGGGGAGCAGTGACCATTCAATCTGTTCAATAGCGCGCACATTGTACCGCAGCGCGTCTCCTGCTGCAGCTCTGCGGTCAGTGTGCCCGCTATTAAAGACCATGGATATTCGGTACAACCCATGGGAGTGGGTTGTAGAGAATATTCATGAGCTTTAATAGCGGGCACACAGACCGCAGAGCGGCAGCAGGAGCCGTGCTGCGGCTCCAGTGTGCCGGCTATTAAGAGAAATGAATATTCATTGCTCTCCACGCCCATGGACGTGGGGAGCAGGGAATATTCATTTTTTTTAGTAGTGGGCACAGCGTAGGCTGCAGCAGGCGGCTGCCGCCTCCTGTGCCACGCTGATCCCCCGCTGCCGCTCCCCCACACCCACCACCACGCACAGCCAAGTATATAGTATTCGAACTATAAGATGCACCCCCCACTTTCCTCCAAAATTTTGGAGGAAAAAAGTGCATCTTATAGTCTTAAAAATATGGTAATTAAAAGTTTGAAAATTGCAAAATTTTCCACATTTTTGCCAAATTTCAAATATTTTCACAAATAAGGTACTAAATATCGAACAAATTTTACCACTATCATGAAGTACAATATGTCACGAAAAAATAATCTCAGAATTAATGGGATCCGTTGAAGCGTTCCTGAGTTATTCCCTCATAAAGCGACACTGGTCAGAACTGTTCAGTTTGGCCTGGTCATGAAGGTGAAATCTGGCTTGGAGGATGGGGGGGAAAAGGAAAGGAAGGAGCGCTATTTGAATTTTGGAGCCCCATTTGACTGGAATAGATTGTGGATGCCATGTTGCATTAGAAGAGCCCCCGATATGCCAAAACGGCAGAAAACCAAAACAAGTGACCCCATTTTGGAAACTAAACACCTTAAGTCATTTATATATGGGTATTGTGAGCATCTAGATCTGACAGGTGCTTAACGGAATTGTATAACATTGGACTGTGAAAATTAAAAATTCTGTTTTTTTTTTCCACAAAAATGTTGCTTTAGTCAAAATTTGTTTTGCAAATTCCCCTGAGTACGATGATATATGTTCGCAAACTACTCTTTGGGCACACGGAAGGGAAGGCGCACTACTTGAATTTTTGTGCGCCATTTTGACTGGCATAGATTGCAGACACCATGTCACATTTGAAAATCTCCTGACATGTCAAAACAGCACAAACCCCTTACAAGTGAATCAATTCTGGAAACTACACCTCTTTGACATAAACCCCAATACTATAACCCCACTTGCCACTGCACCAGGGCAAGTGGGAAGAGTGGAGGCTAAGAGCCAGAATTTGCACATCTAATGGATGTGAGCGCTAATGTTCTTAGTCTGGGAGGGGGCCAATACCCACAGCCCTTTCCTAGTCTGTTAATATCAGCCCGCAGGTGTCTGCCTAGCCTTTGCTGGTTATTAATTTAGGGAGAATCCCATGTCTTTCTTTTTTTTTGGGGGGGGGACACCCATTTTAATATCCAGTAAAGGCAAAGTGTAACAGATGTGAGCTGACATTAATAGTCTGGTAGTCTCCATGTCTATTACCCCCTTCCCAGGCTATAAACATCAGCCCCCAGCTGTCGGCTTTCCCTCAGCTGGTTAATATTTTGAGGGATTTTTTTTAAATTTATTTATGACTTAAGTACATGTAAAGTAAGCTACACACGCAAAACACTGATTATATATCTCACTCACATATTTATATCTATCTATATACAGTATGTACTGAAGAATATTTACTTAGAAAACTATCTTTAAATAACATACAGAATTACTCTATGTAAAATCGAATGTTAAAATCGCATAGCATATGGATTGCATACGCATGTCATTCAGATGCTAGGTGAGGAAAATCACATTGTACTTGTATGACACTTGCATGACACTCGTCCGACTTTTCAGGAACAACATCAGACTGATTTTATTAACGCAGATGAGCCCCTGTCCTAATCCTCTTTCTCATTTAGTTTATCCCTCCTACTGTTCCCTTGATTCCCACTTGGTCATTTTGCGAGTGAGTTGTATGATTGTAGCTTTCTTTTATCCCTGTCTGTTTTCCCAGTCTGTCAGGTTTGTATTATCCTATACCCTTCTATCCAATACCTCCCTGGGTGGGGGAAGAAACAGACCAGCCTGCACATGGGAGAATATGAGACCCCAGCATCTCCACCATCAGGGGTAATCTGGTGTCACGCATATAGTGTAGGAAAGACAAAGTGCAACACGAAGGGATGAGGGGAAGAGATCCCAGACACTAAGGACAGAGGGGGTGGAGACCTCCTAGGCTGATCTGATATCACCCTGTCCTTCCCTACAGTCTCTATATTGGTTGCTCACCAATCGCCAAGCAGGAACCTAAAACCCTGTCTCTCCCTAGAGCTAGGGTCTGGCTAGGGAATGGGGGGGTGAGCGCTAGTCAGTCACCACTAACACTAAAGACAGCATGGGGAGACAGACACGGGGAAGTAGCTTAGCTTGACTTCAGAGAGAGTGCACACACGTCCTCCTTAATATAAACTTTCGCTGCTGAAGAAAAGCATTCCCACAGCATCATGCTCCCACCACCACCATGTTTGATGGTGGGGATGGTGTTTTCAGCATAAAGTGCAGTGTTAGTTTTAAGCCACGCATAGGGTTTTGAATTTAGCCCAAGTTCCATTTTGGTCTCATCTGACAGGGCACTTTCTTCCACATGCTAGCTGTGTCTTCTATGTGGGTTTTTGAAAATTGCACACAGGACTTCTTAAGGCTTGCTTTCAAAAATTGCTTTCTTCTTGCCATTCTTCCATGAAAGGCCAGATTTGTGCAGTATAGACTAATAGTTGTCCTGTGCACAGATTCTCCCACCTGAGCTGTGGATCTTTGCAGCTCCTCCAGAGTGACAATGGGCCTCTTGGCTGCTTCTCTAATTAGTGCTCTTTTTGTTTGGGATGTCAGCTGACGTTAACGGTCATGTCTTGGTAGCTTTGCAGGTGCGCTATGTTGCTTCCATTTTTGGATGATGGATTGAGCAGTGCTTCGCGAAATGTTCAGAGCTTAGGATTATGTATGTATGTATGTATGTATGTATGTATGTATGTATGTATGTATGTATGTATGTATGTATGTGTGTATATATATATATATATATATATATATACACACACACACACACACACACACACACACACACACACACACATACATACATACATACATACATACATACATAGTGCTGGCCAAAAGTATTGGCACCCCTGCAATTCTGTCAGATAATACTCAGTTTCTTCCTAAAAATGATTGCAATCACAAATTATTTGGTATTATTCTCTTCATTTAATTTGCTTGCAAGGAAAAAACACAAAAGAGAATGAAGCGAAAATCAAATCATTGATCATTTCACACAAAACTCAAAAAAAGGGCCGGACAAAAGTATTGGCACCCTCAGCCTAATACTTGGTTGCACAACCTTTAGCCAAAATAACTGCGAACAACCGCTTCCGGTAACCATCAATGAGTTTCTTACAATGCTCTGCTGGAATTGTAGACCATTCTTCTTTGGCAAACTGCTCCAGGTCCCTGATATTTGAAGGGTGCCTTCTCCAAACTGCTATTTTGAGATCTCTCCACAGGTGTTCTATGGGATTCAGGTCTGGACTCATTGCTGGCCACCTTAGAAGTCGCCAGTGCTTTCTCTAAAACCATTTTATAGTGCTTTTGGAAGTGTGTTTTGGGTCATTGTCCTGCTGAAAGACCCATGACCTCTGAGGGAGACCCAGCTTTCTCACACTGGGCCCTACATTATGCTGCAAAATTTATTGGTAGTCTTCAGACTTCATAATGCCATGCACACGGTCAAGCAGTCCAGTGCCAGAGGCAGCAAAGCAACCCCAAAACATCAGGGAACCTCCGCCATGTTTGACTGTAGGGACCGTGTTCTTTTCTTTGAATGCCTCTTTTTTTTTCCTGTACACTATGTTGATGCTTTTCCCAAAAAGCTCTACTTTTGTCTCATCTGACCAGAGAACATTCTTCCAAAACGTTTTAGGCTCTCTCAGGTAAGTTTTGGCAAACTCCAGCCTGTTTTTTTTTATGTCTCGGGGTAAGAAGTGGGGTCTTCCTGGGTATCCTACCATACAGTCCCTTTTCATTCAGACGCCGACGGATAGTACGGGTTGACACTGTTGTACCCTCGGACTGCAGGGCAGCTTGAACTTGTTTGGGTGTTAGTCGAGGTTCTTTATCCACCATCCGCACAATCTTGCGTTGAAATCTCTCCTCAATTTTTCTTTTCCGTCCACATCTAGGGAGGTTAGCCACAGTGCCATGGGCTTTAAACTTCTTGATGACACTGCGCACGGAAGACACAGGAACATTCAGGTCTTTGTAGCCTTGAGATTGCTCATGCTTCCTCACAATTTGGTTTCTCAAGTCCTCAGACAGTTCTTTGGTCTTCTTTCTTTTCTCCATGCTCAATGTGGTACACACAAGAACACCGGACAGAGGTTGAGTCAACTTTAATCCATGTTAACTGGCTGCAAGTGTGATTTAGTTATTGCCAACACCTGTTAGGTGCCACAGTTAAGTTACAGGTGCTGTTAATTACACGAATTAGAGAAGCATCACATGATTTTTCAAACAGTGCCAATACTTTTTTCCACCCCCTTTTTTAGGTTTGGTGTGGAATTATATCCAATTTGGCTTTAGGACAATTCTTTTTGTGTTTTTTTCATTGAAGACAAATTAAATGAAGAGAATAATGCCAAAGAATTTGTGATTTCAATCATTTTCAGGAAGAAACGGAGTATTATCTGACAGAATTGCAGGGGTGCCAATACTGTATATACAGTTATATGAAAAAGTTTGGGCACCCCTATTAGTCTTAAGCTTATTGTTTTATAAAAATTGGTGTTTTTGCAACAGCTATTTCAGTTTGATATATGTAATAACTGTTGGACACAGTAATGTTTCTGCCTTGAAATGAGGTTTATTGTACTAACAGAAAATGTGCAATCTGCATTCAAACAAAATTTGACAGGTGCATAAGTATGGGCACCTCACCAGAAAAGTGACAATAATATTTAGTAGATCTTCCTTTTGCAAAAATAACAGCCTCTAGTCACATCCTGTAGCTTTTAAGGAGTTCCTGGATGAAGGTATTTTTGACCATTCCTCTTTACAAAACAATTCCAGTTCAGTTAAGTTTGATGGTCGCCGAGCATGGACAGCCCTCTTCAAATGATCCCACAGATGTTCAATGATATTCAGGTCTGGGGACTGGGATGGCCATTCCAGAACATTGTAATTGTTCCTCTGCATGAATGCCTGAGTAGATTTGAAGCGGTGTTTTGGATCATTGTCTTGCTGAAAGATCCATCCCCTGCGTAACTTCAACTTTATCACTGATTCTTGAACATTATTGTCAAGAATCTGCTGATACTGAGTGGAATCCATGTGTCCCTCAACTTTAACAAGATTCCCGGTGCTGGCATTGGCCACACAGCCCCAAAGCATGATGGAACCTCCACCAAATTCTACTGTGGGGAGCAAGTGTTTTTCTTGGAATGCTGTGTTTTTTGCCACCATGCATAACGCCTTTTTGTATGACCAAACAACTCAATCTTGGTTTCATCAGTCCACAGGACCTTCTTCCAAAAAGAAATTGGCTTCTCCAAATGTGCTTTTGCATACCTCAGCCGACTCTGTTTGTGGCGTGCTTGCAGAAACGGCTTCTTTCGCATCACTCTCCCATACAGCTTCTCCTTGTGCAAAGTGAGTTGTATAGTTGACCGATGCACAGTGACACCATCTGCAGCAAGTTGATGCTGCAGCTCTCTGGAGGTGGTCTGAGGATTGTCCTTGACTGATCTCACCATTCTTCTTCTCTGCCTTTCTGATGTTTTTCTTGGCCTGCCACTTCTGGCCTTAACAAGAACTGTCCCTGTGTTCTTCCATTTCCTTACTATGTTCCTCACAGTGGAAACTGACAGGTTAAATCTCCGAGACAGCTTTTTGTATCCTTCCCCTGAACAACTATGTTGAATAATCTTTGTTTTCAGATCATTTGACAGTTGTTTTGAGGAGCCCATGATGCCACTCTTCAGAGGAGATTCTAACAGGAGAACAACTTGCAAGTGGCCACTTTAAGTAGCTTTTCTCATGATTGCATACACCTGGCTATGAAGTTCAAAGCTCAATGAGGTTACAAAACCAAAAAAAGTGCCTTAGTAAGTCAGTAAAAAGTAGGTAGGAGTATTTAAAACAAGAAAATGATAAGGGTGCCCATACTTATGCACCTGTCAAATTTTGTTTGAATGTAGATTGCACATTTTCTGTTAGTACAATAAACCTCATTTCAAGGCAGAAACATTACTGTGTCCAACAGTTATTACATATATCAAACTGAAATAGCTGTTGCAAAAACACCAATTTTTATAAAACATTAAGCTTAAGATTAATAGGGTGCCCAAACTTTTTCATATAACTGTAATTATATATATATATATATATATATATATATATATATATATATATACACACACACACATATACACATACATACACACACAGTACAGACCAAAAGTTTGGACACACATTCTCATTTGAATATTTTTCTGTATTTTCATGACTATGAAAATTGTACATTCACACTGAAGGCATCAAACTATGAATTAAAACATGTGGAATTATATACTTAACAAAAAAGTGTGAAACAACTGAAAATATGTCTTATATTCTAGGTTCTTCAAAGTAGCCACCTTTTGCTTTGATGACTGCTTTGCACACTCTTGGCATTCTCTTGATGAGCTTCAAGAGGTAGTCACCGGAAATGGTTTTCACTTCACAGGTGTGCCCTGTCAGGTTTAATAAGTGGGATGTCTTGCCTTATAAATGGGGTTGGGACCATCAGTTGTGTTGTGCAGAAGTCAGGTGGATACACAGCTGATAGTCCTACTGAATAGACTGTTAGAATTTGTATTATGGCAAGAAAAAAGAAGCTAAGTAAAGAAAAACGAGTGTCTATCATTACTTTAAGAAATGAAGGTCAGTCAGTCCGAAAAATTGGGAAAACTTTGAAAGTGTCACCAAGTGCAGTTGCAAAAACCATCAAGGGCTACAAAGAAACTGGCTCACATGAGGACCGCCCCAGGAAAGGAAGACCAAGAGTCACCTCTACTTCTGAGGATAAGTTTATTCGAATCACCAGCCTCAGAAATTGCAGGTTAACAGCAGCTCAGATTAGAGACCAGGTCAATGCCACACAGAGTTCTAGCAGCAGACACATCTCTTCAACAACTGTTAAGAGGAGACTTTGTGCAGCAGGCCTTCATGGTAAAATAGCTGCTAGGAAACCACTGCTAAGGACAGGCAACAAGCAGAAGAGACTTGTTTGGGCTAAAGAACACAAGGAATGGACATTAGACCAGTGGAAATCTGTGCTTTGGTCTGATGAGTCAAAATTTGAGATCTTTGGGTCCAACCACCGTGTCTTTGTGCGACGCAGAAAAGGTGAACTGATGGACTCTACATGCCTGGTTCTCACCGTGAAGCATGGAGGAGGAGGTGTGATGGTGTGGGGGTGCTTTGCTGGTGAAACTGTTGGGGATTTATTCAAAATTGAAGGCATACTGAACCAGCATGGCTACCACAGCATCTTGCAGTGCCATGCTATTCTATTCGATTTGCGTTTAGTTAGACCATCATTTATTTTTCAACAGGACAATGACCCCAAACACACCTCCAGGCTGTGGAAGGGCTATTTGACCAAGAACGAGAGTGATGGGGTGCTACGCAAGATGACCTGGCCTCCACAGTCACCAGACCTGAACCCAATCGAGATGGTTTGGGGTGCGCTGGACCGCAGAGTGAAGGCAAAAGGGCCAACAAGTGCTAAGCATCTCTGGGAACTCCTTCAAGATTGTTGGAAGACCATTTCCGGTGACTACCTCATCAAGAGAATGCCAAGAGTGTGCAAAGCAGTCATCAAAGCAAAAGGTGGCTACTTTGAAGAACCTAGAATATAAGACATATTTTCAGTTGTTTCACACTTTTTTGTTAAGTATATAATTCCACATGTGTTAATTCATAGTTTTGATGCCTTCAGTGTGAATGTACAATTTTCAAAGTCATGAAAATACAGAAAAATCTTTAAATGAGAAAGTGTGTCCAAACTTTTGGTCTGTACTGTATATATTCCTGATTCACTCTTTTCCACAACTTTATCCCTGATCTGTCTTGTATGTTCCGTGGTTTTCATGTTGCTGTTTGATCCCTAATGTTCTCAAACAATCCTCTGAGATCTTCACAAAACAGATGTAGTTATACTGAGAATAAATTACCCACAGGTGGACACAATTTGCTAATTATTTGACTTCTGGAGGCCATTGGTATCTCAGGATTTCATTTAGGTGTATCAGACTCAGGAGGCTTAATACAAATGCACATCACAAAAGCTGGTAGAGACATATCCCAAAAGACTTGCAGCAGTCATTGCAGCGAAAGGTGGTCCTACAAAGTATTGACTCAAGGGGGGGCAGAATAAAAATGCATGACACAATTTTCATATTTATATTTTAAGATATTTAGAAAAGCATGTAACTTTTTCTTTTCACTTCACAAATACTTGTGACTTAGTATTGGTTTATCACATAAAATACATTTAACTTTGTGGGTGTAACATGGAAAAGTTCACGGTGTATGAATACTGTACTAAGAGGGTTGCGAGATGTATGACAGGTTCCCTTTAAGTTTTATTTTAGCGTGTCACACTACAGTAACGTTATTTGCATGAATTGCCTTAAGTTATTTCTCATCAGCTTTTGAAATCTTGCTCTGTAAATTTACATTTTACTGTGAGAAACCCGACTGGGATTAACCCTCTAGTAAGCACGACCCAGGGGTTATATGGAGAAATGCTAATCTGTGGTATAGGTACATTTTCACCTAAATGTGACCTTGACCATAAATCATGCATATGTAAGCCGGTGATCAGAATGCAACAGTGGAGACACAGGCGGGACAACAGTCTATTTCTTTTATTTAACAGATTAATATGAATTAGGATGATTGTTGAACGCAAGTTATACAGGAACAATATTCACACTATCAGGCAATAAAGAAAACAGTAATTCCCACAGCAGAATGAAATATCGATCGACGCACTATAAAAAATGTGTTTGAGCTCAGGGGCTTATAGTCCAATATTATCCCCTGGGAAGGGTGGGGGTGGGGGGGTTGGAAGTTAAATTGTCAATTACTATATGTGAAGACCCGGGGTCTTCCGTGGGCTTAATACTACTCAGACAACACAGGGTGAGGGTAAAATAGTGTGGCAATACTTTATTGAACCACCAAACGGACAATAAAACACATAGAACAGTCCCAGGAAATACCCAAGATGGTACAACATTACACAGTCTCACCTTTCCGCTGGCCACGTGGGATAAAACAAGTGCAACTTTGGGGACTTTCAGGGCCAACTACCTCAACCAGTGCCCCCCCCCTGCTTTTGGCAGGCCCCCACAGAGAGAAAATAGTGGCAAGCTTAGGAGGCTGACAGCTCATAGAGGTATAAGGCCAGGAGACGCGAGGGTCTCACCCTGGCCGCTCCGAGAGTTTCTATGGGGCAGATGACCGGCTGGTCCCAATCTGGCTTCTCCAAATGTCTTCATGGGTTCCAGGCGACCGGAGGGACCCATCTGGCAACCCCAAACATATCCATGGGTCCAGGTGACTTCATCGTCCCAACCTGGTCTCCTCAAATGTATCCATGGGCTCTCTGATGGTCAATGAAGCAGATCTGTATCTTTCCAGTCAGGGCCATATACCCTTAGGCTGGAATCATGTAGAATCCAAATCTGTGTCTCTCTGGATAAAGCCATGCTACCAAACTGATGGTCTGAAGAGAGTCTGATCTTTGATTATCCTTGTAAAGTCTCTTTCAATTCTGCCTGCTACAGAGGCATATGTTCCTTCAAAATAGTTACAATTGTCCTTTGAAGTACACATCCACAGGTCAAGGATTAGGAGAGTATTATTCCACAGGGCTCAGGTCTCATTGTTTGTGTATTTAATCAATTTACATAGTTGGTATAGCAGAGGGGACTCTTTAAATCAACATCTAGCTGGCTTTAGTACAATATGCAATTAGCATAGTAACAAACATCATTGTTTCAGAACCAAGAGAAGATAACATTCAAAGTTATACAAATACTGGTCTGTCCTTCTTGACCCACCAAAGAAGCACATACAAGTTCTAAAGTCAACACAAACAATAATGTATTTCTCTTGGCTTAACAAATCTAGAAGTCTGGCTGATTAAGATTAGAAGCTGTTTTTGCCACACTATACTTATCAGAGGACAGTTTCTGGAAGCCCAGGCAGTTCTCTGACCCTGTCATAAACCACTACCCTGTCTCCCTGAGAACTTTTATCAATACTTGCTGCGCCACTCTGGTGTCTGTTGGTCCCCATCTGATTCTTGGCCCTCCCTCTGCCCGCACAAGATACTGTATGTCCCTGTCAGAGGTAACGGCCCCACGTCTTTTCTGATCGCCGGTCCAAACACGGATCCCTGGCCCTGTGTCTTCAGAACTTCTGCGACCCCCTGCCGCTGACGTATGCATCCAAAAACTGTGCCCACGGAGCCTTCTCCTGCACTGTTGAGCGGCGTCACTCAGAAAGGGAACCTTGACCGGCGTTGTTTGGGTCTTGACCATCGACATATGGGCTCTACGGATACACGCAACTTCCGTCCGCGATGATGCCTCCGGGAACTTCTTCGGCCTTCACTGTGTCGCTTCTTGGCGCCAAGTCTGCCTTGCTTTTGGCACAAAAGGCTTTCACACAGGAGGTGCAGGAGCACCCTTACTGCCATTACCCATAAGGACTCAACTCTATATGCATCCCCACAGGGATTTCTCTCATATAGTTTGGACCATCACAGCCTTGATGTTTGGTTTGCTAACATTACTGTGGTTTATGCAGTACTCCTAATAAATCTTCTGAAGATTTAAAGAGACAGACAGTATTCCTGTGTCTACCTCTATGGCATCTGAGAGAACCGATCTACCACAGGTGGTGCTAGAAGTGCAGGCAAGGTCCCCAGGAAGCAACTGTGACTCCTGTGGACAGACTGCATGTCCTGGGTGAAGGTTGGCTGTGAGGATGGAACAGCGGTCAGACAAAATGGAGGCAGGGTAGGCGTTAGGGGCAGGCAGACTAGGCATTTGCCTAGGGCCCCCACTCTCCCAGGGGCACCCAGCCAGTGGCGTGCCGCTAATAGAATATGGGGCCCGTGAGTCAGGGGGGCCTGGCACCGCCACCCCCACCCCCTCCGCATCACGCATTCAACTGTATAGGCATCATAGATCCCATCATTCTCCCTCTGCCTCTGATGCAGCGACGCAATGATGTCACTTCATCAAACGCCGGGCAGTGGAGCTGATGAGACACACTGCAGAGACCGGAGGAACAATGAGAGGCAAGTATGTATTTTTTAAATCAGTGAGTACGTGGTGGCCATAATACTGGAGGACTGGGGTGCATTTTACTATATAGGGGCTACACTATATTACATGGGGCTGCATTATACTGTGTGGGGGGCAGCATTATATTATATAGGGGTACATTACACTGTGTGCAGAATTTAGGCAAATGAGTATTTTGATCACATGATACTTTTTATACTTGTTGTCCTACTCCAAGCTGCATAGGTTTGAGAGGCAACTACCAATTAAGTAAATCTGGTGATGTGCATCTCTGTAATGAGGAGGGGTGTTGACTAATGACATCAACACCCTATATAAGGTGTGCTTAATTATTAGGCAACTTCCTTTCCTTTGGCAAAATGGGTCAGAAGAGAGATTTGACGGGCTCTGAAAAGTCCAAAATTGTGAGATGTCTTGCAGAGGGATGCAGCAGTCTTGAAATTTCCAAACTTTTGAAGCGTGATCACCGAACAATCAAGCGTTTCATGGAAAATAGCCAACAGGATCGCAAGAAGCATGTTAGCCAAAAGAGGCGCAAAATAACTGCCCATGAATTGAGGAAAATCAAGCGTGAAGATGCCATTCGCCACCAGTTTTGCCATATTTCAGAGCTGCAACGTTACTGGAGTATCCAAAAGCACAAGGTGAGCGATACTCAGGGACATGGCCAAGGTAAGGAAGGCTGAAAAACGACCACCTTTGAACAAGAAACATAAGATAAAATGTCAATAATGGGCCAAGAAATATCTTAAGACTGATTTTTCAAAGGTTTTATGGACTGATGAAATGAGAGTGACTCTCGATGGGCCAGAGGCTGGATCAGTAAAGGGCAGAGAGCTCCACTTCGACTCAGACGCCAGCAAGGTGGAGGTGGGGTACTGGTATGGGCTGGTATCATCAAAGATGGACTTGTGGGACCTTTTCGGGTTGAGGATGGAATGAAGCTCAACTCCCAGCCCTACTGCCAGTTTCTGGAAGACAACTTCTTCAAGCAGTGGTACAGGAAGAAGTCGGTATCGTTCAAGAAAAACATGATTTTCATGCAGGACAATGCTTCATCACATGCATCCAACTACTCCACAGCGTGGCTGGCCAGTAAAGGTCTAAAAGAAGAAAAAATAATGACATGACCCCCTTATTCACCTGATCTGAACCCCATAGAGAACCTGTGGTCCATCATAAAATGTGAGATCTACAGGGAGGGAAAACAGTACACCTCTCGGAACAGTGTCTGGGAGGCTGTGGTGTCTGCTGCACGCTATGTTGATCGAAAACAGATCAAGCAACTGACAGAATCTATGGATGGAAGGCTGTTGAGCGTCATCATAAAGAAAGGTGGCTATATTGATCACTAATTTTTGGGGTTTTGGTTTTTGCATGTCAGAAATGTTTATTTCTAAATTTTGTGCACTGATATTGGTTTACCTGGTGAAAATAAACAAGTGAGATGGGATTATAATTGGTTTTTATTAAGTTGCTTAATAATTCTGCACAGTAATAGTTACCTGCACAGATATTTTCCCAAGATAGCCAAATCTAAAAAACCCCATTCCAACTTCCAAAAATATTAAGCTTGGATATTTATGAGTCTTTTGGGTTGATTGAGAACATAGTTGTTGATCAATAATAAAAATAATCCTCTAAAATACAACTTGCCTAATAATTCTGCACACAGTGTATACTCTATGAGGGAGCTGCATTATACTCTATGGGGGCTGCACTATAATCTATGTGGGCTGCATTATACCTCTATCAAGGACTATAGGCTGTGTATTACACTATACAGTGGGTACGGAAAGTATTCAGACTCCTTTAAATTTTTCACTCTTTCATTGCAGCCATTTGGTAAATTCTAAAAAGTTCATTTTTTTCTCATTAAAGTACACTCTGCACCCCATCTTGACTGAAAAAAACAGAAATGTAGAAATTTTTGCAAATTTATTAAAAAAGAAAAACTGAAATATCACATGGTCATAAGTATTCAGACCCTTTGCTCATTATTGAGTAGAAAAACCCTTTTGAGCTAGTACAGCCATGAGTCTTCTTGGGAATGATGCAACAAGTTTGTCCCACCTAGATTTGGGGATCCTCTGCCATTCTTCCTTGCAGATCCTCTCCAGTTCCGTCAGGTTGGATGGTGAACAGCCATTTTCAGGTCTCTCCAGAGATGCTCAATTGGGTTTAGGTCAGGGCTCTGGCTGGGCCAGTCAAGAATGGTCACAGAGTTGTTCTGAAGCCACTCCTTTGTTATTTTAGCTGTGTGCTTAGGGTCATTGTCTTGTTGGAAGGTGAACCTTCGGCCAAGTCTGAGGTCCAGAGCACTCTGGAAGAGGTTTTCATCCAGGATATCTCTGTACTTGGCCGCATTCATGTTTCCTTAAATTGCAACCAGTCGTCCTGTCCCTGCAGCTGAAAAACACCCCATAGCATGATGCTGCAACCACCATGTTTCACTGTTGGGATTGTATTGGGCAGGTGATAAGCAGTGCCAGGTTTTCTCCACACATATAGCTTAGAATTATCACCAAAAAGTTATATCTTCATCTCATCAGACCAGAGAATCTTTTTTCTCACAGTCTGGGAGTCCTTCATGTGTTTTTGAGCAAACTCTATACGGGCTTTCATATGGCTTACACTGTTGGGCCACTCTGCCATGAAGGCCTGACTGGTGGAGGGCTGCAGTGATGGTTGACTTTGTGGAACTTTCTTCCATCTCCCTACTGCATCTCTGGAGCTCAGTCACAGTGATCTTGGGTTCTTCTTTACCTCTCTCACCAAGGCTCTTCTCTCACGATTGCTCAGTTTGGCTGGACGGCCAGGTCTAGGAAGACTTCTGGTGGTCCCAAACTTCTTCCATTTAAGGATTATGGAGGCCACTGTGCTCTTAGGAACCTTGAGTACTGCAGAAATTCTTTTGTAACCTTGGCCAGATCTGTGCCTTGCCATAATTCTGTCTCTGAGCTCCTTGGGCAGTTCCTTTGACCTCATGATTCTCATTTGGTCTGACATGCACTGTGAGCTTTGAGGTCTTATATAGACAGGTGTGTGCCTTTCCAAATCAAGTCCTATCAGTTTAATGAAACACAGCTGGACTCCAATGAATGAGTAGAACCATCTCAAGGAGGATCACAAGGAAACGGGCAGCATGTGACTTAAATATGAGTGTCTGTGCAAAGGGTC
This sequence comes from Phyllobates terribilis, assembly GCF_046119375.1. Taxonomy (NCBI): domain Eukaryota; kingdom Metazoa; phylum Chordata; class Amphibia; order Anura; family Dendrobatidae; genus Phyllobates; species Phyllobates terribilis. The sequence goes on along the minus strand of NW_027362762.1, from coordinate 532,565,609 downwards.
TGAATACTTATGACCATGTGATATTTCAGTTTCTTTTTTAATAAATTTACAAAAATTTCTACATTTCTGGGGTTTTTTTCAGTCAAGATGAGGTGCAGAGTGTACTTTAATTAGAAAAAAATGAACTTTTTAGAATTTACCAAATGGCTGCAATGAAACAAAGAGTGAAAAATTTAAAGGGATCTGAATACTTTCCGTACCCACTGTATGTACTATATGGGGGTTGCATTATACTGTATTAAGGACTATAGGGCACATTATACTATGTGCACTATATGGGGGCTACATTATACTGTATCGAGGACTGTGGGGTGCATTATACGGTATGGAGGACTATGAGGAGTGCATTGTACTGTATGGAGGACTATGGGCTGCATTCTACTATATGAAGGACTATGGGGTGCAATATACTATATGAAGGACTATGGGGTGCAATATACTATGGGGAGTGCATTGTACTATATGGAGGACTATCGGGAGTGTATTTTACTATATGGGGTTGCATTATACTATATGGAGCACTACAGGGTGCACTTTACTATATGGAGGACTATGGGGAGTGCTTTATTCTATATGTAGGACTATGGGGTGTGCATTATTCTATATGGAGGACTATGGGGTGTGCATTATTCTATATGGAGGACTATGGGGTGTGCATTATTCTATATGGAGGACTATGGGGTGTGCATTATACTAAACAAGCAAAATGCTGCCTATTCATTGACTGGATTGTTTATGCCGGAACAAAAATCATTGATCTCAGCAGCATATCGTCCTGTGAAAACTGCAGATATGCTGCTGATAACATGATACTGTATGGAGACAGATTGATCTTAAGTGATTGTTCTGTCCCCATTATTCTTCCTCAACCTGTGTAAAGAGGCCAGGAGACAAGTGTTGAACGACTTCAACATTGTCAGCACGCTTGTTTAACAGCATGAACTCAGCGCATGTAAATACAATCAAAATGTTTCTGTGTGATGTTGCAATATGTTTGCATTTGGGGCCCCACTTTAAACTTCTGCCGATGGCCCCACTTTCTTCTGAATGGAGGAACTGATCAAGCACCTGGTCCAAAGCCAGGGCCAGCAGCAGCTGCAACAGCTGCAGCAGCATCGGGATCTGCAGCAGTTCCAGCAGCAACAGCTGGCACAACACGAGACAAGTCAGCTGCTGATGCAACAGCTCCAGCAGCAGCAGCAACAGAGCCGACAACAGCAGCAGCAGAGTGAGTTACTTACAGAGGACATTCGTGGCACAGCATCAACTCTGACCCCAATGTCAGCTGATTATTTCTCTGTCCGGAAGGCAGCGAGGGGAGCCTTGTAAAAGATGACCTCGAGCGAGGACAGAGGCCTTTTTAACCGTTTTTGAAAGGGTCGCCAATAGGGAGAAACCCCTGCCAGAACAGTGGGTAGAAGCCCTGGTGCCATACTTAACGGGGGAGCAACAAAAGGCCTACTATGATTTAGCCTTACAGAATGCCAAAGAATATGAAAAATTGAAAACCGTGACAAACCCCCTCGCTCCCAAATGTTTGATCTGCTGTACCTCATCCAAAAGTGGTTACAGCCGGAATCCTCTACATCAGAGCAGATGGTGGTGCGAGTTGTAATGGACCGGTTCGTGCACTCCCTTCCGAGCCCGATTCAGACTTGGTTTGCTCAGGGAGATCTCCGGAATGCCGATGACTTGGTTGGACTGGTTAAAAGTTATCAGGGGGGGTCAACGGGTTCGTGAGGAAGTAACCCATTCCATACTGGGGGGGGGGGGGGTCGAGGTTAAAAAGGGGGTGGTGTGTTCAAAGTCCAAGGGGGTGGCAGAGGTCATGCCAAGGCCCTCATCGGGGTATGTAATTTGCTGGAGATGTCACAGCCTAGGTCATATAGCTGCCCATTGTCCCCTGACCACAGAGCAAATGGACTGTAGCATGGGACGCCGGTGTTCATTCTACGCATATCCAGTTTGCAGTGTGAACTATCCACCTGGCAAGGGGCCCCAAGCTTGTCCTGTAAAAGTGAATAGACTGCAAATAACTGACTACTAGACTCAGGGAGTTTGGGGACCCTCGTGATAGCCACGCTTCCTCTCCAATTGATCCTTGGGAAGAAGGTTGGCGTAAGCTGCATTCATAGGGATGCTAAAGACTATCCAGTGGCCAGAGTGGTCATTGAGACGGCCTGAGGTACTGAGTTCCATGAGTTCGGCGTGGTCCAGGATTTATTGCACTCAATCATCATATGTCGGAACTTTGTGTTGTTTTGGGACTTGTGGGGGAGGGGCGAAGACCTTGGTTGCTCGGGTAAAAAACGGGTTGGCCCTAAAAAAGTCTCACCAAGAGGAGAAGATAGTATCCTCACATGAGGCAGACATTCCTGACATAGGGGTGAACAGAGAAAATTTTGAGTTCACCCAACATAGGACCCTGACTCTAAAAGAGGAGTTCAATAAGGTTACCGTCATAAACGGAATAGCACTGGAGTCGTGGGTTGACACAAGGTTTCCCTATTTCATGATGCATTGTACCAAGTTACTAAGGTGAGGGAGAAGATAGTGGAGCAATTGTTGGTACCAGGACCCTATAGACAAAGGGTGTTGGACAGGGCCCATTCACATGTCTTGAGTGGCTATCTGGGGTTGGGCAAAAGTCAAGAACGGGTCATGCGGAGGTACTATTGACCCAGATGTCACCGTGAAATCCTAAGTTATTGCAAGACCTGTCCCACCTGCCAGTTAACTGCTACCACCTCTCCCTTTCAAAATCCTCTCGTGCCGCTATCCATCAAGGCAGGGCCACAGAGAAACCACATTGAAACTCCATGTTGGGTGGACAGACCAGAGGGGGACACTAAGGGTGTCACCATGGCAGAGACACTGTCACCAGCCCAGAAACAGTGCCGAGAACTGCTTCAGCGGAACCGGGACCTGTTGTAGGAGTTGCCAAGTCATACGCTGGTTGGTGAACATGGAATTCTGACGGAACCACATGTGCAGGTGATCCAAAAGCCATGTACAATCCCTGAAGCCCGCCGCAAGGTGATTTCGGGTGCTAAATTTGATGTGCATCCGATACCCAGCGACGATGAACTCCTAGAGAAGCTAGGGTCAGCCAGATACATCACTTCCCTGGACCTATTGAAAGGTTACTGGCAAATCCTCCTCTCTCAAAGTGCCAAGAAGAAAATGGTCACTTTTACACCTGACGGTTGCTTCCGGTATTCCAGAAGCCCATTCGGGCTGCAAAGAGCCCCATCTACCTTCCAGAGGGCCATAGACCGGCTCTTAGCCCCTCACAAAAAGTACGATGCAGCTTACCTCGATGATATTGTGATAATCTGCCAGGACTGGGGGAAGTCATCTGCAGAAGGTCCAGGCCATGCTGGATGTGCTGAAGAAAAGGGGATTTATCATAAACACAAAGAAGTGTGTCATTGGGAAAAAGAAGGGAAAATATCTGGGCTACATTGTTGGAAGAAGCAAAGTAAAGCTGCAAGTGAATAAGGTTGAGGCAGTCCAAAATTGGCCAAAACCAGTCTCCAAGGAACAGGTTCGGGCATTTCTGGGAATGGTGGGATACTATCAGCTGTGTATCCCGAATTTCGCGATGATAGCCGCACCCCTGACCTTCTTAAGGGCACGAAGACGTCAATAGGCAAATGGCCTCTTGAAGCAGAGATGGCGTTCCAAAAGTTGAAACTCAGGGCTACAGGTCTTCATCTTTCATGTGGAACACAGGCCTGGGAAGCTGCATGGTAATGCAGATGCCCTGTTTAGACTTCCCTGTTTGGTAGCTGAAGGTGTCAAACCTACGGATATGTGACAAAGTCACTGGCAAAGTCTTGGAGGGGAGACATGTAGCACTGACATTGTTAGCTACAGTAATATAAACATAGAAAAAGTGTTCCAGCACACAAAATGATAAGAAGGGTTAATCAGCCATGTTTGGTTCTAGAGTGATTAAACACCTGTAGAGAAGGAGGAGTTCGGAGGATAAACTTCCAGCCTTTTAGAGCATTTGGTGTGGGGTCGGTCTGGAGACACAAGCTCTGGAGCTGTATTGTCATGTGAAGGAAAGCTAAACCTTAGGTTGTTTGTTCCTGAAGCGCGCGGTTACCAGTAGCAACAAGGACTGTGCTAAATGATATGTTTTTCCTCTTAGGACGTGTTTGTTTTGCTATCGTTGCCATGGTTTATGCAGTACTCTTAATAAACCATCGGAAGATTTAAAGAGACAGTGTTCCTGTGTCTACCTCTATGTGCAGCTGAGTGAACCGATCTACCACACTACTTAAAACAGTCGCTGTTCACAATTAAACATGAAGCTATAAAAGCAGACCAGGTGGACATGGAGGAAGACATAAGAGAGAAAGATTCTATTCAGCACAGCGTGGACTGGATAACAATGAGGAGGTGGATGCTGAGGAGGAAGAGGAGTAACAGTAGCTGGTGGCTAGGACAACAGAGGCTAGTACCCACACAACCTTCGTCCCATCTCCCCAATGTGCATGTGAATGAGGAGGAAGAGAGGGAGGAGGAGGAGATGAAGAGTTGTGGAGACAGGGAAGTGTTGTCTGTAGGGACCTTGGCACATATGGCAGCCTTTATGTACCACTGCCTTTCCTGTGACCCTCGTATTACTACTGTTTTTTTGTTCAAAATGAATGTGTTTTTTTCGCCCTGCTAGACCCACACCACAAAGAGAACTTTGCATCTCTTCTTCCTGAGGTGGATAGGTCTTCTAAAATGGTACTATACCAGAAGGCCATAATTGAAATTATGTTGAAAAAATTCCCATTAGACAGAACTAGCGGCAGGGGGCAAGTTTCCTTGCCCAAACAAGGAGGAAAGGCCAGGGAGACACACAGCAGAGACAAGGGAACACTGTCAAAGACATAGGCCAATTTCATGACACCAGCCCAGTGCCCAAAGCCTGATGACTGGATATTTTTGACAAGGAGACAAAATTTTTTTAAACATTGTCAAGCAATACCAGGCCGACCAAACCAGCGTACTCCCTAATTCCTCTGTGATTTTCAACTATTGGGTCTCAAAGCTGGACACCTGGCATGAGCTGTCCCTCTAACTCTTGGAGGTATTGTGCTGCCCTGCCGTTAGTGTCTTGTATGAGCAGCTTTTTAGTGCCGCTGGGGTGGGGATGGGGGGGTCATAACAGACAGGCACTTTTGTCTGTCAACAGAGAATGCAGACAGGCTCACTCTCAAAAATGAACAAAGCCTGGATTAGCCCACACTTTTCCACACCACCAGACAACAGCAGCACATAAAGAGTTTTTAATATTCAATATCTTAATGAGGCTCGCCTGTTGTTGCCTTTCAGGTGTCTATGGATGACCCTCCTCAATTTTTTTCTGGCTTTGCACATTCTGCAGAGCCATTATGACTTGTAAGGTGGCTAACAGACACATAGTTGATGGGAAGTATGTATCACAGAGATAGCTGTCCTCTGTGATGTAACCCGGATTGCTGCTCTAGTGCACGTAAGCACTAAGAGGACTGATTGGTGCACCTGGAACTGGGTTATGGGTAGATGGAGAGATGGGTTGTCTAGCTACCCACACAGCTCACCTCTGGGTGTGGTTAAGGTTTAAAATGGAGGCAGTTGTTTGGCACATGGTCTGTGTGTTTGGAGGAAGAAGGCCTCCTGTATGTTGTGGTCTCCCGACTGAGCCAGTGAACTGGACGCTATCCAGCCTGTGTGCCCACGGGACTCGCTAACCAGAGACTTTGCCTTAAGGACTCTTTACTTTGTTTTTGCATGAACTAAAAGCTGTTTGTATTTCATTTTGCTTTTGCCTGGTTTATGATGTAATAAACCGACATGGACATTTAAAGGAACATGCTTCCTGTTTGCCTCCTGGACCCACCCAAGAGAGATGAAACCCCACAGACTGTGTAAGTACATCAAATACACTTTCAAAAAAAGAAGAGCATTACAAAAGATGACCCTGGGTGATGACGTTAAGGAAATTCCCCTGTCCAAAGAGGCCAAGGAGAAGACAGCCTTCTCGACGCCAGACGGATGTTATCAGTATGTGAAAAGAAAAGAAAGGGCGCATGTGTAGACTCACAGGGCTATTTAATTAATTTAAAAAGTGCCACAACCAAGATTAAGCGTGTGATTAATGAGGCTCCGGGTCGCCTCTATTTGTAGTACCGTCCTGTCGGTGTTTGAAATCAAAAAGAAATGAAATCAAACCAACAACAAGCAACTAGTATTATAACTTCCAGGGCAAATGATTCCAATATAAGAGTAGATAATAGAACTAGCACTAATAAATCTTCACCAAATAAAGAATGCACGTCAAATAAAGAGAGAAAAGCATGCACACATGGAGAAATAGCAACACTGGACATGCAAGTAATTAACAGAGAAACTGAGAATATCAGTTTCTCTGAAATTACTATACACGAGGTGACTTCAACTCAAACAACAGGTGGCTCTGGGTCAATGGCTCAATTGGAAGATATGGAAATTCCAATTGGAGATTCTCCCAGTGAAACATACATTTTAGAATTGGACACCAATACAGATAAAATTGAAAAAAATATAGATCAGAACACTGAAATATGGACACAGGAAATAATAATAAACGAAAAGGAAAATAGTAATATGAAAAACACGGGTGAAAATGAGTATATAGATAGTTTCGCTGGTATTACGGTCGGGGGTCAATTGGAAATTGTAACGGGTCTGGGAGGCGGAACCTCTGGGCTACAATACAAGGGGGCGGTCCTTGTAAAGGAGCAGGTGGCGACCAGGCAGGTAGTCACAGGAGGTGACCAGGACAGTCACTGGGTGTACGGGCAGGAGGACACGGCAAGTGATCGGGGCAGTCTCTGGATAAAGGGTAGGTACGACCTGTGATGGCTGAACCTCCAGGTAGGCTAGCAAGGCAGATGAAGAATGTGTGCTCCCAGGTGAGTGTTAGAACCTTGCTCTTAGGTCTTTTTTCCTTTGCTGGTCACATGACCTTGTTGGCCTATTTAATCCTGCTCCGCCCTTCTGGCTTTGCTGGACTTCATTGTATATCTACTTTCTAGCTAGCCTGTGCTCTGTATCTAACTCTGTTAGTTTGCTTGGTCTACGGACCTCTATGTTCTATCTATTTTGTTTGTTCGTCTGTCTGCTACTATTTCTGTTAGGAGGTGTCCCATATTCCTCCCAGTCCTTAGTACTTGTAGGGATTCCCTCCCCACATCTATAGGTCTCCGTACAGACTAGATTAGGACTTTAGCAGGTCTGATCGCAGGATCAGGTTCCCTGCTACATCGTAGGGATTCAGCTGAGTCCTATAGTAGGGACAGATCTCCTCTCTTTCCTTAGCTTTGGTAGCAGAACATAACAGTAAGTCCAGCCTGCAAATTCTCTAAGGAAAGATTTTTTTTGTTCCATCATGGTGTCGGTTCAGGATTTGGCTAAACACCTGCAGGGACTCTCTCTGGAAGTGGCCGAGCTCCGTCAGCACGTGAGTAACTGTCCTGGAGCATATTTCTTGGAGCCTAAGGTATGTTTGCCGGATTTATTTTTTGGTGAACATCGAGAATTTTTTTCATTTAAAAATGCTTGCTTATTGTATTTTCGTTTGAGACCCAAGTCCTCTGGGGATGAATCCCAGCGCGTAGGGTTCATAATGTCACTTTTGCGCAAAGAGCCTCAGGAGTGGGCCTTTTCTTTGCAACCTAGTGATACATGCTTCAGATCAGTGGATAGTTTTTTTTCTGCTTTAGGACTATTATATGATGATCCTGACCGTGTGGCATCAGCTGAGACTGAGTTGAGACGTTTAAAACAAGGATCAGGTAATGTGGAAAAATATTGTACTCATTTTCGTCGTTGGTCCACTCAAACAGGGTGGAACGATTCTGCTCTGAAAAGTCTATTTCTTGCTGGGCTCAGTGAAAGGGTTAAAGACCTGCTAATTGCTTATCCTACACCTGAGGATTTGCAACAGGCTATGCAATTAGCTATACGGGTGGATAGAAGACTGCGTGCTAGGGTTAATGAGAGCAAATCCTCTGCTATGTCAGTTTCTGGTTATGATAATGTGTGGTGAACCGATGGAGATTGGATCGGTGGCACCTCGCTCTCAAGAAAAAGACCGTCGTTTTTCGGAAGGCTTGTGTTTCTATTGCGGAAAATCTGGTCATTTGATTAAAGGCTGTGAGCTTCGTATGAAAAAAAAAAAAAAAAAAAAAAAATGGTCAGTCACGCCCGTATTGCCTGTTTAAATTCCAAGGGTATATTTTTAGCTGCTTCCACGATTGCTCAGGAAAAATTAATGGAATTTCGGGTGTTTGTTGATTGCGGGTCTACACTGAATGTAATTGATGGGGGATTCGTGGAAAAACTCAATTTAAAACCTGAACCTTTATCATCCCCCATTTCTGTGGTTTCTGTGGATGGCTCCCCTTTGAAGAATATTACTCTCAAGGTCAGTGAATTTCCTCTCACTATTAATGGTGTTCACCATGAGAAATTGGATTTGGTAGTGTTGAATAACCTGCCTTCTCCAGTAATATTGGGTTTGCCCTGGTTAAAATTTCACAATCCTGTACTGGATTGGTCTACCAGTGAAATTAAATCCTGGAGCCATAAATGTTACGACAAGTGTTGTAGCGGGCGTATTGCAGCTTTGGATAGGGGAGAATTGCCTGTTCCTATTCAGGATTTTTGGAGAGTTTTTTCTGAGAAAGAATCGCAGGTTTTGCCTCCCCATAGAGACTATGATTGTTCTATTGAATTTGTCCCTGGAGCGACTCTTCCTAAAAGTCGTTTATTTAACCTTACTATTCCTGAGAGGAAGGCTTTGGAGGAATACATACAGACAAGTTTGGCCGCCGGTCACATTAGGCCCTCTAAGTCTCCTGTGGCGGTTGGATTTTTTTTTGTAAAAAAAAAGGACGGCGGTTTACGTCCTTGTCTGGATTTTCGTGAGATTAACAAAATTACGGTACGCAATCCTTACCCACTGCCATTGATTCCTGATCTGTTTAACCAGTTATTGGGGGCCAAGTGGTTCTCTAAAATTGACCTTAAGGGGGCATACAATCTGTTGCGCATGAAGGAGGGTGATGAATGGAAGACTGCTTTTAACACTCCTGTGGGTTATTTTGAGAATCTGGTTATGCCTTTTGGTCTTACTAATGCTCCTGCATTTTTTCAGAATCTGATTAATGACATCCTTAGACCTTTGATCGGTAAAAATGTGGTTGTGTATTTGGATGACATTTTGATTTATTCGCCAGATCTGGAGTCTCATTGGCGGAGCGTGCGTGAGGTATTACAGTTATTAATGGACAATTCGCTTTTTGCTAAGCTGGAGAAATGTGAGTTCGCTGTACAGAGAATTAGTTTTTTGGGCTACATTATCTCCAGCAAAGGTTTTGAGATGGATCCGGTTAAGGTTCAGGCTGTGCAGGAATGGCCTAGGCCTATTGGTTTGAAATCGATACAGAGGTTTTTGGGTTTCGCCAATTACTATAGAAAATTCATAAAAAATTTTTCTAGTATTGTCAAACCTCTGACTGATCTCACCAGGAAAGGTGCTGATGCGGTTCAGTGGTCTTCTGAGGCCATTGAAGCTTTTGTGTATCTCAAGGAGAGGTTCACCTCTGCTCCCATCCTTATGCAGCCTGATGTTACTAGGCCGTTTTTGGTTGAGGTTGATGCTTCCTCTGTGGGGGTTGGCGCAGTATTGTCTCAGGATAACGGGGATGGATTACATCCCTGTGCCTTTTTTTCAAAAAAATTTTCGGAGACTGAACTGAATTACGATATTGGTAATCGGGAATTATTGGCTATTAAACTCGCATTTGAACACTGGCGCCACTTCTTGGAAGGTGCGGAATTTCCCGTTCAGGTTCTTACGGATCATAAAAATCTGATATATCTTGATGCTGCCAAGCGCCTGAATGCCCGTCAGGCTAGGTGGGCACTGTTTTTCTCGCGGTTTAATTTCTCCGTTACTTACATCCCTGGTACTAAGAATGTTAAGGCGGATGCCTTGTCTCGCAGTTTTTCTCCCATAGTCGGTGCTGAGAAAGAGGAAAACATTTTACAAGGAAGGTGTTGTGGTAGCTGCTTTAGACTCCGTTTTGGAAGATGAGATTCTTAAAGCTCAGGAGAATGCCCCATCTAACACTCCTCATGGGAGGTTGTTTGTGCCTGGGACCTTTAGGAGAGATTTGTTTGTTGAGTGTCACGAATCTCGGTTGGCAGGTCATCCCGGAATCTCTGAGACCAAGAGACTGGTGGGTCGCAGTTTTTGGTGGCCTGGATGGCAGAAGGAAGTCATTAAGTGGGTGCGCCAATGTACTATATGTGCTAGATCTAAGTCCTCACATACTCCTGCTGCGGGGTTGCTTTGTCCTTTGGAGGTCCCCAGTGCTCCTTGGACACATTTGGCTATGGACTTTATAACTGACCTTCCCCCCTCTGAGGGTTTTACTGTCATCTGGGTGGTCGTGGACCGTTTTAGCAAGATGTGTCACTTGGTTCCCTTCGTCAAACTGCCCTGCGCTAAAACTCTCGCTAAGGCCTTTGTCAAGGAAATTGTCAGACTTCATGGCGTTCCTACTGACATTGTTTCTGATAGGGGTCCTCAGTTCGTGGCTCGTTTTTGGCGTGCCTTTTGTGACAGGTTGGGAATTCATTTGTCGTTTTCGTCCGGATATCATCCTGAATCTAATGGCCAGACAGAAAGGAAAAACCAGGATGTTGAGCAGTTCTTGCGTTGTTTTGTGGCAGACAATCAAGAGGGGTGGTCTGAGTTTCTGCCACTTGCCGAATTTGCTCTGAACAATCATACATCTTCTTCTGCTGGTTGTTCGCCTTTTTTTCGTTGTTCTGGGAGACATCCGTCGTTTGGGTCGTTCTCCAAGTTGGGATCTGCCGTGCCTGAGGAGGAGAATTTTTCCGGTGATTTGGAGAGAGTTTGGACGGATGTGCGTGGTAATCTTCAGGAGGCCAACAGAAAATCTAAAGACTACTTTGATAGGAAACGACAGGAGGTTTTGTTCGCTGTTGGTGACATGGTTTGGTTGTCCTCTAGGAATCTGCGGTTGAGGATTCCTTCTAAGAAATTGGGTCCCAAGTTTGTAGGGCCCTTTAAGGTGCTTCAGGTTGTCAACCAATCTGCTGTTAGGTTGGAGGTTCCTACCTCCTGGAGAATTAATCCGGTCTTTCATGTCTCTCTGTTAAAAAAAGCTGTTGTGTCGGATGGTGACGCCTCTGCCTCTGTTCCTCCGGTGGTGGAGGACGGGGAATATGAAATTTCTCGCATCCTTGACTCTAGACGGTATAGAGGTAGTTTGCAGTATCTTGTGGCCTGGAAAGGTTTCGGACCCGAGGATAACTCTTGGGTGAGGTCAGATGATGTTTCCGCGTCCAGACTTATCAGAGCGTTTCACAGGAGATTTCCTGATAAGCCTGGTCCTAGGGGATCCGGAGGATCCTCTTAGAAGGGGGGGTACTGTTAGAACCTTGCTCTTAGGTCTTTTTTCCTTTGCTGGTCACATGACCTTGTTGGCCTATTTAATCCTGCTCCGCCCTTCTGGCTTTGCTGGACTTCATTGTATATCTACTTTCTAGCAAGCCTGTGCTCTGTATCTAACTCTGTTAGTTTGCTTGGTCTACGGACCTCTATGTTCTATCTATTTTGTTTGTTCGTCTGTCTGCTACTATTTCTGTTAGGAGGTGTCCCATATTCCTCCCAGTCCTTAGTACTTGTAGGGATTCCCTCCCCACATCTATAGGTCTCCGTACAGACTAGATTAGGACTTTAGCAGGTCTGATCGCAGGATCAGGTTCCCTGTTACATCGTAGGGATTCAGCTGAGTCCTATAGTAGGGACAGATCTCCTCTCTTTCCTTAGCTTTGGTAGCAGAACATAACAGTGAGCAAGCGAGAGTCTCTGGAATAGCAGGTGGTCACAGCACGTGACGGCGGAGCCTCCAGGTAGGCAACCAGGCAGGTAACGGAGAAGCGCTCCCAGGTGAGCGGGCAAGAGTCTCAGGAATAGCTGGTGGTCACAGCACGTGACAGCGGAGCCTTCGGGCAGGCAAGCAGGCAGGTAGCGGAGAAGCGCTCCCAGGTGAGCGGGCAAGAGTCTGGAGTAGCTGGTGGTCACAGCACGTGACAGCGGAGCCTCCGGGCAGGCAAGCAGGCAGGTAGCGGAGAAGCGCTCCCAGGTGAGCGGGCAAGAGTCTGGAGTAGCTGGTGGTCACAGCACGTGACAGCGGAGCCTCCGGGCAGGCAAGCAGGCAGGTAGCGGAGAAGCGCTCCCAGGTGAGCGGGCAAGAGTCTGGAGTAGCTGGTGGTCACAGCACGTGACAGCGGAGCCTCCGGGCTGGCAAGCAGGCAGGTAACGGAGAAGCGCTCCCAGGTGAGCGGGCAAGCTGGTCCATAGACAGACTGACAGGAGTAGTAAGGCAGACCGTCGGACCTCAGGCAAGCAGGCAGGTAGCTGAGGTGCGCTCCCAGGTGAGCGGGCAGGCTGGTCCTTAGACAGACTGACAGGAGTAGTAAGGCAGACCGTCGGACCTCAGGCTAGCAGACAGGTAGCAAGTAATCAGGCAGGAATCTGACAGGTAACTGGCAGGTAACTGGCAACGGGACCTGAGGGCTGAAGCACAGGTGAGACACAGGTGCAAACAACATTGCTCGGGCACCTCCATTTTGGAGGAGGTGCCTTATATATGATGAAGTCCTCCGGCCATTGGCCGGGGACTCCTTAGGATGGCGCGCGCGGCCCCTTTAAGAGGAGGGGAGCGCGCGCGCGCCCTAAGCACCGGGGCCGGGAAGGAGCGCGCGCTGAGAGCAGAGCGGGAGGAGGACGCCGGGAAGGAGCGCGCGCTGACAGCAGAGCGGGAGAGGGACGCCGGGCACGGGGCAGAGCGGTGAGGGGAGCAGCGTCCCTGCCTAACAGAGGGCAGGGACGCCGGCACTACAGTACCCCCCCCTTTAGGCCCCCCCTTTTTTAGGCCAGACAGAAATTTAGCTAGGATGAGAGGGGCATGGATGTTCTCCCGGGGCTCCCACGTTCTCTCCTCAGGACCAAACCCCTTCCAATCTACCAGAAAAAATGTCTTTCCTCTTACCCTTTTGGTGGCAAGAATGTTCTCTACCTCAAACTCGTCCTCAGCAGAAACCGGAGCAGGAGGCGTACCTGTAGACTTGGAAAAAGAGTTAAGTACCACAGGTTTGAGGAGAGATACATGGAAGGAGTTAGGGATCCGTAAGTTGGCCGGGAGTTTCAATTTATAGGCCACCGGGTTGATCTGACTGGTGACCTCCAGAGGTCCGATGAACCGAGGCCCTAACTTGTAAGAGGGTATATTGAGTCGAACATATTTAGATGAGAGCCAGACCTTATCTCCTGGACGAAATTGAGGAGGATCCAGGCGTTTTTTGTCAGCGTGTCTTTTCATCCGCTCGGACGACTGAAGGAGTGCGGATCGGGTACTCTCCCAAATGGAGGAAAATTTGCTAACGAGAGATTCCGCAGCCGGGTTGTCCACCGAGGTGGAGACAGGAAAAGGAATCCGAGGATGCTGACCAAAGACTACAAAAAACGGGGATTTGGAGGAGGATTCGCTCTCGTGATTATTGTAAGAGAACTCGGCCCATGGTAGGAGATCCACCCAGTCAGAATGGTGGGCATTAACGAAGTGCCGGAGGTAACTGGTCAGGTTCTGATTGATCCGCTCCACTTGACCATTGGACTGTGGGTGGTAAGCGGAAGAGAAGTCCAGGGTGACGTCTAGTAGTTTACAAGTGGCTCTCCAGAAGCGTGAGGTGAACTGTACCCCACGATCCGACACGATGTGGAGGGGCAGGCCATGAAGACGGAAGATGTGACGAATAAAGTCTCTAGCTAGCTCGGGTGCAGACGGAAGGCCTGGCAGGGGAACGAAATGAGCCATCTTGGAGAAGCGGTCAGCGACCACCCAAATGACCGTACAACCGGCAGAGACAGGGAGGTCAGTTATGAAGTCCATTGCAATATGCTGCCAGGGGGCAGCAGGTACTGGGAGCGGAAGGAGGCGACCGGCTGGCAGATGTCTCGGAACCTTGTTGCGGGCGCAGGACACACAGGCAGAAACAAAGTCTATTACATCCTTGTGCAGGGTAGGCCACCAGTAGTGCCGGGAAATAAGCTGGAGGGTCTTCTTCTGACCAGCGTGGCCAGCCAGTTTAGACGAGTGACCCCAGTGAAGGATCTTCTCCCGATCAGGTACTGATACGAACGTCTTTCCGGGAGGGAGACGATTTAGACTCACGGGAGCCACCTGCATTACTCTGGCGGGATCGATGATGTGTTTCGGATCTTCCTCGAGATCAGATACCAGAAAGGATCGAGACAAGGCGTCCGCCTTGACGTTTTTGTCAGCCGGGCGAAAATGAAGGACAAAATCAAAACGAGCAAAAAACAAGGACCACCGGGCTTGGCGCGGGTTAAGTCTCTGGGCATGCTGGAGGTAAGCCAAGTTCTTGTGGTCAGTGTAAATTATTACCGGGTGAAGAGCCCCCTCAAGCAGGTAACGCCACTCCTCCAATGCCAGTTTGATGGCCAATAACTCTCGATCTCCTATGGAATAATTGCGCTCAGAGGAGGAGAAGAGTTTAGAGAAGAAGCCGCAAGTTACCATCCTCCCGGAAGAAGATTTTTGAGTAAGTACCGCTCCAGCTCCAGAGGAGGAGGCGTCCACTTCCAGGAAAAACTGCTTGTTGCCGTCCGGGCGATGCAGCACCGGGGCGGAAGAGAAGGCCTGTTTTAAGGAAAGAAAGGCTTCTTCTGCTTCGGGCGGCCACTCTTTGGGATTAGTACCCTTACGGGTGAGCGCGGAAATTGGGGCAGTCCGGGAAGAGAAGTGTGGTATGAAGAGGCGGTAGTAGTTGGCGAAGCCCAGGAACCGCTGAATGGCCTTCAACCCCTCCGGTCGGGGCCATTTCTCGATGGCAGACAGTTTCTCTGGATCCATTCGTAGGCCGGTCTGAGAAATAATGTAGCCCAAAAACGGAAGCGAGGTCTGCTCAAAGAGGCACTTCTCGTATTTAGCGAAGAGGTGATTCTGCCTGAGCCTGAGCAGGACCTGACGAACGTCCCTCCGGTGAGTCTGGAGATCCGGAGAGAAGACCAAGATGTCGTCCAGGTACACCACTACGCAGGAGTAGAGAAGGTCCCGGAAGATGTCATTGACCAACTCTTGAAAGACGGCAGGAGCATTACAGAGACCAAAGGGCATTACCAGGTATTCATAGTGGCCGTCCCGGGTGTTGAATGCCATCTTCCATTCATCCCCTTGACGGATACGAACCAGGTTGTACGCCCCACGGAGGTCTAGTTTGGTGAAGATTCTAGCCCCCCTCAGACGATCAAATAATTCTGGAATGAGCGGAAGGGGGTACTTATTCTTCACCGTGATCTGGTTTAGGCCTCTATAGTCTATACAGGGACGGAGAGAGCCGTCCTTCTTTTTGACGAAAAAGAAGCCTGCTCCCGCCGGGGAGGTAGATTTCCGGATGAATCCCCTGGCCAGATTCTCCTCAATATATTCGGACATCGACCGGGTCTCAGCAGCGGATAAAGGATAAATACGCCCACGGGGAGGAGTAGTACCGGGTAACAGGTCGATGGGACAGTCGTATGGTCTATGAGGGGGTAATGTCTCTGCCTCCTTTTTATTAAAGACATCAGCATAGGACCAATAAGGAATTGGAAGTCCAGGTAGATTAGCTGGGGTAGGAGAGGGACGGACGGGATGGACGGGAACCAGGCAGGTCTTATGACAGTCTTGTCCCCAGCGAAGGACTTCTCCGGTTTGCCAGTCAAGCACGGGTGCATGTTTCTGGAGCCAAGGCAGACCTAGCAAGAGGGCGTGAGAGAGTCCAGGCAGAACATGAAAGGAGATACTTTCAGAATGCAGCATTCCCACCTGCAGAGTAATGGATTCGGTGAGGAGTTGGATGGGGCGTGGTAAGAGCCCCCCATCCACGGCAGCCACAGACAAGGGTACAGCCAGAGGTTTGGTGGGGATGCGGTATTTCTCTACCAGGGACTGTGAAATAAGATTCCCGGCTGCTCCAGAGTCTAGTTGGGCTAGTTCGAAATAACGGTTCTCCCCGTAGACGATTGAAACTGACAACAGCAGGGATGGAGAGGATTTATTCTTGTCTAGGTGGACCTCTCTGAGCGAACCTAGACACAGGCGTTTCCCGACCTCTCCGGGCAGGCACGGATCCGGTGCTCCTTACTGCCACAGTAGAAGCAGGTCCCCTCGGCACGGCGCAAGTCCTGACGGGTCTTGACCATCTTGGTCTGGTCGACCTGCATAGGCTCAGGAGGGTGTACCTGGTTAGAGACAGAAGGAGTGACGGGTTTCTGAAAAGTAGGAGCTAGACGTGGTAACCTCCTCTCACGGGTGACCTCTCTGGCACGCTCCTGGAACCGTAGGTCAATCCGGGTGGCAAGAGTTATTAAGTCATCGAGAGTGGTAGGAATGTCCCGACCGGCAAGTTCATCTTTAATACGGCCGGACAGACCCTCCCAGAAGACGGAAACCAGAGCGTCGTTATCCCAGGCCAGCTCCGAGGCAAGGGTACGGAACCGTATGGCATATTGGCCCACGGTGAGACTCTCCTGACGGAGGCGTAGCAACGATGATGCAGATGAGGTCTTCCGTCCGGGTTCGTCGAAGACTTTCCGGAAAGACGTGAGAAAAGCAGGCAAGTTGGACACCAGGGGGTCTCCTCTCTCCCATAGAGGATTTAGCCAGGCCAGGGCCTCCCCGGTGAGATGGGACATGATGAAGGCAATTTTGGCCCGGTCGGAGTTAAACTGGTGGGACAAAAGTTCAAAGTGCAGGGTGCACTGATTTAAGAAGCCCCGAGCCTGGACGGAGTCGCCTCCGAAGCGAGGAGGTGCAGAAAGCCGGGGTCCGGGGTAGGATACCATGGTATTAGTGG
This sequence comes from Phyllobates terribilis, assembly GCF_046119375.1. NCBI lineage: Eukaryota > Metazoa > Chordata > Amphibia > Anura > Dendrobatidae > Phyllobates > Phyllobates terribilis. The sequence continues at coordinate 532,548,623 of NW_027362762.1, read as the reverse complement.
GCAGCGGAGCTGCCGGATTGCAAGATAAGGCACTGGCGGAGGTTGTTGGTGGATCAGACAGAGTGTTCAGGCGAGTATTGACATTCCGCAGGTGACCCAGGATGGACTCCTGTTGGGACCTCTGACGGGACAGTTCAAGACAGAGGTCCGAGAGCGAGGGAGCTTGGGTGCCACCGGGTTCCATGGCCCGAGCAAACTGTAACGGGTCTGGGAGGCGGAACCTCTGGGCTACAATACAAGGGGGCGGTCCTTGTAAAGGAGCGGGTGGCGACCAGGCAGGTAGTCACAGGAGGTGACCAGGACAGTCACTGGGTGTACGGGCAGGAGGACACGGCAAGTGATCGGGGCAGTCTCTGGATAAAGGGTAGGTACGACCTGTGATGGCTGAACCTCCAGGTAGGCTAGCAAGGCAGATGAAGAATGTGTGCTCCCAGGTGAGCAAGCGAGAGTCTCTGGAATAGCAGGTGGTCACAGCACGTGACGGCGGAGCCTCCAGGTAGGCAACCAGGCAGGTAACGGAGAAGCGCTCCCAGGTGAGCGGGCAAGAGTCTCAGGAATAGCTGGTGGTCACAGCACGTGACAGCGGAGCCTTCGGGCAGGCAAGCAGGCAGGTAGCGGAGAAGCGCTCCCAGGTGAGCGGGCAAGAGTCTGGAGTAGCTGGTGGTCACAGCACGTGACAGCAGAGCCTCCGGGCAGGCAAGCAGGCAGGTAGCGGAGAAGCGCTCCCAGGTGAGCGGGCAAGAGTCTGGAGTAGCTGGTGGTCACAGCACGTGACAGCGGAGCCTCCGGGCAGGCAAGCAGGCAGGTAGCGGAGAAGCGCTCCCAGGTGAGCGGGCAAGAGTCTGGAGTAGCTGGTGGTCACAGCACGTGACAGCGGAGCCTCCGGGCTGGCAAGCAGGCAGGTAACGGAGAAGCGCTCCCAGGTGAGCGGGCAAGCTGGTCCATAGACAGACTGACCGGAGTTGTAAGGCAGACCGTCGGACCTCAGGCAAGCAGGCAGGTAGCTGAGGTGCGCTCCCAGGTGAGCGGGCAGGCTGGTCCTTAGACAGACTGACAGGAGTAGTAAGGCAGACCGTCGGACCTCAGGCTAGCAGACAGGTAGCAAGTAATCAGGCAGGAATCTGACAGGTAACTGGCAGGTAACTGGCAACGGGACCTGAGGGCTGAAGCACAGGTGAGACACAGGTGCAAACAACATTGCTCGGGCACCTCCATTTTGGAGGAGGTGCCTTATATATGATGAAGTCCTCCGGCCATTGGCCGGGGACTCTTTAGGACGGCGCGCGCGGCCCCTTTAAGAGGAGGGGAGCGCGCGCGCCCTAAGCACCGGGGCCGGGAAGGAGCGCGCGCTGAGAGCAGAGCGGGAGGAGGACGCCGGGAAGGAGCGCGCGCTGACAGCAGAGCGGGAGAGGGACGCCGGGCACGGGGCAGAGCGGTGAGGGGAGCAGCGTCCCTGCCTAACAGAGGGCAGGGACGCCGGCACTACAGAAATTTTACCTGTAATCACAGAGACATCAAATTTAAATATGTATGCACCTCAAAAGGAAAGAAATTCCAATGAAGGTAACTTACCAAAATCTATTATCCAAACAAACCTAAAAGTCTCAAAAATCACTCAATTTTTTCGGGTGGCCCCAGGGCGACACCCCAAAAGAAAAAGAGAACAAGAGGGTGTAGAGGCAGTGGAAGAACTAGAAGAAGAGAACCCCACGGCACAGAGCACCAGTCTGAAAAAGACGAAATCAGGTTAAACCCAATAAGCATGATACAAATAGGGAAACCTGATGATCAGGATAGTGGTATATATAACTTATCGAGCTATACACTTACTAATGATGAACGCTCCCTTCTTAGTAAGGGGCTCTCATTTTGTCCCACAGCAGAAATAGATACATTCTCGCTTTACCTTGACTTTAATGAGTTTTTTAGGAAACTCACTGTACAAAGACATTTTTTACTTGAAGAAAAAAAATGGTAAAAATGTTAAGAGAAAACCCCCCCATGATGAACAAGAGACAGAAAAGGATAGAACCACAATAGATGAAATGATACATGTAGACATCAAACACCCAAATAAAAAAATTTTATCCTCTACACCATAAGGGGTCACATAGTGAGGCATTCCAACAATTAATATTAAAGGAAGTAAGATCAATTCCCCGCATGAAAATGAGGGATAATTTGAAAAAAGAAGAGAGAGTAGCCATTGAATCTATAAGAGAAAATAATGATATTATCATTCGTAATGCAGATAAGGGAGGAGGAATGGTCCTTATGGATAGATCTTGGTATGTGGAAGAGGGCATGAGAATATTGAGTGATACGGAATTTTATGAGAAGTTGGAGGATGATCCTAATATCAGTATCTTTATAAAGTATAATCTTCTAATTAAGAAGGCTTATGAAAAGGGAATACTCAATAAAAAAGAAAAGCACTTTTTAGATATTGCACAATATAGAATACCTTTTTTCTATTTTCTGCCCAAACTGCATAAAGATCCAAAAAATCCTCCTGGACGCCCAATAATATCAGGGATCCAATCCATTACAAGTAATCTATCGCATTATGTAGATTTATTTTTGCAGACATATGTTCTGAGATCAACATCATATCTAAAGGACTCGTCACAATTAATTAAAGAATTAAGGGCTCTACCACCCATGGAGGGATGCGTTTTTCTCTCTCTGGATGTAGTGGCCCTCTACAATAATATTTTACATACATTGGGAATAAAGGTCATCAAAGAGGTTTTAACTGGAGACACTAATATGCCTATAGACCAAAGAATTCATTCTGAACGCAATAGCGTTCATATTGGAGAACAATGTGTTTTCCTTTGAGGATGGGTTATATAAACAGATCAAGGGCTGCGCGATGGGGACGAGATTCGCACCAAGCTATGCTAACCTTTTTATGGGCGCGGTGGAATCCGTCCTCATCGCGCAGCCAGGATCATCCACGAGTGGAGTACTTTTCTATAGGCGCTTTATAGATGATTTATTCATTATATGGCATGGATCAATGGAGGAGGCATTGAGCTTTGCGGATAAACTAAATCACAATGATTGGGGGTTAAAATTTACGGCCACAGCATCATCCACTTCTCTCCAATTCTTAGATCTATGGGTGCAGTTCGACCACCTGGGGAGAATATTCACATCCACGTTTTTTAAACCAGTGGATGTGAATAGCTACCTCAAATTCAACAGTGGACACCTTCCTGGATGGATCAAAAATGTGCCTTATGGGCAGTATTGGAGAGTCAGGAAAAATTGTACTCTGGATTCTGACTTTAAGGTGGAATCCAAGATTCTCAAAAAGAGATTTTTGGAAAAAGGCTATCCAAAAAAACTTTTAAAAGATGCATATAAAAGAACATGCACTCTATCACAGGACTCGTGCTTGGACAGAAGGGAGAATCCGGATAGGGCTTCTGTAAGGACAGAGGAAAAGACAAAGTGGAGTTTAATTACTACATTTTGCCAATCCAGGTCAGTAGTACGGGAGTTATTACAGAAACATTGGTTTATTTTAAAAGGTGACCCCATTCTCTCCAAAAGTATTCCAGAGAAACCAAATATTATCTTCAGGAAGAATAGAAGTTTAAAAACCTTGCTTGCTCCCAGCAACACGAATAGAAAAAAGAAAAAAATAAGGGATGTGACGACTAATACTAACACAGGAGGCTGTTTCACATGCAATACACCTAAATGTATGTGCTGCGGCGTTATAACCAATAATGCAAAAACCTTTAAATCTAATACCACTAATGAGGTTTTCCAGATCAAACAGAGATTAACATGCCAATCCACCCATGTAGTATACCTGCTGGAATGCCCTTGTGGCTTGCAATACATCGGCCGGACAATTCAGACCGCCCATGCCCGATTAAATAAACATAGATCTAATATAAGGGCAGGATATCAATTACATAGTGTCTCTAGACACTATGCAAACCATCACCACAAAGACCAGAGTAAGATGAAAATAACCATTATTGACCACATTGTGGATAATGGACCAGAACGATTGAGTACACTTATAAAGAAAGAAAGTTTTTGGATATACAAAATGGGTACTTTGTACCCTGAGGGTTTGAACCTTACGATTGAAAACACATCAAACCATTAAATCTGAGAAGGTTTAATGTTGTCCCTCTCATATCTTTCCCGGGTTGTCATCAGCCGTTTAATGATGGCTTGCGGGGCTACCTGCACAGGATTAAAGGTATGGTATGACGTAGCATAGCAGGAGATTTGCTTGCCCTTTCGGGCTGGTATTTAGTTCATTTTTCCTATTGTCGTCAGTTACTTAGTTTACTGGAAGCATAGGTTCCGATCATGATAATGGATAGCATTGGGTTTTATGAGTTTTATAATAGTAGTGGGCAATTGTACAAGGTTATTTTCGGCTATTTTATATGAAAGTGTACTGTCTCTTTAAGAAATTCAACTTTTGAATTGGGGGGTTGGTAATCGTAGTATAGCATTGTCAGGACACTCTGGTAAGGTTCCCAGGGTGTTTTTAAACATTTATGGGGTTTATAATCGCAGTGGGTAATGGTACAAGGTTATTTTCGGCCATTTTATATGAAAGTGTACTGTCTCTTTAAGAAATTCAACTTTTGAATTGGGGGCTGGAAACTGCAGTATAGCATTGTCAGGACACTCTGGTAAGGTTCCCAGGGTGTTTTTAAACATTTATGGGGTTTATAATCGCAGTGGGTAATGGTACAAGGTTATTTTCGGCCATTTTATATGAAAGTGTACTGTCTCTTTAAGAAATTCAACTTTTGAATTGGGGGCTGGAAACTGCAGTATAGCATTGTCAGGACACTCTGGTAAGGTTCCCAGGGTGTTTTTAAACATTTATGGGGTTTATAATCGCAGTGGGTAATGGTACAAGGTTATTTTCGGCCATTTTATATGAAAGTGTACTGTCTCTTTAAGAAATTTAACTTTTGAATTGGGGGCTGGAAACTGCAGTATAGCACTGTCAAGACACCCCAAGAAGGTCCCCAGGATGATTTTAATAATTTTTAATAGTTGGTAATAAATATATTTAAAAAAAAAAAAAAAAAAAAAAAAAAAAAAAAAAAAAAGGTTATTTATTTTTTTAAACACAAATAGGAAGTTTTTACTAAGAATTGTGATTTTAAGAATCCATGTAGGGATTTTTTAGTGCACAATGCTGTTTCCAGGGGAAATAAGAGGTTAATTGGTTAAGAATGCATTATATGGAGTTTTTCAATGAAAGGGTTAATTGATTACAACACGTGGTCTAAATTATGTAAAATACCACCCCTTTATAAAGCTGTCATTGTAACATTCCCCTTTACCCCACCTGATGAAGACGGCTTAGACCGTTGAAACGCGTTGTGGCAGTGGTATTGGAGGAAGAATAAAAGTCGGTTGCCATCTATTAAATTGTCCAGTATTCCTTTGGCGCTCCCTGAGACCGCTGCACCATTGTTTACTTGGATGTTATCAGTATGTCAGGATGCCGTTTGGGTTGCAGGGAGCTCCGGCCACCTTCCAGAGAGCCATAGACCGGATCTTATCACCCCACAAAAAGTATGCATGCAGCGGCCTACCTAGATGACATCGTCATATTCAGCCAGGACTGGGAAAGTCATCTGGACAAAGTTCAAGCCATACTTGATGCCCTAAGGAAGGCGGGCTTTACTATCAACCCGAAGAATTGTGCCATGGGGATGGAGGAAGCCAAGTACCTAGGGTACGTGGTTGGTAGAGGGGAAATAAAACCACAAATAAATAAGGTTGAGGCGATCTTGAACTGGCCACAGCCCCTCTCGAAGAAGCAGGTCAGGGCGTTTCTAGGCATTGTGGGCTACTATCGAAGAATTGTCCCTAACTTTGCCCTGATAGCAGCCCCGCTGACGGATCTTCTGAAAGGGACAAAGTCGGCTATGGCCAAGTGGTCCCCAGAAACAGAAGCGGCCTTCCAGGAATTGAAACTGGTCCTCTGTAAACAGCCAGTCTTGATGGCGCCCAACTTCTCCAAGGAGTTTGCATCCGTCTGGACCACATCGGATGTCGGACTGGGAGCAGTCTTGTCCCTGGAGATTAACGGAGAAGAACACCCTGTAATATAACTCAGTCGGAAGCTCTCCACTTGTGAGAAGCTCTACTCCATTGTAGAAAAAGAATGTTTGGCCATTAAGTGGGCGTTAGACACTCTGAGGTATTACCTGTTAGGTAGAAGGTTCAGGTTAGTGTCAGACCATGCCCCACTGAGGTGTATGTGAGAAAAGAAGGGGAACAATGCCAGAGTGACTAGGTGGTTCCTGGCTCTACAAGATTTTAGTTTCCGGATAGAGCATAGGCCTGGGAAACAACATGGGAATGCTGATGCCTTGTCAAGGATTTATTGTATGGTGACAGAAGGTGCCAAGCCCCCCCGGCTTTGGGCAGAGGGGGGGTATGTAAGGTAGCTGCTGGACAGGTCATGGACGGGTGGTATGTGTCCTCGAAGCACCAAGCTTCGGTGATGTAGGCCCGGAGAAGCAGGCTCCAGCACACATAGTGCTGAGAGGAATTTAATGGGCCCGGATTACAGGGCCGGGTTTTACGAGCAGCTGAAAGAGCTGGGGCGGGGAGGGTGGGAACAGCTGCTCACTTACCTCCAGTCCAGGTCATGGAATGCTGATTTAAGACAGCTGCGCCTATCTCAGTCTGTCTGTGTGTGTTGGGCAAGGTGAGCACACCTTGCATGTGTTCCTTAGACTCTGTAGAAGGCAGAGGAAGGCACTTTGTTTAAACAGCTGAGGCCGTGCTGCATGGACTTGTTATTTTGAGCTTTGTTCTTTTATTCCTTTTTGTGCCAGGAAAAGGCTGTTACTTTTGTTTCCTCACTGGTATATGGACACTAAATAAACCACCAGTTTGTTTGAAGCCCCGGACTGCATCACTGTGAACCTGTGCCTACATCCAACGTGGCTCAGTGAGTTCAAATCCCTACAGGTGGTATGTAAAACTTACAGAAAGAGTAGACAAATATTTCTGGATTAGATTACTCATCCATAGAGTATTACATGCTTTCTATCACATTTTGGTATAACACTACAAAAAAGCGTTTAAAATTTTTGCTTGTTTGTTTACATTTGTTACCCATACACTAATCCGTGTTATGGAGTACATTTCACTGGTACATAACATTCCCAAAAACTTGATCATTATTATATTGCTCATCCGTAGACTATTCTGTGGTCTGGAGTACATTTCAATGGTATATAACCCTCAAAAAATGTGGTAAAAAATTTTGTGGTATTTAGTGATGAGCAAGCGTGCTAGACACTGCTCGGCACTCGCCCGAGCATCTCACTGCTCGGCACTCGCCCGAGCATCTCACTGCTCGGCACTCGCCCGAGCATCTCACTGCTCGGCACTCGCCCGAGCATCTCACTGCTCGGCACTCGCCCGAGCATCTCACTGCTCGGCACTCGCCCGAGCATCTCACTGCTCGGCATGCTAGGCGCTCGGCGAGTATTTCTGGGTTGCTCGGGCGGGAGCTCGGGTCTCCGCCCTGCATGTTTAAGGAGGAGTGAGTCTCCTATACTGTTATTGCATATGCAGCAATTTCAAGGGCTGCCAAAAATTAGGATGCACTCCAATACACATTTGAAGAGACGTAAAATAAAAAATAAAAACACAGTAGGATCTTTAGTATAAAAACCAGACTCGCCAATATAACCTCAATGTAATTACATTGTTCAGCTTCTGCACCTCCTCCTCCTGTTCGGTCTCTATCTCCAAAACGACCACATCATGGTCGTGTGTGACAATGTCCGGAGCCTGATGGTGGAGAAATGACAGCCGGAGTAGATACGTTTCTTTTCTATGCCAATCCTTTCACCGAACTAAAGAATATGGCTGTGGTGAAATACAACTGTCACCGAGAAGCAGTGTCACAATGAAGAACATTGGGCCCACCAGAGGATTTGATTCTGAGGGCTCACCTTTCTCCCCCGCTTAAGAACCCCATAGCAGCTGAAAAGCTTGAACTCTCCTGATGGAGAAGGCAGGGCCCACCGGAGGATTCTCTGGCTTTCTGATGGGCCTGTCCAACCCTGCCGAGAAGCAGCCCTGGCTAATAAAAGTCTGTGTGAAGGTTCCCGGACACTATGGCTGCATTTTTACTGAGGGGGAAACCCACGCAAACATGGGGAGAACATACAAAATCCTTGCAGATGTTGTCCTTGGTGGGATTTGAACCCAGGACCCCAGTGCTGCAAAGCTTCAGTGCTAACCACTAAGCCACTGTGCTGCCCGCTCTGTTTTCCCTCTGATATCTAACATGCTGAAGAAACTTGCACCTACAGCCACTCAGTATCTTCAGCTCCTTTGTGAGAAACTAATGTATTTGGCCAGCCACTAAGTATACCAAATAAAATTCCTGAGAAGGAAATTGTGGATGGCTTCGCTACTGGTACTGGGGGCACTGCTAATACCATGGCGTCGTGCCATAATTCCCTGGAAATATTCCAGGCTGGTTGGAGCCAAGCTGATTCCCACAGAAAAGTGCCAGCAGCAAGCTAAGGAGATGGTGGCCTCTATCACCATGAACAATTTGCTTGTTGACTAGGAGACCGACTACTGGTGCTGTCTACCTTTTGACTATTGTGTTGAAGCTTGATTGACCCAGGGCGGGCAATCCTATACATCAGGAAGACATGTTCAGTCCCAGGGTCCCACAATATTAACCCAGTGATATATCAGTGAGATATACCATCCCTAGCCACATTCACTTGTCCACATGTTAGGCGGTCCTTCCCACTAACTGCACTGGTGAGGGTATGGGTAATGTTTTGGGACCCGTGCTTGTATAAGGCGGGGATGACACCAGGAGAAATAGTGGCGGCTGGAGATAGAGGAGCTTCCACATCCACGAGCCTAAAAGAATAAATTTCTAGTGCAAGCAGTTGAGAAATGTGGCAGTTTAGAAGTGTGGCCTGTAGTTGGTTGGCTGCGTATTTGTGCTTGCGTTCCAAGGACTGGGGTAGGGACAACTGAACGCTGCGCTGGGACAAGGACATGGTTACTGATGGTGATGGTTGCAAGAGTACATCGACAGGTGCAGCGTGGGAGGCATTTTCGCATGCATCATGGACGGAGGCTTGGCGTGCATGTACAACAAAGGTAGAGGCAGTGTTGTCACCCGCAGACACTGTTTCTGGACCCTGGTGTTCGGCCCATTGACTTAGTCTTCCACCACCTTGTCTTACACTTCTGCACCCTGGTCCTCCTCCTGACTTTCTGTCCATTGTGTCTCATCATCATCCACCTCTTGCGACAGTAATTGCACTTTCCTGCCATCACCTTCGGGTGACCATGGATGCTGAAATATTTGGGCATCGCTACATACGATCTTCTGTTGCCCTACTTGAAGCGGGCCGGGCGAGAGGCCCGAATCTATAAATGGAAAGATGAACAAAACAGCTCTTCGGAGTGTCCAAGTGTGGGATCAGTTGTCTCAGGGCACTCGGAATGGTGGGAGGAAGATGCCGACTCCATCTCCTAGATCTGCACATTCCTTGAAGCAGATCAAGAAGGGACTACCACCCCCGAGAGATCGTACTTTTCTTTGGGTTCCCCACCTCCTATGTGGGAGCAGGTGACATAGGGAGCGGTCACCCATTTTTTACATTTGGTGGCTTTGGCACTACCCGAAGCCGGGTCACTTACAGCCCAGGTACCTGGGAATCCAGCTTCAGGAATCAGGTGGAGGCAGTCCCCCCAGCCTCACGAGGAAGGAGAATAAGAAGCAGACACCTGAAGAGTATTAGTGTATTACACTCCTTAGAATTTTTTACTGGCTTTGTACTTTGTGCAAAGCCTTTATGAGTGTAGGAGTACCTCAACTACACTTTGTTTACAAAACTTGAATGAGGCACTACAGTTGTGCCTTCAAGGGTGTATGGATGACCCTGCTAATAATTTTTGGCAGGATGTGCACTTAGTGCATAGACTTTGAGTCTAGGAGTACCACTACATGACAATTTGGAAATAATGTGTATGAGGCCCTCTTTTATGTCTAATAAAGGGTGTATCTGAGTCCCTAATTTTGGAAGTTCTTTCTTTCCTCAAAAATTACACTGAAATTTACAATTTTTTCATTAAAAAAAATCAATTTTGATTTACTTATATACTTTTTTTAAATCCTTTTTAAATTTTTCCTTATGTACAAGTCATTATACAGAAAAAAATGTTTAACATTTTTTTTTTTCCTGTCAACTGCATTTTCTCGCCGATTTTGAATGTTTTATTGTCAGTCCTTTAGTGGAGTAAAAGTGTGACCGCATTGTTCTCAGTACCTATCTGGGAGTCAGAGATGCTTCCAGAGGTCTTCTCCATGATGTTCTCCTTCCATTCAGCACTTTTCCCATTCGTTTGAACATTTTCACTGCCCCCCAGACCTTTTTATAGGGTCTGCTGGAACAATCCTTGAATTTCCCATTGATTCCCAATATACCAGTTACTTGAAATAAGCACTCGAGCATTAGGAATTGCTTGTTCGAGTAACAAATATCTGAGCATTTTAGTGCTCGCTCATCTCTAGCCCTTATGCTGCATTCACAAGTGTATATCAGTTTGAGCATGGACCATGGATTGTCTGCGAGTCTCCTGAACCGAACTTGAGCACCTCATATATGTCTATTTGACACGTGGATGTATGTACTGTAGATGGCATTATAACAGAATTATGTCCAGACAACTCCTTTGTACAGATAAAAAAATATATTGCTGCTGGAACTGTTAATGTGAATGGATCAATTTTAAAGTATTTTTATTAACTGGATCCATTTCAAAAGGATGATTACAGGACATGTGCACTCAGCCTAGTCTTAGGCTAAGTGCCCACGATGCAGAAATGCTCAGGATTTTTTCCTGAGCGTTTCTGCATCTCCCTGGCAGAAAAAACGCATGCGGATTTTACATGCATTTTTCCTGCCAGGGAAAAGCGTAAGTGAAGCGTTTTTTCACATGCGGGTTGTCAAGCGCTTTCAAGCGATTTTAGCATCACTTGGAAAGTGCTTGACAATTTGGTCACACTATATAAATCCATGCAATTTTAGACAATACATTTTTTCCCTAAAATTTTGCTTTAGCCCCAAATTTTTCAATTTTACAAGGGATAACAAAAGAAAATGGAACAGTTAAATGTTACCCAGTTAATTCTGAGCACACTGATAGCCCACATCTGGTCAGAAATCTTTGGACAAACGGCAGGGCTCAGAGCACCCTTTTAATCTTGGAACACAAATTTAGCTGAAATAGATTGCAGATGCCATTTCACATTTGCAGGGCTCCTAAGGTGTCCAAACAGCAGAAAACCCCCACAAATGACCTCATCTTGGAAACCACATTGCTCAAGGATTTTATTATGGGGTATAGAAACATTTTGAACCCACAGGTACTACACAGAATTTAACAACATTAGTTTGTCAAATTGAAAAAAATTTTTTTTTTCATGAAAAGGTTGTTTTAGCCTCAAATGTTTCACTTTTGCAAGAAGTAACACGTAAAAGTGGACCCTACAGTTAGATACCCACTTTCTTCTGAGTGCTGCGATACCCCAGATGTAGTCAAAACATTCTGCTTGGGCACACGGCAGGGTTCGGAGGGAAATGGCTACATTTCGCATTTGTAGTGTAAATTTCGCTGGAATAGATTGCAGTCACCATGTCTCACTTGCAGAACCTCTGAGGTACCAAAACAGCATAAACCCCCACAAATGACCCTATTTTGAAAACTATACCCATCAAAGAATTCATCTAGGGGTGTGTTGAGCATGCTTAACCCGTAAGTGCTTCACATAACTTTTTAAAATATGAAAACAAAAATTACAGTTTTCCGCTAAAATGCTGTTTTACTCCAAAATGTGTAATTTTCACAATGAATAATGGGAGAAAAAAAAACCCATAACCTGTTACACAGTTTCTCCCGAGAGCGATGATGCCACCCCATATGTGCTCAAAAGCTGCTGTGTAGGCATTTTTGGAGCAGAAATTTGACTAGAATAGATTATTAAAGCGATGCTGCAGAGCCCCTGTTATGCGAAAACAGCAGAACACACCTCCACAAGTGACCGCATTTTGGAAGCTAAACCTCTTAAGGAATTCATCTAGTTGTGTACTGAGTGTTAGACTCACCAGGTGAAATGGCTCCTTCAAGCCCAAGGTCCGGGTGGGCACACAAGCAACAGTGCAGCAAATAGATGCGGCACGTGCGGACATGAACAGCTAACGGACTGAAAACCGTAGGTAGACAGGAGATGTCCAGAGAACCATAGACAGGCAGCCGGAATGCTGGAAACCAAGGGCAAGTGGGATGCTGGAATCCGCAACCAGGTGGAAGATCGTCCAGCAGACCGCAGACAGGCGGAATGCTGGAAACCACAGTCAGGCATGAAAGGACTAAGAGACCGTAGGCAGGTAGGAGACATCCAGGAGACCACAGGTAGGCGGGAAAAATCCAGGAGCCAGCAGGCAGGCGGGATGCTAGAAACCACCCGATGTGGAGCACAACAGAGTCTAGTGGCTGGGGTCAGAGAAGCAAATCACGGATCCTGGATAGGTGTGTAACACTGAGCATTTTTAATCTACAGGTGACTCAGTAAACTTTATAATATTTAGATGTCAAAACAAAAATTTTTATTTTTTTCCACTAAAATACTATTTTAGCACCAAATTTATAATGGATACGATGTGTAATAGGAGAAATTGGACCCCATAATTTATTATGCACTTTCTCCTGAACACAGTGATGCCATATGTGGTCAAAAACTAATATTTGGGCACATGTCAAAACTCAGAAAGCAAAGAGCACCATTTAATTTTTGGAATGCAAATTTGGACAAAGTGTTCGTTTGCAGAGCCCCTGAGGTGGCAAAAAAGTGGAAACCCAAAAAAGTGACCCAATTTCATGAACTAAAACCAACAACGAATTCATCTGTCACGAGGATACTGCGAGAGAGAGAGAGGCCAGAAGACCGCACTGTCTGGTTTCATCAACGGCACTGGTTAGAAGTACTTTACCATCTTATTAAACAGTGCAGGTTTTTTCCTTGCTAGCAGTGCAAGGGTTAATCTGTTCAGTTGAAGCTCCTGGGGCTTTCTGACCTGGATTGTCTCAGCTGTTCAGTGTTGACCACTCCCCTCTGCAATACATGCTTGCCTCTGGTACTTAGGGATTACCAGTGTTAGTTCTTGTTGCCTGGCTCTGGAGTTGGAGATGTAGTTCGTGGTTGGAGTTGGCGTTAGGAGATTTGTTGAAGAGATTGTTACTTGGAGTTTGCTTTTTGTGCTCATCCGCTCCTATTTCGTTTCTCCTTCTTTTAACTTTCCTGTGTGCTACTCTGTTGTTTGGCGTGTGTATTTTGTATGGTTTGCATTTTCATTTATCCCTGTCTGTCTTCCCTTGTTTGTCTTGTTCCTATACCCTTCAGCTTCCCGCTACCTTGGGTGGGCGAGGGGACAGATAAGGGTTGATATAGGAGCATAGCAAGGCATGTGAATTCGGTGTCTCCACCTTCAAGAGTAATCCGGGGGACAGGGAGACTAGGGCGCCCTTAGTTCAAGGGACCTGGTTAGCACTCATAGTCCCAATGCCTTTGTGACATCTATGGCTGTAGTGAGAATTTTTAAACTGTGAGAGTGTGAAATGTAATAACAGCAGGAGAGCACTAGGACCCTGTGACTTTTGCCTGGCTGGGTTCAGAGGAAGGGCAGTGCTAGAAACTGTGTGTATTCTGAGAGCGTCTGATGTGTGAGTCTAGACAGGAAGTCTGTGAAAAGGAGCTGCAATAAGACGCTATCTTTACACTCGTTTGTTTACCCCTTTTCTCTGTTTAAGGACAAGTGCTGAGCTGGGGAAGCTGTGTGGCTCTCTGGAGTTTTGTGGAGGTCCATGCTGAGTGGATTATAGACTTTGTGTTGAAGGAGTCACATGTCGTGTGATGATGGAACTGAATAATCCATTTCTGTGACGGAGCACGTGGATGGTGTAATGGATAACAGTGAGAGACTTCGGGAGGAAAGTGTTATGATCTGCTACAAGCACTAAGGAAAGACAGGAGATCTGTCCCTACAATAGAACTAAACTGGATCCCTACGATGTAACGGGGAACCTGATCCTGCGATCAGACCCGCTAAAGTCCTCAGCTAGTCTGTACGAAGACCTATAGATGCAAGGGAGGGATCCCTACAAGAACTAGGGACTGGGATAAAGTTGGACACCTCCTAGCAGAAATTGTAGCAGTAAAAGACAAACACACAACATAGAACATAGAGGTCAGAAGACCTAGCAAAACCAACAGAGAAAGGTAACAGAGCACCAAGCTAGCTCAAGAGTAGAAATTACAATGAAGTCCAGCAAGGCCAGGAGGGCGGAGCCGGATTAAATAGGCAAAAAAGGTCATGTGACCAGCAAACTAGAAAAAAACCAACAGGAGAGTTCTAACAGTACCCCCTCTTCTAAGAGGATCCTCCGGATCCCCTAGGCCCGGGCTTATCAGGAAACCTCCTGTGAAACGCTCTGACAAGTCTGGAAGCAGAAACATCATCCGCCCTCACCCATGAGTTATCCTCGGGTCCGAAACCCTTCCAAGCGACGAGATACTGCAAACTCCCTCTATACCGTCTAGAATTTAGGATGCGGGAAATTTCATATTCCCCGTCCTCCACCACAGGAGGAACAGTGGCAGAGGCGTCACCAACCAACACATCAGCTCTTTTCAACAGAGAAACATGAAACACCGGATTAATCTTCCAGGAGGTAGGAACCTCCAACCTAACAGTAGATTGGTTAACTACCTGAAGCACCTTAAAGGGCCCTACAAACTTGGGACCCAATTTTTTAGAAGGAATCCTCAATCGCAGATTCTTAGAGGACAACCAAACCATGTCACCAATAGCAAATGAAACCTTTTGCCGTTTCCTATCAAAGTACCTCTTAGATTTTTTGTTAGCCTCCTGAAGATAACCACGCACATCCGTCCAAACTCTCTCCAAATCACCGGAAAAACTCTCCTCCTCAGGCACAGCCGATACCAATTTGAAGAATGACCCAAAAGACGGATGTCTCCCAGAACAACAAATAAAAGGCGAACACCCAGCAGAAGAGGATGTATGGTTGTTAAGAGCAAATTCAGCAAGTGGCAGAAAATCAGACCACCCCTCTTGATTGTCTGCAAGAACTGGTCAACATCCTGGTTCTTTCTTTCTGTCTGGCCATTAGACTCAGGATGATATCCGGATGAAAACGACAAATGAACTCCCAACCTGTCACAAAAAGCACGCCAAAAACGAGCCACGAACTGAGGTCCCCTATCAGAAACAATGTCAGTAGGAACGCCATGTAGTCTGACAATTTCCTTGACAAAGGCCTTAGCGAGTGTCTTAGCGCAAGGCAGTTTGATGAAGGGAACCAAGTGACACATCTTGCTAAAACGGTCCACGACCAACCAGATGACCGTGAAACCTTCAGAGGGGGGGGAAGGTCAGTAATAAAGTCCATAGCCAGATGTGTCCAAGGTGCACTAGGAACCTCCAGAGGGCAAAGCAACCCCGCAGCAGGAGCATGCGAAGACTTAGATCTAGCACACACAGTACATTGACGCAGCCACTTAATGACTTCCTTCTGCCATCCGGGCCACCAAAAACTGCGACCCACAAGTCTCTTGGTCTCAGAAATTCCTGGATGACCTGCCAACCGAGACTCATGACACTCAACAAACAAATCTCTCCTAAAGGTCCTAGGCACAAACAACCTCCCATGGGGAGTGTTAGATGGGGCATTCTCCTGAGCTTTAAGAATCTCATCCTCCAAAACAGCAATCACAACACCTTCTTGTAAAATGCTCTCCTCCTCCTCCTCAGCACCAACCATGGGAGAAAAGCTGCGAGACAAAGCATCCACTTTAACATTCTTGGTACCCGGGATGTAAGTAATGGAAAAATTAAACCGAGAGAAAAAAAGTGCCCACCTAGCCTGACGGGCATTCAAGCACTTGGCAGCATCAAGATAGATCAGATTTTTATGATCAGTGAAAACCTGAATGGGAAATTCAGCACCTTCCAAGAGATGACGCCAGTGTTCAAATGCGAGTTTAATAGCCAGCAATTCCCGATTATCAATATCGTAATTAAGTTCAGTCTCAGAAAAATTTTTTGAAAAAAAGGCACAGGGATGTACTCCATCCTTGTTTTCCTGAGACAACACCGCACCGACCCCTACCGAAGAAGCATCAACCTCAACCAAAAACGGCTTAGTCACATCAGGCTGCATAAGGATGGGGGCAGAGCTGAACCTCTCCTTTAGAAACACAAAAGCTTCAATGGCCTCAGTAGTCCACTGAACCGCATTAGCATCTTTCCTGGTGAGATCGGTCAACGGTTTGACAATAATAGAAACATTTTTTATGAATTTTCTGTAATAATTGGCGAAACCCAAAAACCTCTATCGATTTCAAACCAATAGGCCTAGGCCATTCCTGCACAGCTTGAACTTTAACCGGGTCCATCTCAAAACCTTCACTGGAGATAATGTAACCCAAAAAACTAATTCTCTGTACAGCGAACTCACATTTCTCTAGCTTAGCAAAAAGTGAATTGTCCATTAATAACTGTAAAACCTCACGTACGCTCCGCCAATGAGACTCCAGATCAGGCGAATAAATCAAAATGTCATCCAAATACACAACCACATTTTTGCCGATCAAAGGTCTAAGGATGTCATTAATAAGATTCTGAAAAAATGCTGGAGCATTGGTAAGACCAAAAGGCATAACCAGATTCTCAAAATGACCCACAGGAGTGTTAAAAGCAGTCTTCCATTCATCACCCTCCTTCATGCGCAACAAATTGTATGCCCCCCGGAGATCAATTTTGGAGAACCACTTGGCCCCCACTAACTGGTTAAACAAATCAGGAATCAATGGCAGTGGGTAGGGATTGCGTACAGTAATTTTATTAATCTCACGAAACTCCAGACAAGGACGTAAACCGCCGTCCTTTTTTTTAACAAAAAAAAATCCAACAGCCACAGGAGACTTGGAAGGCCTAATGTGACCGGCGGCCAAGCTTGTCTGTATGTATTCCTCCAAAGCCTTCCTCTCAGGAATAGTAAGGTTAAATAAACGACTTTTAGGAAGAGTCGCTCCAGGGACAAATTCAATGGTACAATCATAGTCTCTATGAGGAGGCAAAATTTGTGACTCCTCCTCAGAAAAAAACTCTCCAAAAATCCTGAATAGGTACAGGTAATTCCCCTTTTTCCACCGCAGCAATACGTCCGTTACAACACTTGTCATAACATTTAGGACTCCAGGACTTAATTTCATTGGTAGACCAATCCAGTACAGGATTGTGCAATTTTAACCAGGGCAACCCCAAAATTACTGGAGATGGCAAATTATTTAATACTACCAAATCCAAATTCTCTTGATGAATACCATTAATAGTGAGGGGAAATTCACAGACCTTGTGAGTAACACTCTTCAAGGGAGAGCCATCGACAGAAACCACAGCAATAGGGGATGACAAAGGTTTAGGTTTTAATTTAAGTTTTTCCAAGAATCCCCCATCAATCACATTCAGAGTAGAACCACAATCCACAAATACCCGAAATTCAATTAATTCTTCCTGAGCAGCGGTAGTAGCAGATAGGAATACTCCCTTAGTATTTAAACAGGCAATACGAGCATGACTGACCTTTTTTTTTTTTCTTTGTTCATACGAAGCACACAGTTCTTAACCCCTTAAGCCCCGGAGCATTTTCTGTTTTTGCATTTTCGTTTTTCCTCCCCTTGTTCCCAGAGCCATAGCGTTTTTATTTTTTGGTCAATATGGCCATGTGAGGGCTTATTTTTTGCGGGACGAGTTGTACTTTTCAACGCCATTACTAGTTTTACCATATCCTGTACGGGAAAACGGGAAAAAAATTCCAAGTGCGGTAAAATTGCAATACCACAGTTGTTTTTTATTTATTTTTTTTACCACGTTCACTGAATGCTAAAACTGACCTGCCCTTCTTATTCTACAGGTCATTACGAGTTCATAGACACCAAACATGTATAGGTTCTTTTATATTTAAGTGGTGAAAAAAATTCCAAAATTTGGTAAAAAAAAAAAAAAAAAAAATAGCGCCATTTTCTAAGACCCGTAGCGTCTCCATTTTTCGTGATCTGGGGCTGGTTGATGGCTTATTTTTTGCGTGCCGGGCTGACGTTTTTATTGATAACATTTGGGGTAGATCCGATGTTTTGATCGCCCGTTATTGCAATTTTGCGGCGACCAAAAAACGTAATTCTGGCGTTTAGAATTTTTTTCTCGTTACGCCGTTTACCGATCGGATTAATTCTTTTTTTATATTGATAGATCGGGCGATTCTGAACGCGGCGATACCAAATATGTGTATGTGTTTTTTTTTTTTTTATATATATATTTTATTTTAAATGGGGCGAAAGGGGGGTGATTTAAACTTTTATATTTTTTTATATTTCTAAAAACTTTTTTTTTTTTACTTTTTGCATGTTTCTATAGTCTCCACAGGAGACTAGAAGCAGCAACTATCCGATCGCCTCTGCTACATACAGGGGACGAGCAGGTCCCCTGCATGCAGCAGAAATGGTCCTGTGCTATGAGCGCCGACCACTAGGTGGCGCTCATAGCGACAAGATCATGACAACCACAGGCGTCTGCTGCAGACCCTGGGTTGTCATGCACGCCCATCGGCGACCCGCGATCACGTGACGGGGTCGCCGGTGGGCGGGGCTTATGACGCGCTACCCGGAAGCGCGCGTTAAATGCTGCTGTCGGAGATTGACAGCGGCATTTAACATGTTAACAGCCGCGGGTGGATCGCGATTCCACCCGCGGCTGTTGCGGGCACATGTCAGCTGTAAGAATCAGCTGACATGTGCTCCGTTCAGTGAGGGCTCAGCGCAGCAGCCCTCAATGAACGGGCAGTACGCAAATATGCGTACTAATACATCCCCGATAAGTAAGGGGTTAATAAAATGACCAGAATTTCCGCAATAAAAGCACAAACCTCCAGAAAGCCTGCGGTCTTTTTCCTGAGAGCGGGGTGCCATCGCCCCAATCTCCATCGGCTCTCCTTTGTCAGCACAGACCCTCTCAAGACTCGGAGCTGACATGGCACAGGATTTACTCTCATTAACCCTTGCACGCAGTCTCCTGTCCACCCGTATAGCTAATTGCATTGCCTCCTGCAAGTTTCCAGGTGTGGGATAAGCAATCAGCAAATCCTTAACCCTTTCACCTAGCCCTGCAAGAAACAAACTTTTCAAAGCTGAATCATTCCACCCCACCTGGGCAGACCACCGACGGAAGTGAGAACAATATTTTTCCACATTACCTGATCCCTGCCTCAGACGTCTCAATTCAGACTCAGCAGATGAGACACGATCAGGATCATCGTACGACAAACCCAAAGCAGAAAAAAAACTATCCACTGATCTAAAACACGGATCACTAGGTTGGAGAGAAAAAGACCATCCCTGAGGATCTTTGCGCAAAAGTGACATTATGAACCCTATGCGCTGTGATTCATCACCAGAGGATCTGGGTCTTAAACGAAAATACAATAAACAAGCATTTTTAAAAGAAAAAAAATCTTGTTGTTCACCAAAAAATAGATCAGGCAGACGTACCTTTGGCTCCACAAAATGTGCTCCAGAACAGCTACTCACGTGTTGTTGGAGCTCGGCCACCTCCAGAGAGAGTTCGTGCAAGCGTTGAGCCAAATCTTGAACCGAGACCATGATGGAAACTGGAGGTCTTTCCTTAGAGAATTTATTTATTTTTTTTTGGGCTGGACTTAATGTTATGATCTGCTACAAGCACTAAGGAAAGACAGGAGATCTGTCCATACAATAGAACTAAACTGGATCCCTATGATGTAACGGGGAACCTGATCCTGCGATCAGACCCGCTAAAATCCTCAGCTAGTCTGTACGAAGACCTATAGATGCAATTGAGGGATCCCTACAAGAACTAGGGACTGGGATAAAGTTGGACACCTCCTAGCAGAAATTGTAGCAGAAAAAGACAAACACACAACATAGAACATAGAGGTCAGAAGACCTAGCAAAACCAACAGAGAAAGGTAACGGAGCACCAAGCTAGCTCAAGAGTAGAAATTACAATGAAGTCCAGCAAGGCCAGGAGGGCGGAGCCGGATTAAATAGGCAAAAAAGGTCATGTGACCAGCAAACTATAAAAAAACCAACAGGAGAGTTCTAACAGAAAGAAGGTTTCTGGTGCCATTTCCACTGAGAGGATATTGACAAGACTTTGTGAAGAGATCTTCCCAGACCTTAATCTGAGGCCACAGGACTAAAGTCCCCGGCATGTGGGCTCGGCATCGGCCAACAAGACAAGGAATTTTTGCTGTTTTGTGAACTTTGTTTTTGTTTTGGCGCCAAAGTTTTCCGGGACTAGCTGCAGCCACCGTGATTCACAGGCCTGTGATAGACTGCATCTGAGGTTAACGGTACCATAACTTTAAGATATCTGGATATCCTGATAATAAGGGTATAAGAGCAATTGATATAGTTTCATGCATTATTATTGTTCATAGTGGTAGGATTGTATGCAGTGTACCATCTCAGGGGGTCCCCATAAACCGCCTTCACTAGACACACGTTGTTTAGGTAAAATTGTTCCAGATCTCTAGAATAATTCATACAAGCTGGAAACCTTGAGATTGGCACATTGATTTCAGCTCTTGCTGATTGTGTGTATTTAGTAGAGACAGTGTCCCAGGCAGAACCTGAGACTGATTCATGCAATACTGAGTTTTAGTATAATCCCTGTTTTAGTAAAGAAAGTGTTGTTTATTTCTGTCTCTGTCTCGGTTTGTGACTCACTGGATCTCTCTCGGACCTCCGGTCATTACAAACCCACAAACTACATCACAGAATTTTATAAGATTGGGCTGTGAAAATGAAAAAATTAGGGGTTTTCCGCTAAAAGATTACTTTAGGCTCAAAGTTTTAATTTACACAAGGGGTAACAGGAGAAAATGGACAAGACAACTTGTTGTACCATTTTTACTGGATGTGTCAGAACCCCATATGTGGTTGTACAATACTGTTTGAGTAAGCGGCAGGGATCGGATGGGAAGAAGCACTAGGTAGCTTTTGGAATGCAGATTCTGTCTGAATAGATTGTGGGTGTCATTAGCTGAGCCCTTGAGGTGTCAGATCAGCAGAAACCCCCACAAGTGACCTCATATTGGAAACTCCAGTGCATAAGGAATTCCTATAGGGGCAATCGTGAGTATTTAGAACCCACAGGTGCCTCATAGAATCTTGTACCATTGGGACATGGAAATATAACATTTTAGTAGTAAAAATGTAATTTTTTTTTTATTAGTTGTAAATTTGACACTTACACAAGGGTTAAAAGGTGAAACTGGACTCCACAATTTATTGTGCAATTTCTCCCTTACTCGGTGATGCCTCATTTGTTATTAGAAACTGCTGTTCAGCCACACGTCAGGGCTGAGAAGGAAGAAGTGCTATTTGGCTTTAGGAGCACAGATTTTGCTAGAATAGTTTGCGGTGACATTTGCGGAGCCCCTAAGGTGCCAGATCAGCAGAAAACCCCAAAAGTGACTCCATTGTAGAAATTGCATTTCTCAATGAATTCATCTACTGCTGCAATGACTATTTTGTAACATCCATGACATGCTTTTTTTCTGGAGAATCGCAAATAAGCCAATTTAGTGTCAATACATTGAACCCCTATACAGTGTAGTGCCCCCATATATTGTAGCACACCCAGACATTGTGCTCAGCTTGTGCTTCTGGAGACACGCACCCTGTAAGTTGTTAATTGGTCACTCTCCGCTACAATAATGCCAAACATGTAGCCGCTTACTGCGGTTTAGGCACAGTGGGGATAGGAGGGGGATATCTGGATTTAAGAGCACAGAATTCACTGGATTTTATTTGAGTGGGTGGGAGCTGTCACTTTTCCAGAGTATTTGTTCTGCTAGTAATGTGGGAACACCTACATCTCCAGTGACAGATGATAGACCTGACTGGGGGCTGGTTTTGTGCGGGATAACTCTGGTTTTTATTGGTAACATTTTGGGGTACATAACATTTTTTGATCACTTTCAGTATAAGGCTGGGATTATATTCTAGGGTTATGAACACTTACAAAGGGATTTTCATGTAAATCCCACAAAACTGCGATTCAGATGAAACCCCAGACGGAACACTTTGGACCCCGTTTGGCATCTGCTCCGGAGGGATTCATCTTTTTAGGCGTGCATTGAACTGTGGTCGACCACACTTGTGCGCTAAAAACTCGCCTAAAATTATGTAACACCGCCGGAACAGAGACCAGAGGGAGTCCAAAGTGACTCCATCTGCCTCATTCTACTGACTGGTACCGTCAGCATTTTGTCTGAATCGCAGTTCTGGGATTAACGTGAAAACCCCAATGTACAGTAAGTACTCAGTGAAGAGCGCAGGATAAATGTGAGCCTTATTCCAATTTTTGGGAGGTAGAATGAACAAATACACAGCAGTGCAAGAATAGTTCTTATTTTTAGTTTTGCGCGTTTCGTGTGGTAAAATTGACAAGGCAGCTTTATTCTTCGGGTCAGAGCGATTTCAGTGATACCAGATCTATATCGTTTTTTTTATGGTTTGCAACTATCACAAACTAAAAATGCTTTTTTTTTTTAAATTTAAAAAATAGCTTTTTGGTTGCCATATTCTGAGAACGTTTTTAGTTTTTGGCAAGCATAGCCATGTGAGGGCTTATTTTTTGTACGATGAGTTGAAGATATTTTTCATAACTTATTGGGGTATATAACAGTTTTTGATCGCTTTTTCTTCAGATTTTTCAGATGCTGAACGAACAAAAGACAGCAATTAACTTATTCATTTTATATATTTTTTTTGCACGGTTCACCGTGTGGCTAAAGTGATAACACCGATTTGTTCGTCGAGTCAGTACGATTACAGCAATACCAGATTTATATATATATATATATTTATGCTTTTGATACTTTTACAGACTAAAAACAATATTTTACAAAAATGAATTTGTTTTTGTATCGCCATATCTTTTTCATTTTTTTGTCGAATGAGCCACATTAGGACTTGATGTCTGGGGGATGGTTGGGCATTTTAATTTGTACCATTTATTTTTTTTATTTTTTTATTTATTTATTTTTTATTTATTTTTTTTTTTTTTTACACATGACTTTTTGATCGCTTTTTTTCAATTATTTGTTAATACATGGCATACCAACAAGAGACAAAAACTGTGATAAAAACGCAATGAAAGAACGCAAGTAACCTAATTTACCTAGTAGGTGCAGAAATGGTGTAGAAAATCTGCAACATCAAAATCTCAGTGGGAATGCAGTCTTCATGGTATGTGAACACATTGTATTTTAGACGTCTATATACCCGCTGAGATTTTCCATCAGATGACGCTTCAGTTCCTTTTTTTACACCTCCCTGATAAATTTTGTGGCTGCTTTGCCGCTGTCTTTTTTTGTTTTACACAATTTTCTGAAAACACAGGAAAACTGTGGCAGTTTTACCACAATTTTGGACAGTAGCAGCAAAAATACCAAAACAAAATCGCATTGCAAATGCATAGTGTGAACAGGACCCAAAACAACTTCAGGAAATGGAATTTCTGAAAACTCCCCAACTCTAGAGCATATCCTGGAGTGGTTTCTGCTTGAAAAACTCAACACTTTGGAAGTGCTCAATCTCAGTGTGCACACAGGCTTAGAACCCCTGCCTGTCTGGGCTGCCTGGTGCTCGGAGATTTTAGGACTAACCTCCATGTAGATATGCATTTTAAGCCGCAGCAGAGTCGCATGTACTGGAGGATTTTAACCTTCCAATGCCCGCTCCCTATACATTGATACGAGTAGTCCCTGGGCAGGACAGGACGCCACAACAGTTGCAGGTCCTGCTCCTCTCCCACAGTGCACACACCCTGAGAGCCGCGGCAATGAACGGGTGTCCTCCCTCGCTGCGCACACCTGTCTGTCCGCCGCTGGCGTCCATGTGACAGTCCCAGCCTGAGGTGTCAGCTGAGCGTCTCCTGCCTGCATTCTTCTCCTCCAGCCCCGGGGTCCAGGCAGGCCTCCTCCCACCGCAACCGGGAACCCCAGGTCTCTGCTGGACTACGGACTAGAAGCCCCCGCCATAATGTCATCTCCAGCACCCGAATCCTCAAACGGAAAGAAGCAGGGGCTGAGGAAGAGGCTGCTCAGGTTCTTCTCCAGGAGTGACGGCAACTTAAAGGAGAAGCTCAGGACGCGAAGTGAGGGCGACAGCAAGAGCCCGACAGCTGCGGAGCCCCGGAAAGGACGGAGCAGCTGGAGCGAGAGGTGGGCTAGGAAGGACAGGTAAGAGACCACCGGCGGGACTAATGGGGGAAAGTCCCAGCAATCAACCTTCTGTTACACATTCATTGTTGCTGATTGTAAGTAATGCTAGATCTAGATCCTCAGGGTTGACCACCTGTGGACAGTATATTTTTGTAGCATGTATTTTAGGCTAAAAATATTTTTACTTTTCATTAAAAATATTGCACCATTTGCCATCTATAGCTTCGGTGCTGCATGATCTATTGATGGCTTCAGAATGAGTTAAAGGGGTATTCTCAAATTTGAAGGTTATCCCAATCTGTGAAAACTTCCTTAAGCCCTGGGGCCACCAATGGGCCCAGAACCCTGGTTTTGGGCCCAGAAGAGCCTCGACTGAAGGGCGTGGTGGCCAATAATGCACACCGCCTCTGCATTCATTCTTCATGGCCCGCTGGAGATTGCTGAGCGCTGCTGGCCTGTACCCTATTAGAACGTAATGGAGCCACAGTGCTCATCATCGACGACCACCACTCCATTCACACGGTGCTCTTCAGAGCCCTGCTTCTCAGGGTCTATGGGTGCCCGGCGGCATGACCCCAGTGATTGGGAAGTTATATTCTGGATAGGGGATGTGTCAAACTTGAGAATACTCCTTTGGGTAGGGTTCCACAACAGGTTTCTCCCCATGTGGAGAAAACTGGTCCGATTATTCCTGTCAGCATAGCATAAGGTTTTTCTCAGATGTGGAGAGAAAAAAACAATTCTCCATTCTGTCAGTCTGTGAATATTGGATCATACTCAGATGTCATCCGAGTGCGATACGATTTTTTTTTTTTCGTGGACCCTAATCATTCACTGCCTTTTTTGATCCGAAGCTCGGATCAAAATCAGACATGTCTCAGATTTTTTTCCATGGATGACTTGGTTCAAGGAAAATATAGAATATCATGGGTAAAAGTGCTATCTGAGAAAGTCAGTAGTGTGCTCGAGCCCTTTAACTGAGAATCTGTCAGTGAGCTCATTTTGGCGGTCCAGTGGGAGAGCGTTATCTGCCTTTTTGTGAGCTCCTCTCAGCTGATTTATGACCACAGACCACAACCAAATTGATTGTTCATGCAGTTAAAGAGCTTAGAAAAGCCAACAGGTGCAAACATTTTAATGAAACCAAATTGCAAAAATGATTTTTTTAGTTCCAAAGTCAGGTATTTAAGTAAAATTAATTGGCTCCTTAAGTGAACGTCCCTATTATGATCAAAAAACTAGCTGGATAGAAGAATTTTACGTTGTAATGCAATAGTGCATGCTTTGCCAAACATGAGAACAAGGGCCAAATACAGTAAATTAATTTAGAATGCAATAGTCCAGAAAATCTAGCAGTCCAACAAGGAAATACACAGAAATCTGCGACCGATGGCAGAACAGATATAAGCAATGAAACGAAGCTCCTCTGGTGAAGGTGATGTCCACATCTGCACACCTGAGTCTGTCCTATGTGACAGGAGACATAGCCGAGTGCCACTCTCTGCAAAACACTACAGACCGTATTCACATTTTTGCCTAAAAAGCAAATTTTAAAATCTATTTTGATTCTGTGGTGCTTTATAAATATGGTGGGTTTGTATGCCATGTGGTTTCTTGTAATTGCAAGTATCTTCAATGAGGCCAGTGGTTGGCTGCAGCGATCACGTGTATGTATGGCCTGTGATCGTTGTAGCCAAGTGAACAAAAGACTGGTGTGTTAGTGATGATGGAATTTAACAGGTGAATAATGTTCTTTTTGTGTCACATTTCTGTTGTATTTGGGCCATTATCCTATTGTACCTGGTTTGATACATGAAGGTTTACATATACAGCAAAGAATGATAATAGCCATTGTTTTGTTTCCTGCCTCTTTTCTAACGTTGTGGGAAAGTGCATTGTGGTCAGCGTGCTTCCGTGTGAACCACGGATTCATTATGTGCTGAGGACTTTTAATTGTTTGATTAGGTTTGTATGTCTGCCTACATATCGCAGTGGGTAAACAGCAGATGCATAGTGGCATCATATCTCTGTAGGGACAGTCATAAACCTTATGAACACAGCTATGCAATCTTTCTTTTCTGCTGATCCTGTATATTTCAGTCTTTTAACATCCCTGCATGGAAGGTGGCTGAACATGGATTAGCACTGAACCTTATAGATAAAAGAGACATACCCAGAGCTTCTGAAGACACCAATTAAGTATTATAGTAGCTTCCTGTGGAGACTGGAACCACCCAGAAGCCAACCTTCTGATGTCAACTCTGGGGTGATATTTGACACTGCCGCTGAGTTTATATGAGGAAAGGTTAATTCTTCTGTCAGTTTGTGTAGAGAAAGGAAAACAACTAATCATTGTATTTACGTTTTTTCGGCCATTGATACGTTTGTCTCATGGAGACAATCAATTTTTTATTTATTTAATTATACAAGCCAACCCAGCAAAGAGCTAAACACTCTAATGAAAGCCTTATCTTATTGTACACTTGTAGTTTTTGGATATGACCAATTACTGGATAAAAAATTACATGATCGGTCAGTGTGAATTCTCATTTACAGTGTTTTTTCTTTCTTCTTTCTTTTGTTTTTCAGCCAGTAGTATGTTAATGTCAAAACTACCTTTTATGACTGTTTAAGTGGTCATTTCCCAATTCAGCCAAGATGGCGGTTACATTGTCTTGGGGAGTGCAGTGGTATAATAACCCATGCCTCACCAGCTTCTCATAGCCCAAACACAGTAAAGGCAGGGTAGGTACGGCTCAGACTTACCACTGCACTCCCTATGCCACTGTGGCAGCCATGTTGAAAAATGGAGGAACGCTGCATCGATTTGCGCAGAAATGGGATTAGGAGGCAAGTAGTCAAGTGACTATGCATCATTAGATGTATAGTCACTTTTAAGTCCCAGAGTGGAAGATTGCTTTAAGACAGTAGACATTATTGGTAAAAGACAAAATAAAGTTGAAAGATGCCCACACACATTAGATGTATATTTCCCATACCTACGGATTTCGGAGGGACAACTAACCCATGATGATATCATGAGAGAGTAGAGTCGGGTAGTTTAATGTAGATTATGTTCAGTTACCTCTATGCCAATAATATGCATCATATTGGCCGTTGCATGGGGGAAGGAGGAGAAAGAAGGAAGAGAAAAAAAATGTGTTGTTTTTTTTTTTTCATGCATGTTTAAGTTGCACTAGAGAAGTCTGTATACCAGCTACTCATTGAGGAAGCGGACAGGACGTCCGTGAAACGCGTTTGAATGTGGCTTTTATTTAATAAAATTCTTACATCTATCCATCGGACACGAGATCATCATTGTATGCGGAGGAGCGCGAAACATTTAGATACATTTCTTCTTCTACATCGGTTCGTTGATACATTTTGGAAACCCTGCTAGGGTTGGTGTTATCTGCAGCTCTCCACATTAGCTCTTATATGTGTTGTGCATCATCACAACACGACAAGGTGAGCGTCCTTTTTATTATTCAGCAATTGTTTCATTGGGTAACAGCACCATTTGCGCCCCTATTCTATTTTGGTAGTTTAAAACTATTTAAATTCCTTTTGTTCTTGAGTAGATGAGTTTACTTCCCTCATCTTACTGATAATATGTGCATGCTTAGTAGAGCCAAGTATTGTAGTAAATTTACAATAGAATACTTAAAAAAGGCCCTCACAGTCCCCTGATCTGAACATCATTGAAAATCTGTAGCTAGACCTCAAAATAGCAGTGCATCAAGACAACCCAGGAATCTCACAGAACTGGAAGAATTTTCCAAGGATGAAAATCCCTCAAACAAACAAGTATTGAAAGACTTTTTGTTTGGCTACAAAAAGCGTTTACAAGCTGTGATACTTTAAAAAGGGGGTGCTACTAGGTACTAACAATGCAGGGTGCCCAAACTTTTGCATCGGCTCATTTTCCTTTTTGTAATTTTTAAAATGTAAAAGATGAAAAAAAAAATATAATTTTTATTTTTTTCCTAAAATATAAAGGAAATGTCATCTTTTAACTTTTAGACCTTTTTTAGAGATCATTTAATCTGGTAATTTTGACCAGGGGTGCCCAAACATTTACATGCCACTCTATCTATTAATCGGTTGATAGCTATTTAAGCTGGCCATACACATTGGTCTAAAGATGATAAAAACTAATAATTTCAAACAAAGCAACCTTTTGTCTGGTAAAATGTAATAATGAAGGATTTTTTTAGTTGACTGACAGTCATTGTCTGAAAAGAAGTTGTTTATGTTAAATTTTCACAAATGACCTTTCTGTAAAGAATGAATAAAGTGGAGGTGCGCATGCTCAACCTCCACTTTACTCAAATCAGGCTCTGCAGAGCTACATTCTCAGGATTGGTGTGGGTCCAGGTGGTCAGACCCCTCAGCAATCAATAAATTATCCCCTGTAGTATTGATAGGGGACAACATACAGCTGGTAAAATTGAACACGTCACCAGATGAGGGTAAACATTGATCCAGGACACGGTGATCCCAAACACACAGCCAAGGAAACTTTCAATTGGTTTCAGAGAAAGAAAATGAAAATAAAGCTGCTAGAATGGCCAGCCAATCACCTGACCTTAATCAAATAGAAAATTAATGGAAGGAACAAAAGCTCATAGTTCATAGAAGTAGCCAACGGAGCCTTCTTTATGTGGGCCAAAATCATACCTGAGCAATTCATGCAGGACCCTATTTACCACAAGGCACCCAAGGGCGGGTGGTCACATAGCATGTGTAGAGGAGCACTGATCAGCTCCCTGCCCAACGGAGGAAGTTAAATGCTGGAAGTGAAGGACCTGTGATGAGGTCATGCCCATGGGACTTATGGGCAGAGCCATGCAACAGCTTGAAAGTGAAATTCTTTTCCCAGACAGTAAACATCAGAAGAGAAGAGGCACTAGTGACAGGTAATTAGGGAACTGGGGTACATGGGATGCAGGCAATGTAGGGGCACATATGGGGGTGCAGGATATCTGTGGAGATGCAGGATGTGTACGTGGGGATACATATGGGGGGTACATGCTATATGTTGAGGTACATATGGGAGGTGCAGGCTATGTGGGGGTACATATGAGGGTTCAGGCTATATGTATGTGGGGAGTACATATGGGAATGGAGGCTATATGTGGGGGTACATATAGAAGGTGCTGGAGATATGTGGGGGTACATGAAGTGCAGCCTATATGTGTGGGTACTTATGCAGGCTGTATGTAGAGGGTACATGGGGGTGCAGGCTGTATATGGGTGTGCATAGGGATTCAGGCTGTATGTGTACGATACATGGGGTGCTGACTGTATGTGATAGAGCTCCAAAAAGGAGGGGAAGGTGAGCTGAAGATACAAGGAATTGTTACTGTAGACAGCGAGATGGGGACAGTTTGGAGGCTATATTTTATAATGTAGGTACAGTGAGTAGGGTGGACAGTGTATAGGCCATAGTTGTTAAGGGAGGGTGGTTTGACAGTTACTGTTTTAAAGCAAGGACCATGTGGCAGCTGTAGTACATGGGGGAGGGATGGAGTGGCATTATAATATACAAGGGGGGATGGTGTGGAGGCAATATTTTATAAGAGAGGAGGTCTTAAGAGGGACAGTGCTGGTGTCACTTTTTTGGATAGAAAGCGCAGTGAGGAGCAGTAATTTATTTAAAGCACATCATAGGCAGCTATTTTTATTTAGGTGGCATTATAATGACACCTTTTATTTTTAAGGGCACTGTGTCAGGATATGCTGCAGAAGGCTGGAGAAGAGGGACGTCTGCGGAGACCAGCTGTGACGTTGGCTGCTTGAGAGGAAATCTTGCACTTGTTCATTACTGTTCCCTTCTTTCCTCCGCAGTTGTCCTCGCTTTTATGGGCACAGGCATCAAGTGCCTTTGCACAGGTTCTGTTTCCAGTGTTACCAACATAATTTGACGCATGTGCTGAGAATACAGGGAAAGGCACCTGTGCAGAAGGCACTTGATGCCTGTGCCGATAGAAGGACGGAAGACTGCGGAGGGAAGAAGAGAACAGTAATGCGCACGTGCGAGATTTCCTCTCCAGTAGCCGACGTCACAGGCACAGTGATGCTGAGGGGAGATTAATTCATGTCCGAGTGCTGTCGATTTTTATTTTTTCCTCAGACAGCACTTTGTCAAATAAAGTAGAATTGATGTATTCACACTTCGTTAAAACCATGGACCTTATCCCTGTGACTCAGCAGGTCTCATTCTGATCCTATGTGGATCCTATCTGCAGATCAGACATGGTCAGTCTTTGGGGATCCGTGAGATACGGATGCAGATTAGAGGCTTCACATTTGCTTCCATCTTGCATCACAGATTTGTTGCTTGGTGATAAACGAGTAAAAATGTGATCTAAGGCTGTGTTCCCACGATGCGTTTTTAATGCTTTTCTGCAGAGTTTTTGCAGCTGCGGAAACGCATTAAAAACGCATGGTAGAAGGGCAGCAATGTTCCCCAATGACAATCCGCATGTGCTGTGCACATGCTGCGGAAATTTCCGCTGCGGATTATCATTGCAGAAAAAAACGCAGCACTACTAATTATTTTGCGGAAGTGCTTCGCTGCCATTGACTTGCATTAGACCGCATGGCTTACGCATCACTGTATATGTAGATGCGTAATTGGCGCGTTCTAATGTGCGGATGGTACCCGGGTGTAGAGGAGAGGAGAGTCTCATCCACACCCAGGTACCATTAAAAAATCTGTAAAAAAAGAATAAAATAAAAAATAAATGTATATTTACCTTCTGGCGGCCCGCGCTGCGCTCCTCCTTGCTTCCCGGCACTTTGCAGTGGATTGAAGGACCTGCGCTGACGTCAGTCATGTGACGGGTCACGCGACGCTGACGTCGGCAGGTCTTTCAATCCACCGCTGTTGGCAAGGGAGAACGGGAGTGTACAGGACACCCGGGGCCATCGGAGGGTAAGTATACATTTATTTTTTTATTTTTACCACTCTCTCGAGTCACACTATATAAATCCTTGCCGTTTGCATGGATTTATATAGTGTGACCTAGTTGTAACAAGCACTTTCCAAGTGATGCTAATCGCTTGAAAAGCGCATGTGAACCCGCATGATAACGCTCCATTTCCGCATGTCCCTGGCAGGAAAACGCATGTACAATCCTTATGTACAATCCGCATGCGTTTTTTTCTGCCAGGGAGATGCAGAAACGCTCAGGAAAAAATCCTGAGCATTTCTGCATCATGGGCACATAGCCTTACAAAAGTTTTTTTTATTGGCTTGGATTAAAGACACCTCTACACACAAAAGCAATTAAGTACAACAAGGATGACACTTGAAAAAAATTGGTCTGTTTCTCCTGAATTTTAACAATCACACGAATGTGTGAATATAGCCATGGGGCTCATGCAGACATTTTTTATTTTGATCGGATTGCACACAGACAGCACCCTGACCCATGTTATTTAATATGGCTGTTCAGATGAATGATCTTTTTTCTCGGTCTTGCTGTCCATGAGAAAAAAATGGCACCATGCACTACTTTCTACCGAGTCTCGGATAAGACTTACAAATTCAAGTCTATGGGTGCGAGAAAAAAATCTGATCGCACACGGAACATCTAAGTGGCATCCAACTTTTACGGATAGATTTCTATGATAAACCTACGAAACTGTATGTGATCATGTGGTTGTATAGAAAACCGGTACATGATGGCATATGGATTAAAATCTGATGAAAAGTAGAAAAAAATCATCCATGTTTTCTGGATAAACCTCAGGTGATTTCTCATACGCTCATCTGCAGGCACCCTTAGACTGTCAGCTGAACCCGGTGATAATGGTGAGTTTGGATGACATTAGTCTGGTGTGTATGGGGGACTTTATTATGTAAAGGATATTTAACCCCGAATGCTGTTTGCATGTTAATGACCAGGCCAATTTTTACAATTCTGACCAGTGTCACTTTATGAGGTAATAACTCTGGAACGCTTCAACGGATCCCACTGATTCTGAGATTGTTTTTTCGTGTCATATTGTACTTTATGATATTGGAAACTTTTCTTGATACGACTGGAGTTTATTTGTGAAAAAATCAGAACTTTGGTGAAAAGTTTGAAAATTTTGCAATTTTCAAACTTCGAATTTCCATACCCTTAAATCAGAGAGATATGTCACACAAAATAATTAATAAATAACATTTCCCACATGTCTACTTTACATCAGCACAATTTTGGAGCCAACATTTTTTTTTTGTTAGGAAGTTATCAGGGTTAAAAGTTGACCAGCGATTCCTAATTTTTCCAACAAAATTTACAAAACCATTTTTTTTATGGACCACATCACATTTGAAGTGACTTTGAGGGGCCTTTATGACAGATAATACCCAAAAGTGACACCATTCTAAAAACTGCACCCCTCAAGGTGCTCAAAACCACATTCAAGAAGTTTATTAACCCTTCAGGTGCTTCACAGGAATTTTTGAAATGTGGAAGAAAACAATGACCATTTAACTTTTTTTTTTTACAAAAATGTTACTTTGGACCCAATTTTTTTTTCATTTTCGCAAAGGTAACAGGAAAAGATGGACAACAAAATTTCTCCTGAGCACGCCGATATTCCATATTTTGGGGAAAACCACTGTTTGTGCGCACGGCAGGGCGACTTTATTCTTCGGGTCGGTGCGATTACAGCAATACCAGATTTATATTGAGTTTTTATGTCTGGCTGCTGTTACGCACTAAAAGATGCTTTTTATTGCAAAAACTAGTTTTTGCATCACCATATTTTGAGAGCTATAATTTTTCCATAATTCAGCGGACTGTCATGTGACTGCTTGTTTTTTTAGCTGGATGACTTGACGTTTTTATTGGTACCATTTTCGGGCATGTGACATTTTTTGATCGCTTTCTATTCTGATTTTTGGGAGGCAGAATAAACAAAAACCAGCAATTCAGGAATTTTTTTGTTGTTGTTTCGCATGTGGTAAAATTGATAAGGTAGCTTTATTCTGCGGGTCAGTATGATTACAGCGGTAGCACATTTATAGCGTTTTCTTATGTTTTGATGCTTTTACACAATAAAAACTATTTTATAGAAAAAATAATTATTTTTGCATTGCTTTATTCTGAGAACTATAACTTTTTTTATTTTTATGCTGATGGAGCTGTATGACTGTTTGTTTTTTTTGGGACATTTTTACCGTTTTCAGCAGTACCATTTTTATTTACATTTGTTTTTGTTATCACATTTTATTCTACTTTTTGTTCGTCAGTATGATGATAAAGCATCGTTTTTTGCCTCGTGTGTTTTTTTTTGTTTGTTTTAGCGGTGTTCACTGAAAGGGTTAACTGGTGGGACAGTTTTATAGGTCAGGTTGTTCCGGATGTGGCGATACCAAATATGCGTACTTTTTTTGTTTATTATTATTATTATTATTATTATTTTTTCCTAAAAATATTTATTTATGGGTACAATATATTTTTATTTTCTCCAATAACCCCCCACGACAGCACCAAAGGAGGAGGATGTCACCCCACCCTAATAGGGACAGGAAACACAAAGAGATCAAATAGCCCCTCCCTCATCCTTCCTCCAGTGTTTTTCCTGTCCCTATTGGGATGAAGAGGTCATCCAGGGTGATCTGTGCCGGCGGCAGACACCCAATATACCTTTAAGCCGGGCAGCTGGGACCGGGCAGTTTTTTCTCCTCCTACCCCTATGCTGCTCCCGTCTCCTCCGGGACTCGGGACCCCTGTCCCCACCGAGTCCGCGCCTGCGGGTAAGGTCCGGTGGCTGTCAGGCTGGAGGCCTCCTCGAGCTCTCCAGCCCCGCTCCTTCCCCCTCTCAAGGCGGCCTCCGGCGGTCTCCATAGTGGAGAGGCGCGCGCTGGATCCCGGAAGTGATGCGGACCGCCGATAACGTCACTTCCGGTGTGCGTTCCATCCTGGAACGCAAGTACTTAGGAAGAGGCCGAAAAGTGACGTGGGACGCCGAAAAAGGCTCCCCTAGGTCACTTCCGGGTCTCTCAGCAGCAAAAAAAATAAAAAGAATAATAAATAAATAACCCCGCAGGTGTTCCTACTTCACCAATTGTACAAAGGGGGAGGAGCCTTGCCACCCCCCTCCCCAGGGAAAGAGGGAGAGTGCTGAGTCCAGTCGCCTATATAAGAGCCCTGGACTGAAGACATCTAAGGTAGGACTTAATCCGTTTTGTATTCTTACGCTGGATGGTCAGGAATTTACCTTCTCCATGTCTGTGGAGCCCAGCGCAATTCCAGTCCCAGTAAGTCTGGCACTGGGGGTCCTTTCCTAGGTGCAGGTTAGAATTGATACACTAATTACCCTTCTCCCTCTTTTTTAGGGGGACAAAGATCCTGCACCAGGAAATAAATCTAGCCGGAAATGTGCTATATGTTCAAAAAAATTATCTTCTTCAAGCAAAAGATATTTATGCCAGAAATGCACGGAGAAGATTATTAGGGAAGAGCGGCCGTCCCTCATAGACAAAATTAAAGGGACAGTCCGTCAGGAGGTTCAGTCTTCATTGGCCTCCTTTTCCCGATCCACTTCTGATTCGCCTCCAAAGGCTAAAAAGAGGAAGATTTCCCTGGAAGAAAAAAGAGACTCGGACTCCCAGGACGAAGTATCCCTTCCAGAAGACCTTATAGAGGAAGGTGAACTCAGCCCAGCAGAGGAAGGTCTGGAAAATAAGAAATATTATTTTTCAATGGAATTTATGGAAGACCTCCTCTCAGCAGTAAGAAGAACGATGGAAGTGGAAGAAGAGAAGCCCACTAGATCAGTCCAGGAAGAGCTGTTCGGTGGTCTCCGCTCAAAGAAAAAGATGGTGTTCCCGATACATAAAAACATTCAGGATCTAATCCTGGACGAATGGGAAAATCCTGAAAGACGACTGAATACACCAGCAGAATTGAAAGACAGGTTTCCGGTAGATGAAGAAACCTCAAAAGGTCGATATTCAGGTGGCAAGAGTCGCTAAAAAGACAGTATTGCCATTCGAGGACTCGTCGCAACTAAAGGATCTGCTGGACCGCAAGATGAACAGCCTTCTCAGAAAATCCTGGGAAACATCAGCAGTCCTTCTGAACACAAACGTGCTCTCCACGTGTGTTGCATGGTCCATGTCAAGATGGCTCAACCAGCTTGAAGAGCATCTGGCTATGGGCACATCCAGAGAGGAGATACAAGCTTCCCTACCTTTACTGCAGAAGGCCACTGACTTTCTGGCGGATGCTTCAGCAGAATCTGTGAGGGTAACCGCCAGGGCCGCAGTCCTATCAAACTCCTCAAGGTGAGCACTGTGGCTGAAATCGTGGAACGGTGACGTGGCCTCTAAAATAAAACTTTGTTCCATTCCCTTCAGGGGAGAATATATGTTTGGCCAGGCCCTTGACGACCTCCTGGAGAAGGCGGCTGATAAAAAGAAATCCCTGCCTGAACCCAGACACTACAAGAAGACCCCCTTTCGCCCCCCTCGGGAACAGAATCCCCAGTACAAGGGGAAAGGCAAGTCCTGTCGATGGAACTAACCCAAAGAGGGGAAAGATAGGAATATTTTTTTCACAAAAGGACAGCGACAACAGAAGCGGTGACGCCAGAGTAGTGGGGGGACGAATCATGAAATGCCTTCCCCAATGGCGAAAGATCTGCTCCAGTCAATGGGTCTTGAAGGTAATTCAAGAAGGGGTAAAGATCGAATTCTCCTCATATCCTCCAAGAAAAGTAAGGATAACTCGTCTAACCTCCCCGAGATTAAAGACCGCACTGATATCCAGCCTAAAAAAACGACTATCCTTGGGGGCTATTTCACCGGTCCCAAAAACAGAAAGACACACAGGCCACTATTCACGCCTGTTTATGATAAGGAAACCAAATGGCACCTACAGAATAATAAATCTGAAACCCCTAAACCAATACATCATCTACAAAAGATTCAAAATGGAGTCCATCAGATCAGCAGTTCCCTTGATAGGACAAGGATATGTGATGGCAACCATCGACTTACAGGACGCATACGATCACGTCCCTATACATCCAACATACCGGAAATTTCTAAGGTTTGTGGTGGTTCAAGAGGATCAGACGTTACATTTTCAATTCAACGTATTGCCGTTCGGGATATCCTCAGCACTGAGAATATTTACCAAAATTATGTCAGAGGTAGTGGCTTCAATCAGAAAAGAAAAAATCTGCATCATTCCCTACCTCGATGACTTCTTACTAGTAGGTCCCTCGATGGAAGCACTCCAGGAAGATCTGCAGAGAACAGTCCAAATCCTGACCACCCTAGGGTGGTTGATAAATCATCAAAAGTCAGACCTGGTCCCTGCCACAGAAAAAACGTTCCTGGGTGTTCTACTAGACTCCGCCAGACAAACCTCCTTCCTACCAAAGGACAAACAGATACTTTAGAGATCCAAGATATCGAATCTGAATACCCTGAACAGGGTGTCCCTAAGGTTTGCCATGTCAACCCTCGGCTCCATGACAGCCTGCATCCAATCCGTAGCCTGGGCTCAGGCTCACACCAGGGTATTGCAAACCCATATTCTTGCACAGTGGGACGGATCCCCAGACTCCCTAAACAGGAAGATCATGATCCCTCATTATGTGAAAACATCCCTGTCATGGTGGCTCAGCCCAAGAAACCTAGGAACAGGAGTTTCATGGTCTCAGTTCCCTCTGATAATAGTCACGGTAGATGCCAGCAAGACAGGATGGGGAGCTGTCGTTGCTCAAACCCCTTTCCAAGGGGTCTGGACAGAAGAGACCAGCAGGAGATCCTCCAACTTCCGCGAGTTAAAGGCAGTGGAGGAGGCACTCAAAATGTCGGCTCCAATCATTACGGGCAAACACGTAAAAGTCTATTCAGACAACACGACTACCGTAGCTCACCTGTCCCATCAAGGGAGTACAAGATACGAAAATCTAAAAAGTATCTCTGCAAGAATATTCTTCTGGGCGGAGAGACCTCTTCGTTCCTTATCAGGTCTGCACATAAAAGGCTCAGACAATATCCAGGCCGATTTTTCTGAGCAGAAGGAATATCCATCCGGGGGAATGGGAGCTGGACTCAGACATTTTCCACATGCTGACCTGACAATGGGGTCGCCCGGAGGTGGACCTCTTTGCAAGACGCCAGAACACCAAGGCAGAAAAATACTTCTCCCTAGATCCAGATGACGTATGCCTGGGGATAGATGCATTCGCTCACTCGTGGCGTTTCCATCTGGCTTGCGCTTTTCCCCCAATTCCATTGCTACCCAAGACCTTACAGAAAGTAAGGACCGAAGAGATCAGAATAATTTTGATAGCCCCACTTTGGCCCAAAAGGAGCTGGTTCTGTGCACTGAATAGTTTAAGCATAGAAGTACCTCTCATTTTGCCAGCAATCAAAAACCTTCTCCATCAGTGTCCCATACTCCATCCAGACCCAGAGAACCTCCATCTAGCGGCCTGGCTTCTGAGTTCACAATCCTGAAGGCAAAAGGACTCTCAGACCGAGTAATTCATACCCTACAAAAAAGTAGGAAACAAATCACAAACTCCATATACAGCAAGATATGGAAGACCTTCCTAACATGGTATAAACCAAATGTACCAGATCTTCGGCATCCTGACATGACCCAGATCTTGGATTTTCTACAAGAGGGGCTGGAAAAAGGCCTTAAACCCAGCACCTTCAAGGTTCAGATCGCGGCGCTAAGTATCTATTTTGACCAGAGCCTAGCCGAACACCGATGGGTCAAAAGGTTCATGACAGCAGCTACTTGTCTGCGTCCCAGAATAATCAACCACTTTCCCTCCTGGGATCTTAATAACGTCCTTAAAGGTCTGACACTACCACCGTTGGAACCTTTGGCCTCAATAGAGCTGGATAAATTAGCCTGGAAAACAACATTTCTAGTAGCGATTACCACTGCCAGGAGAGTGGGAGAAATCCAGGCCTTCTCGGTGAATGACCCATATCTGAGAATCCTGGATGATAGGATTATTCTACAACTGGACCCATCTTTCTTGCCAAAGGTAGTCTCAGACTTTCATAGATCTCAGGAGATAATTCTGCCTTCCTTTTGTCAAAACCCAAAAAATAAAAGGGAAGAATTCCATTCTTTGGACGTAAGGCAGGTTGTTCTTCACTACCTCCAAAAGACAGAGGCCTGGAAGAAGGATCAGAACCTCTTTATTCAGCCATCTGGTCAGAACAGAGGGAAGAAGGTTACCATCGCTACTTGGATCAAGAAAGCAATTGTGGAATCATATCAAATCCAGAATGTCTCACCACCAGAGAAACTGAAAGCACACTCTACTAGAGCCATGTCCGTCTCCTGGGCAGAAAAGGCTAGCGCTTCCCTCGAGCAGATATGTAGAGCAGCTACATGGTCCTCGGTCCATACCTTCACCAAGCATTACAAACTTAATTTAATGTCCATTAAAGACTTGGCCTTTGGGCGGAAAGTGCTTCAGGCCATTGTCCCTCCCTAAACATGAGTCTTTGGTACTCCTCCTTTTGGTGCTGTCGTGATGGGTTATTGGAGAAAATAGAATTAGACTTACCGGTAATTCGGTTTCTAATAACCCACCATGACAGCACGGGTAATTCCCTCCCAGGCTTGGTTAGCCAATCATTTAATTCGAATAAATATAATTTGAAGCATCCATACTTGTGTGGTCCTTTATAAAAACACTGGAGGGAGGATGAAGGAGGGGCTATTTAACCTCTTTGTGTTTCCTGTCCCTATTAGGGTGGGGTGACATCCTCCTCCTTTGGTGCTGTCATGGTGGGTTATTAGAAACCGAATTACCGGTAAGTCTAATTCTATTTTTTTATTTTGTGATATATTTTTTCTTTTTTTTTAATATTTTTACAATTGTTTTTTCACTTTTTCTTACTTTTACATTTCGTCCCACTTTGGGACTTTCACTAATTGCAGGCTGATCGCTTGTATAGTATAGGGATGCCGGAGCATTCCTATACTATACAAACAGTGAGTGCATGATCTACCAAGTTTTCTAGCTCTGGTGACCCAGATGTTGTCATGACGATCACCATGGGGTCTCCGGTCCAAAGGCAGAGGGGCTTTATTCCCTCTGCTTGCATGCTAAATGCTGCGATCAGAGCTGTGTGAGTTCCCCGCTATTTAATCTCCTAGATAAAAGAGGACTCTGAAGAGAACTCCATCATCCAATCCTGGCCACGTGGTCATATAATAGGGATCTTATGCCATGGCAACCAAGACCTAAAAAATCTCCAGTTTGCCTCAACAGTTTTGGTATCACCACTTTTGTAACAAAGTGTAGTACAAAAATATTTAATTATTCCTGAGTAAATGCCATTAACCAAAAATGTAAAACAAAATCAGAATTGCTGTTTTTTGTCCATACTGCCTTGCAAATTAGATTAAGGCCTCCTTCACATGTCCGTGTTTCCAGTACGCATGGTATCTATTATTTTTCACAGATACTGCATGTACCTATTATCACCTATGGGCTGCTCACATGTCCGTGTTTCTACACAGACCGTGTGTCCATGCAAACCACACTGAGACATGTCAGTTTTTTTTCCGGCAGCATGGATGACGAGAGCCAATACATAAAAGTCTAACAACACGTACAGCACACAGTGTGCCATCCATGTGCTGTATGTGTAGAACATTGCAAAGCATAGGAGAACCTTTGTAATTTAATTCTTTCTTTATCCATACTGAGTGCGTACATGTAACCCTTAAAACTAGTATTTTAATGATAAGTATTAAAAGACACCTAGAAAAACCCTATAGTGCACAACTACAAAACATTACCGGTCTGAATAGTCAGACCAAACCGGAAATTAGGACCAGTAAATAAATCCAACAACCAACACTTATTCTGTCTTCCTTATACATAGTTAGAAATGTATCGGATATATAGCAGAAACTATTCAGAGAGGCAGGTGTTTTGGATTTGGTTGTGGAATAATAAATATTTCCAGGTTATACAACCTTTTGGCCTATGAATCCCTGAGATATCCGTGATTAATATAAATATTTTTATTTTTTTGTTCATTGAGCATATTAAAAAAATGGAATAGAGAGATCAAAAAGTTGTATCTACCCAAAATGGTACTAGTAACAATTACAGATTTTCCTACCAAAAAAAACAAACAGCTCTCACACAGCGGTCTACAAATTTTATATATTTAACAGCCTTCGGCTCTCTCGAGCCATGGCGGCTTGATGGATGAACGCTCTGAAGGAAGATCGAGCTTATGCAAGCCTTGATAGATACACCTGGGTCTTCTCTGCCGTTATCTTGGTAGTATAAAGATACATTAGATTACTGATCTTCCTCTTTGCCTTGTTCCTTCTATTTTTTCGACCATTATGTCCTCCAGTTATTTTTCTCTTCGTATGATGTATCCAAAGTAGGTAAGTCGTAGCCTGGTGATCCTTGCATGTGTGGCTAGATTTATTCCAAAATTGAGTTGTTTGTTCTCTTTGGCATCCATGGTATTGATAACTTCCTTCTCCAGCACCACATTTCTAAGGCATCGATTCTTCTTCTCCCTTGTTTCTTTATCTTCCAGGTTTTGCATCCATATGTTACCAGAGAAAATAAAACAGAATATGTACGAGCTGCGTCTTCCTCACCAGTGAAATGTTCCTTGATTTGAAGACCTCGTCCAGTGACTTAACTGTTGAGTTGCCCATAGCTATTTTCCTATTGACTTGCGGTGCATCTTGAGTGATCATTGATCCGAGTACGGTGTACGTGATTACGGGACATGACGACTGCACCGTACTGAAGGGAAGATGGATGGGGTCATGTATCGCGAGATTTTGGCCAACAACCTCCTTCCCTCAGTAAGAGCATTGAAGATGGGTTGTAGCTGGGTCTTCCAGTAAGACAATGGCCCAAAGCATACAGCCAAGGCAACAAATGAGTGGCTCAAAAAGAAGCACAGTAAGGTCATGGAGTGGCCTAGCCAGTCTCCAGGCCTTAATCCCATAGAAAACTTATGAAGGGAGTTGAAGCTCCGAGTTGCCAAGCGACAGCCTCAAAATCTGAATGATTTAGAGATGATCTGCAAAGAGGAGTGGACCAAAATTCCTCCTGACATGTGTGCAAAACTCATCATCAACTACAAACAACGTCTGACTGCTGTGCTTAACAACAAGGGTTTTGCCACCAAGTATTAAGTGTTGTTTGCCGGATGAATCATATACTTATTTCTCACTGCAAAATGCAAAAAAATGTATCTAATTTATACAATGTGACATTCTTGATATTTTTTTGGATATTCTGTCTCTCAATGTTAAAATTAACCTACCCTTAAATTTATAGACTGTTCATGTCTTTGTCAGTGGGCTAATTCTTTCCTTCACTGTGTGTATACAGTGGGGGGGGGGGGGAGTATTTAGTCAGCCACCAATTGTGCAAGTTCTCCCACTTAAAAAGATGAGAGAGGCCTGTAATTGACATCATAGGTATACCTCAACTATGAGATACAAAATGAGAAAACAAATCCTGAAAATCACATTGTCTAATTTGGAAAGAATTTTTTTTTTAAAATCTTGGTGGAAAATAAGTATTTGGTCAATTACAAAAGTTCATCTCAATACTTT
Organism: Phyllobates terribilis; assembly: GCF_046119375.1. Taxonomy (NCBI): domain Eukaryota; kingdom Metazoa; phylum Chordata; class Amphibia; order Anura; family Dendrobatidae; genus Phyllobates; species Phyllobates terribilis. Next base: position 532,506,600 of record NW_027362762.1, on the reverse strand, counting down.
ATATATCCTTTGTTGGCAATGACAGAGGTCAAACGTTTTCTGTAAGTCTTCACAAGGTTGGCACACACTGTTGCTGGTATGTTGGCCCATTCCTCCATGCAGATCTCCTCTAGAGCAGTGATGTTTTGGGGCTGTCGCTGGGCAACATGGACTTTCAACTCCCTCCAAAGGTTTTCTATAGGGTTTAGATCTGGAGACTGGCTAGGCCACTCCAGGACCTTGAAATGCTTCTTATGAACCCACTCCTTTGTTGCCCTGGCGGTGTACTTGGGATCATTGTCATGCTGAAAGACCCAGCCACATTTCATCTTCAATGCCCTTGCTGATGGAAGGAGGTTTGCACTCAAAATCTCACGATACATGGCCCCATTCATTCTTTCATGTACACGAATAAGTCATCCTGGTCCGTTGGCAGAGAAACAGCCCCAAAGCATGATGTTGCCACCCCTATGCTTCACAGTAGGTATGGTGTTCTTTGGATGCAACTCAGCATTCTTTCTCCTCCAAACACGACAAGTTGTGTTTCTACCAAACAGTTCTACTTTGGTTTCATCTGACCATATGACATTCTCCCAATACTCTTCAGGATCATCCAAATGCTCTCTAGCAAACTTCAAATGGGCCCGGACATGTAATGGCTTAAACAGGATCTGTCTGGCATGTCTGGCACTGCAGGATCTGAGTCCCTGGCGGCGTAGTGTGTTACTGATGGTAGCCTGTGTAACGTTGGTCCCAGCTCTCTGCAGGTCATTCACTAGGTCCCCCCGTGTGGTTCTGGGATTTCTGCTCACCGTTCTTGAGATCATTTTGACCCCACGGGGTGAGCTCTTGTGTGGAGCCCCAGATCGAGGGAGATTATCAGTGGTCTTGTATGTCTTCCATTTTCTAATTATTGCTCCCACAGTTGATTTCTTCACAATAAGCTGCTTTCCTATTGTAGATTCAGTCTTCCCAGCCTGGTGCAGGACTACAATTTTGTTTCTGGTGTCCTTCGACAGCTCTTTGGTCTTCACCATAGTGGAGTTTGGAGTGTGACTGTTTGAGGTTGCGAACAGGTGTCTTTTATACTGATAACAAGTTCAAACAGGTGCCAGTACTACAGGTAATGAGTGGAGGACAGATGAGCCTCTTAAAGAAGAAGTTACAGGTCTGTGAGAGACAGAAATCTTGCTTGTTTGTATTTGACCAAATACTTAATTTCCACCAAAATTTGAAAAAAAAAAATCTTTACAAATCAGACAATGTGATTTTCAGGATTTGTTTTCTAATTTTGTCTCTCATAGTTGAGGTCTACCTATGGTGTAAATTACAGGCCTCTGTCATCTGTTTAAGTGGGAGAACTTGCACAGCTGGTGGCTGACTAAATACTTTTTTTCCCCTGTATGTATGTATGTATGTATGTATGTATGTACAGTGCCTACAAGTAGTATTCAACCTGCAGATTTAGCTGGTTGACACATGCGGAATTAACTTGGCATTATGACATTTGTACTGTAGATCAGCCTGGAAGTGGGAAATGCACTGCAGCAAATTTTGTTTTTGTTTTTTTGTTTGTTTTTTTTTAAAAACGTAAAAAGTTAATTCAGAGTGTCATTTATTATTCAACCCCTCAAACCACAAGAATTCTGTTTGGTCCCCCTAAAGTATTAAGAAGTAGTTCAGGCACCAAGAATAATGAGCTTCACATGTGTGGATTAAAGATCTCTTTTGCCAGCCTTTTCTGACTATTTAAGACCCTCCCCAAACTTGTGAACAGCACTCAGACATGGTCAACATGGGAAAGACAAAGGAGCATTCCAAGGCCATCAGAGACAAGATCGTGGAGGGTCACAAGGCTGGCAAGGGGTACAAAACCCTTTCCAAGGAGTTGGGCCTACCTGTCTCCACTGTTGGGAGCATCATCCGTAAGTGGAAGGTTTATGGAACTACTGTTAGCCTTCCACGGCCAGGACAGCCTTTGAAAGTGTCCTCCCGTGCCGAGGCCAGGCTTGTCCGAAGAGTCAAGGCTAACCCAAGGACAACAAGGAAGGAGCTCCGGGAAGATCTCATGGCAGTGGGGACATTGGTTTCAGTCAATACCATAAGTAACGTACTCCACCGCAATGGTCTCCGTTCCAGACGAGCCCGTAAGGTACCTTTACTTTCAAAGCGTCATGTCAAGGCTCGTCTACAGTTTTCTCATGATCACTTGGAGGACTCTGAGACAGACTGGTTCAAGGTTCTATGGTCTGATGAGAACAAGATCGAGATCTTTGGTGCCAACCACACACGTGACGTTTGGAGACTGGATGGCACCGCATACGACCCCAAGAATACCATCCCTACAGTCAAGCATGGTGGTGGCAGCATCATGCTGTGGGGCTGTTTCTCTGCCAAGGGGCCTGGCCATCTGGTCCGCATCCATGGGAAGATGGATAGCACGGCCTACCTGGAGATTTTGGCCAAGAACCTCCGCTCCTCCATCAAGGATCTTAAGATGGGTCGTAATTTCATCTTCCAACAAGACAACGACCCAAAGCACACAGCCAAGAACACCAAGGCCTGGTTCAATAGGGAAAAAGTCAAGGTGTTGGAGTGGCCTAGTCAGTCTCCTGACCTTAACCCAATTGAAAACTTGTGGAAGGAGCTCAAGAATAAAGTCCACATGAGACACCCAAAGAACCTAGATAACTTGGAGAAGATCTGCATGGAGGAGTGGGCCAAGATAACTCCACAGACCTGTGCCGGCCTGATCAGGTCTTATAAAAGACGATTATTAGCTGTAATTGCAAACAAGGGTTATTCCACAAAATATTAAACATAGGGGTTGTATAATAATTGACCCACACTTTTATGTTTAAAATTTAATAAAATTCAACTGAGCAACATAACTTTTTGGTTTGTAAGATTTATGCTTCTGTTCATAAAACCTACTCTCGTTTGCAGTTTGAAGGCTCTAACTTATTTGCATCTTATCAAACCAGCTAAATCTGCAGGGGGTTGAATACTACTTGTAGGCACTGTGTATGTGTGTGTGTGTATATATATATATATATATATATATATATATATATATATATATATATATATATATATATATATATATATATATATATATATATATATATATATATATATATATATATATATAATTTTAGTGCATTGTGAAAGTATTTAGCCCCCTTGAACTTTTCTACCTTTTGCCACATTCCTGGCTTCAAGCATAAAGATATAAAATTCTAATTTTTTTGAAGTGGAAGGAAATTTATTTGATATTTTAATCTTTTTTAACATATTAAAAACTGAAAAGTGGGGCGTGCAATATTATTCGGCCCCTTTACTTTCAGTGCAGCAAACTCACTCCAGAAGTTCAGTGAGGATCTCTGAATGATCCAATGTCCTAAATGACTGGTAATGATAAATAGAATCCACCTGTGTGTAATCAAGTCTCCGTGTAAATGCACCTGCTCTGTGATAGTCTCAGGGTTCTGTTTCAGGTGCAAAGAGCATCATGAAGACCAAGGAACACACCAGGCCGGTCCGAGATACTGTTGTGGCGAAGTTTAAAGCCGGATTTGGATACAAAAAGATTTCCTGAGTTTTAAACATAAAAGGAGCACTGTGCAAGCAATCATATTGAAATGGCAGGAGTATCAGACCACTGCAAATCTACCAAAACCCTGCCTTCCCTCTAAACTTTCATCTTGAACAAGGAGAAGACTGATCAGAGATGCAGCCAAAAATCCCATGATCACTCTGGATGAACTGCAGAGATCTACAGCTGAGGTGGGAGAGTCTGTCCATAGGAGAACAATCAGTCGTACACTGCACAAATGTGGCCTTTATGGAAGAGTGGCAAGAAGAAAGCCATTTCTCAAAGATATCCATAAAAAGTCTAGTTTGAAGTTTGCCACAAGCCACCTGAGAGACACACCAAACATGTGGAATAAGGTGCTCTGGTCAGATGAATCCAAAATCGAACTTTTTGGCCACAATGCAAAACGATATGTTTGGCGTAAAAGCAACACAGCTCATCACCCTCAAAACACCATCCCCACTGTCAAACATGGTGGTGGCAGCATCATGGTTTGGGCCTGTTTTTCTTCAGCAGGGACAAGGAAGATGGTTAAAATTGATGGGAAGATGGACAGAGCCAAATACAGGACCATTCTGAAAGAAAACCTGTTGGAGTCTGCAAAAGACCTGAGACTGGGACGGAGATTTATTTTCCAACAAGACAATGATCCCAAACATAAAGCAAAATCTACAATGGAATGGTTCAAAAATAAACGTATCCAGGTGTTAGAATGGCCAAGTCAAAGTCCAAACCTGAATCCAATCGAGAATCTGTGGAAAGAGCTGAAAACTGTTGTTCACAAATGCCCTCCATCCAGCCTCAATGAGCTCGAGCTGTTTTGCAAGGAAGAATGGGCAAGAATTTCAGCCTCTCGATGTGCAAAAAGTGATAGAGACATACCCCAAGTGACTTGCAGCTGTAATCGCAGCAAAATGTGACACTACAAAGTATTAACTCAAGGGGGCCGAATAATATTGCACGCCCCACTTTTCAGATTTTAATTTGTTAAAAAAGTTTAAAATATCCAATAAATTTCGTTCCATTTCATGATTGTGTCCCACTTGTTGTTGATTCTTCCCAAAAAAAATAGAGTTTTATATCTTTGTTTGAAGCCAGAAATGTGGCAAGAGGTAGAAAAGTTCAAGGGGGCCAAATACTTTCACAATGCACTGTATATGTATGTATGTATGTAATATATATATATATATGTATGTATGTAATATATATATATATATATATATATATATATATATATATATATATATATATATATATATATATATATATATATATATATATATATATTACAGTACAGACCAAAAGTTTGGACACACCTTCTTCTCATTTAAAGATTTTTCTGCATTTTCATGACTGAAAATTGTACATTCACACTGAAGGCATCAAAACTATGAATTAACACATGTGGAATTATATACTTAACAAAAAAGTGTGAAACAACTGAAAATATGTCTTATATTCTAGGTTCTTGAAAGTAGCCACCTTTTGCTTTGATGACTGCTTTGCACACTCTTGGCATTCTCTTGATGAGCTTCAAGAGGTAGTCACCAGAAATGATCTTCCAACAATCTTGAAGGAGTTCCCAGAGATGCTTAGGACTTGTTGGCCCTTTTGCCTTCACTCTGCGGTCCAGCTCACCCCAAACCATCTCGATTGGGTTCAGGTCTGGTGACTGTGGAGGCCAGGTCATCTGGCGTAGCACCCCATCACTCTCCTTCTTGGTCAAATAGCCATTACACAGCCTGGAGTTGTGTTTGGGGTCATTGTCCTGTTGAAAAATAAATGATGGTCCAACTAAACGCAAACCGGATGGAATAGCATGCCGCTGCAAGATGCTGTGGTAGCCATGCTGGTTCAGTATGCCTTCAATTTTGAATAAATCCCCAACAGGCGGTCGCGTTACCTGTCACATGACTAAATGACGTCATGGAAGGTCCTTTCACACCACCGTGAGCCATACAAGAGACCGGACACAGCGGAGAAAAGACCGGGGACCATCAGAAGTTAAGTATAATGTGTTTTTTTTATTTTTTACCGTTTTTAATATTTTTTCAACTATTAACTTGGTCACACTATATGAATCTGTGCCGCTTGCATGGATTTATATAGTGTGACCAAGTTGTCAAGCACTTTCCAAGTGATGCTAAAATCGCTTGGAAAGCGCTTGACAACCTGCATGCGGAAATGCATGTGAAGAACGCTTCATTTCCGCATGTCCCTGGCAAGAAAAATGCATGTAAAATCCGCAGAAACGCTCAGGAAAAATCCGGAGCATTTCTGCATTGTGGGCACTTAGCCTAAGAGAGGATTAAAATGAATTGCTAATACTGGCACTCCTGTTCCTTGGTTCGCCAGCAAACCCAAACGTACATTTCAACACTCCAGGCGCCTACTATCTGGTCCGATGGATGGGCAAAGTGATTTATGCTCTGAAGATCTTCATGTTTTGTCACCAGTTTTGTTTAACTTTGACAGAGTTAAAAAATCTATGTCAATTTTGCACTATCCGCTTATACTTGAAGGCTTGGTACCTTTGTTAGATCCCAGCCACATGGCTGCGAAATGACTTGACATGTAGCATACGAAAGAATCAATGCACCTGTTGCTGAGGCAGCAATAAAAACTTTCAACATACACCTATTGTACCTCAGTGAGATTATGGTGAGTCTGGCTTTTTTTGACAGTGAAGTTCCAACCGCAGAAAAGGTTGAGATGGTACTGGCTCTGCAGAATGAAGGCAACAATGTCTGCTCAATTCGCGTGCAGCTTGCCGAAGACCTTGAGTCACACGAGAAGTTTCATCACTTCTTGTCGTCCAACACAAAAAATCTGTTTGTTGCACTGGAAATTAATTATGATTTTCTTCATCAAGATCTTTGTCTGTGGCACACCAATGCAAGTTACATCGATGCATCCTCAAAAGTTGCCAGATTGAAAATCGTGAATGATAGCGCCGAACGCTTCGTTTCACTCATGAGTACATTCCATTTGTCACTGAGCACTCAAGAAGATCAGAAACAGTTTATTCTCCAGTGTGTGGAGGAGCATCGCCCTGACTATCCTGAACCAAATAAAGCGTGTTTCGTTAAAAAAAAATTGAAACTGTGAACCTATTGTAAAATTGTACACTTACTTTGTAGCAAGAGATTTATTACAAATAATTGTTAGTTTTGTGATGATTGAGTCACCAGTAAACAATGTTGCAATATTACTGAACTTTATGTATGTTACAATCACACCAAAGGGAATTATTCCCAGGGGTGAGAACTAAAAATTTACACACACATTTTTTGACTGTCACCTTAAATGGGCATGCCAGGCATGTAACTCTCCACAAGGAGAAACATTACCCCTTTGATCACTGAAAATAGTGATATAGACAAATAACTCATCCCACAAAAAATCAAGTACATTGTAATTTTGAATGTCACCATTTATTTTGCGATATATTGTACTGGATAATGGGAAAATAATTCCAAGTGGAATGAAAAGGGTGAAAAAATTGCAATTCTGCCATTTGTTTTTTTTTGTTTATTAATGAATAAATGGCAGAAAAAAATCTTAAGTAAAAATATGACCACAAAATATAACCACTATTTATTTGTTTAAAAAATTATATTTTTACATCAGTGGACCTATATGAGGGCTTATTTTTTCTTATTTTTTTGTATAGTGAGCGTTTGTTTGTACCATTTTCAGATCCATACAATTTTTTTTTAAATTTAATGTTTTTGCATTCTTTGAGGGATCACGGCATAGAAATGTCGCTGTCAGAGATTGAGCTGAGTTGATTTAAATGGTTAAACAGCAGTAATCAGAGCTAGTTCAATTTACAGATGTTAGCGGATATTTTGGGCTTTTATTATCCTATTCCATACATTTGCATGTAATTGTCCCGTGCCACTGTACAGGACTGTTCAGTAAGTTACAGGGTACAGTTAGATACAACATTATAATATTCTAGCGAATCAACCACCTGTATTATGGCTATTGATATTATAAAAGGGTTGTTGTCTTTCAGAAAAGTTTCCTTATATGCACTGTTCATTGTAAATAAACTGCTCAGTGGCTCTGCCAATGTACATTACGTCAGCCGCTAAGCTCGATGATGTGCGACAACGATGTCAACGTGATGTCACTGTTGCAACCAAGGAACGGGGAGTATGTCTTTGGAGTTTGGGAGGAAACCGGAGAACCCGGAGGAAACCCACACAAACACGGGGAGAATATACAAACTCCTTGCAGATGTTGTCCTTGGTTGGATTTGAACCTAAGACCCCAGTGCTGCAAGGCTGGAGTGCTAACCACTGAGCCACCGTACTGCACATAAATGAAACAGATGTTGAATTATTATAGTGTAACAGTCATGAGGACAATTCAAGTGAGCAGATTACAGGATGGTGCAGAACAAGTGGCAGGCAAAGGCATGACTTTCTTTGCAGTACACTGTACAAAGTTTACATTTTTTGTTCTCTCTATAGGGATCCATAAAGCTTCAGTGGTCTCTTATATACAGAGTTGTTGGACAATGTCCACATGTTCTTTCACTTAAACAACATAAATTCCTGTCTCAGCACTCGGTTAATCAGGGGAGGGATACTTTCTTCAATGTTTGCCTAACGAGCTACAGTTACATCACAATTGATGTCCTATTGTCATGTCTGTCAAATGCGAGGATCTCGGACAGACAAGTCAAGGTCAAAAGTCAGGACTATCCACTGGGAGACTAACAAGGCAAGTTACAGAGAAGCGGGTTAGAATATAAATGGCAGTGAACAGCAGGATTTCATTTTCTTAAATAGCTTGCATCCCCACTGAAACCACACAGCAGTTATTTCTAGGTCTCCCAGTATGGATGGTGTAATGTGCCTAAACAAGGGTGGGTGAGCTGCTGCTTCTGCATGCTCTGACACCTTACAGAAAAATCATGTCCCAGTGTGCTGGTGGGTGTGGGGTGCATCACACTTTCTTGTGGCCCATAGGCCTCCACTGGCTCCTGGTTTTCATCTTCCACAAGCTTACAGCACACAATCCAGGGGACACCAAATATGTTAACAGTCAAACTTTTACTTTGCAGTATACGGCCATTACAATGGAGCATGTAGGATAGGGCACAAGAGGGTGTAGTCTTTCCCACGGGTACCGGACATAACTTCAGCCCTAGTTCTCGTTATGGATGGAGTATCTCTATTGCTAGCTCTTCTAGCACTAGGAATTGTTCACCACCACTGGCAGTGCACCCGGATTCAATTACCTCCCTCCTCTTAGAGTATGAATCCACCTTTCCCTGTAGCACCGCAGGCTTAATGCGCCCAAAGGCCCCTACGTCCATCTCTAGGTCCCAAGGCCGACAGATTCGCACGGAAGGGTTCTATGACAATCCACTTCCCCGAATAACGGGCTCCTGTTGACCCTAGAAACCCACTGGTATGAACACTGCTATCACTTCTCCTTACTTCTTCTAACTGAACTTGACACTCCCTGAACTGGCACTAACACTCAGTTCCCCCTCCCCTATCTGGGCAGGCCGTTACAGTTTACCCTGTCTAGGCTAACCTGCAGCCCCAGGGGGTTTTACTTTCAGATAACATACATTACTATCATCTGCACCACTCCTACAATGGGACAACACATCCCAGAGAACACAAAACTAGAACTGTCGCCCCCCCCCCCCCCCCGTCAACTGCAATGAGAGCATTTCACCACCTAGTTACAGAAGCAGATGCAGGAAGCGCAGGCACTAATATACAGCTGTCACACCTATCAATTAGATATGCTGTCAGTATTGCAGGGTTTGGTGTCCTAAAACCTGGCATCCTCACCAAACACATTGATTAGTGACTGCTGTCGAGTACTGTTGTTTATCTGCCATGCAAGTGAAGTACTTTTTGCATGGTATATTTGGTAGGGAGATTCCTTCTCCTACCCACCAGTGGAGGCAGTCCATTAGCAGTTCCTCTGGATATACATGGGTTGCACTCTACTCTTTAGTTGCATCCCAAGGTTTCAGCCAGTAGTAGACAGCTGGGGATCCCACCATAAAGTGTGCGTTTGGTGTTATACCAAGCTGTCTTAACATTGTTTTTACCTATCCTGTGGGTAGTTGATAATTTTTATAGAATCATACCAGTAAAGTTCTTTTCCCTACCTGTATTCCAGTGATTATAAAAGTTTATTTTTTTTCTCTTTAAGCTCCTCCATCCATGTGGCAAAATAACATGGGGTAAGAAGGCATCAATCATTAAGTGCTGTACTTTCATAAACACTCGCTCAGCAGGGGCGTACATAGAAATCATGGGGCCCCATAGCAGAAGTTCTAATTGGGCCTCCCCCTCAAAAAAACAAAACAAAAATTAAATAATTGTCGGAGTCACAGAAGAGCATATCTCACAACTTTCCAGCCTTTACATAGTAATTTTCCTTCTGCTGAAGTCTTAGATTCCTATTTCATTGCCCCCATAAAGTATGATGCCAACAAAAGTGCCCCCCAAACACAGTTTGATACCCCCATGGTGAATTCCTTCACATTAGCCTCCACATGTACAGTATAATGACCCTACTGTACCCCATCTCAACTCCCGACGCAAAGTATGGTGAACCTAACATAGTATGATTCCCCAACTGTGACCCCCACACAGCCCTCCAAACAGTAAGATGGACCCCACACAAACCTTCACACTGTATAATTGCTTGCATACAGTATAATGGCCCCACATAGCCTTCCATTTAGAATAATACGCACCTCCATGGTCCTCCATGCAATATAATGCGCCCCCATGGTCCTCCATGCAATATAATGCACCCCCCATGGTCCTCCGTGCAATATAATGCACCCCCCATGGTCCTTCACTCAATATAATGCACCCCCCATGATCTTCCACACAATATAATGCACCCCCTATGATCTTCCACACAATATAATGCACCCCCCATGATCTTCCACGCAATATAAGGCACCCTTCATGGTCCTCCACGCAATATAATGCACTCCCCGTGGTCCTCCATGCAATATAATGCACTCCCCGTGGTCCTCCACGAAATATAATGCACTCCCCGTGGTCCTCCACGCAATATAATGCATCCCCCCATGGTCCTCCATGCAATACAATACACCCCCCATGGTCCTCCACGCAATATAATGCACCCCCATGGTCTTTCACACAATATAATGCACCCCCCTATGATCTTCCATGCAATATAATGCACCCTTCATGGTCCTCCATGCAATATAATGCACCCCCCCATAGGTCCTCCATACAGTATTATGCAGCCCCCGTAGTGTATAGTGCAGCCACAGTAAATAAATGCATACTTACCGCTCCTCGTTCCCACACTGCTTCAGTCTCTGCAGCGCATCTCATCAGCTCCACTGCCTGATTCAGCATGGCATGATGAAGTGATGTCATCGCACCCGCTGCGTCAGACTCGGGGGGGGGGGGGGGGGGATGATGGGAGAGGGAGTGTCACATGAGGCTCCCTCCTCCATCATTGCTTTCAGCTGTATCTGCATGTGCCGATACAGTTGAATGCGGGTCAGGGGGGTGGCGCTGGCTGTCCGGAGGGGGGGCCCGATGTGGGGGGAACCTGATGCGGGCGCTGACACCATGCCCCCCTGGCTCACGGGCCCCATAGCAGTCATGTGGCCAGCCGCCAATGGCGGTACGCCACTTTTGCTCAGTGTAGCTCAGGAGCTGAGCCCATTGCAATAGGCACCAGTTGTCAGCTGTCACATAAAGCAGACTCCTTGTTGAACTGACCAGATTTGGTGCTGGAACAATCCTGATAATTTAACATCTTAGATGACTCTGTAAATAGCGACCATGGCATTTAACCCCTTCGTGACCTTGGGATTTTCCGTTTTTGCATTTTCGTTTTTTGCTCCCCTTGTTCCCAGAGCCATAGCGTTTTTATTTTTTGGTCAATATGGCCATGTGAGGGCTTATTTTTTGCGGGACGAGTTGTACTTTTAAACGACATTACTAGTTTTACCATATCATGTACTGGAAAACGGGAAAAAAATTCCAAGTGCGGTGAAATTACAAAGAAGTGCAATACCACAGATGTTTTTTTTTCTTTATTTATTTTTACCACGTTCACTGAATGCTAAAACTGACCTGCCATTATTATTCTCCAGGTCATTAGAAGTTCGTAGACACCAAACATGTATAGGTTCTTTTTTATTTAAGTGGTGAAAAAAAAATCCAAATTTTGCTAAAAAAATTTAAAAAATGGCGCCAATTTCCGAGACCCGTAGCGTCTCCATTTTTGGGATCTGGGGCCAGGTGAGGGCTTATTTTTTGCGCGCCGAGCTGACGTTTTTATTAATACCATTTTGGGGTAGATCCGATGTTTTGATCTCCCGTTATTTTATTGCAATGTTGCGGCGACCAAAAAAACTTAATTCTGACATTTAGAATTTTTTTTCTCATTACGCCGTTTACCGATCGGATTATTTTTTTTTTATATTTATAGATCGGGCGATTCTGAACGCGGCGATACCAAATATGTGGGGTTTGTTTTTTAGGCTGTGTGCCCACGTAGCGTTTTTCAAGCGTATATGCTGCGGAATTTCCGCAGCGTAAACGCTTGAAAAACGCATGTATATCCGCACCCCATGGTCCCCAATGGCATTCCGCAATGTCAATGCCCATGCTGTGGATTTTTCCGCAGCGTATATGCTGCGGTCAAAAATCCGCAGCATGTTCATTAATTTTGCGGAAGCGCAGCGGAATCAATGTGCTGATGGTACCCAAGTCTGGATGAGAGGAGACTCTCATCCAGACCTGGGTACCAAAGAACCTGTAAAAAAAAGAATAAAATAAAGTTTATACTTATCTTCTGATGTTTTCCCTCCGTCGCGCTGTTGTCTGAAGGACCTGCCACGTCATTGAGTCATGTGACCCACCACATGACTCAATGACGTCACCGCAGGTCCTGCACACAACAGCGTGAGCCGCTCAAGACTCCGGATGGGGCAGAGAATGCATCGGAAGGTGAGTATAAAGTTTATTTTTTTATTTTTTACCATTCTGAACAAGTTGTCAAGCACTTTTCCAAGTGATGCTTGGAGAAGTGCTTGATAACCCGCATGCGGAAATGCATGCAAAGACGCCTCACAAACGCTTCTACCTGGCGGGAAAACCGCATGTAATATCCACATGCGATTTTCCCGCCAGGGAGAAGCGTAAAAAATATGCTTCAGGTCCGCAACGTGGGCACATAGCCTTATTATTATTTTTTTTTTCCAATGGGGCAAAAGGGGGGTGATTTAAACTTTTTTATATTTTTTTTAAATATTTTTAAAAACATTTTTTTTAAACTTTTTACTTGCTTCTATAGCCTCCATAGGAGACTAGAAGCAGCAACTGTCCGATTGCCTCTGCCACATATAGGTGATCAGCAGATCACCTCTGTGTAGCAGAAATGCTCCTGTGCTATGAGCGCTGACCACTAGGTGGCGCTCATAGTAATCTTAACATGACAACCACTGGTGTCTGCTGCAGACCTAGGGTTGTCATGGCCACCCATCGGTGACCCGCGATCACTTGACGGGGTCACCGATGGGCGGGGTGAATGCCGCGCTTCCGGCGCGGCGATGTTAAATGCCACTGTCAGAGATTGACATTTAACATGTTAAGAGCCGCGGCTGTTGTGGGCACATGTCAGCTGTAAGAATCAGCTGACATGTGCCCGGTTCAGTGCGGGCTCAGCGCCGGAGCCCTTCCTGAACCGGGGGTAATACGCCCTGGGCCAGTAAGGGGTTAAGTGGTTGACATAGGCCAGTGGCATACTGCCAATGGCAGCAAGCCATGCAGTCACTGTGGGCCCCTTTGCCAGCGCTGCCACTGGGCTCCCCCTGCCTCGTACTTTCAACTGTTTTGGCATCCTGGATACTGATACAGTTGAAAACAATGATAGGAGAGGGAGCTGTCAACTGACTCTCCCTCTCTCATCATTCCGTGTCTGCATCTGAGCTTTGTGATGTCTAGGCACAGAGGGCGCGGTGACAACACTACATCACACCGTTTGTGCCGAGCAGTGCAAATGGTCAGAAGACGTACTGCAGATACCGGAGCAGCAGGGGAATGGGGAGAGTTATTTATTTTTTATGTATGGAGCACTAAATGGGACCTATAATACTGTATGAAGGACTATGTAGGACCCATAATACTGTATGGATTACTATATGGGGCCCGTAATACTGTATGGAAGGCCATGTGGGGGCCGCAATACTGTATGGAAGGCCATGTGGGGGCCGTAATACTGTATGGAAGGCCATGTGGGGGCCGTAATACTGTATGGAAGCCATGTGGGGGCCGTGATACTGTATGGAAGGCCATGTGGGGACCGTAATACTGTATGGAAGGCCATGTGGGGGCCGTAATACTGTATGGAGGGCCATGTGGGTGTGAGGGTGTTGAGGTTGGCATCCCACTCCTCTGATATTTCTGTTGGTTGAATGTATTTTACATGCATGTTAATGCTATGTATTTAATGGTTATTTCTCTGTGGGCTGCAGTGTTGACCAGAGGCCACAAGATGTCACTGTCTTTCTTTTCACTCTGGTATAGAATGTAGAATCCACCCAGATACAAGACAAGATACATACATCAGGCACAAAGCCAGTTTGAGGGTTAACTAGGTACAGCTCATTGTGGAAGGGATTTCTTTAGATTTCTGGGAAAAGGGATCCATTTTAGTGAGTCTAGAAGAGTAAGAGAAAAAAGGAAGACAGATTGTTTCTTGTGTGGAGCTACAAGGTTCTTGAGGAAAATGATCTAGTTACAGAGGCAAAAGGACGACACAGGCAAGTGGGGAACGCTGCAGGAGAAAATCTTTTAAGTCCAGGAAGCGTACTGTCCAGCAAGAAAGGGGATCTTGGGATGAGATAGCTCCCTGCTGTGGGTACTGGGTACTGGGTACTGAAGCGTACGGTCCAGCGAGAAAGGGACCTTGGGACAAGGCATCGCCCTGCTGTGGGTACTGAAAAAGGGAACACATCTCTACTAGCGGCCCCTGGGACTGATATAAGCAAGGACACAGGGGATCAGGGCATAGCGACACACGTAGACCCGTATGACTCTACCCGTAAGGAAAATGCAGGCATTTAAGATCTCTCCTCACTACTGTGCTGTACCTGTTGCCAGAAACAAAGTGCAGACTGTAACTCTGAGAATGGAGCCTGTGTACTGTGTGGCAAGTGATGAAGAATGTATACATAACCTGTTATGTTCATGTAGCACCCTGAGGATTCGGCTGCTACAGGGGTATTGCACCTCAACCCAGAGGTGTGATATTCCACTCCCGGGTAAGGATGGAGTGTGGACCTGAGCTCGGTAGGCTGCATGCACTACACACATCCCATTTCCGAGGGGCAGACCGACGGTACTCCCACTTAGAAATGTGCAGGTACGACCGAGTCTGTTCCTGGCTGGAGTGGGAGGGGGGTGGTACATCCCAGTAGTGTAGGGGCAGATAGGGGGAGCAGCCTGGGTAAAGATAGGAGCTCATTGGGTGCTGGTCACCTGAGCTCACACATAGAGGGAGTATATAAGGTGGGCACCATCTTAGATCAGGGTCAGTCTGTGAGAAGTCAGAGGAAGAGGAGCAGAGGTCCAGATGAGCCCCAGAGAGAGAGAGGAGAAAGAGAGACCCAGAGGGTGAAGGAAAAGGACTCTGAGAACCCAAATTCAATCCCCGGGTGAAGAGTCGGCAATAGGGTACCGGATCCCAAACTGGTGGGGGCAAAAGCACACCCTAGCCAGAGACCGGAGGCCGTGGGCAGCGTCTGCCACGGCCACCCACCACATCCACCCCGAAGGCATACCACGTGGAGGGTCAGGGAACCCAAGGCCAAGGGTCTCCCAACAGAAGGCCCGAGGGAGCTGGACCTAGGTGGATCACTAGTGGGGACGGCCAGAGGAAAGGACAGAAGGAGAGCTCAGGGTCACGCTCCGGACTTGTTTGGGGGTTTGCTGAATCCAGGACCTGGTGGACGCAGCACGGCTCGGGTGGTCACTTGAAGCTGGAGTGACCGGAACATCAGCAGTGAGTAAATACCCTAAACTGCACAACCCGACTCTGTCTTCACTTAACATCTATGCTGCACCACCACAACCCCCATCCTCTGCACCTGACCCCCTGAGGCTATACCCCACCCGTTGGGGGTTATACTATCAAAAGCTGCACCAACACCATCAGCCTCAACGGACCCTGCTGCAGCGGCGGCCCTAGTGACCGCAATACAACGGGTGGCGTAGTCGACATTAAGAACTTTATAACATCTGTAGGACTGCCACATACTCTGAGCTTGACACCCTGGGCACGGACCGGGTCACAGCCACTCGGAAGACTACAACCCCCATCTGATCCGGCTCCGGGTATTCCCCTAAAGAATATGGCCCAGGGGGCGCGTCAACTTTGGCGTAGTCGGCAGGATCTCGTGCCCGCAACACCCGGGTACTGCGTGCCTGAAGAAAAGAACAAGTTTACCTCAAAAAGAAGTCTCCTGCCGGTTCCGGAGGGTCCCCGCCATCGGACTCCATCACAGGTCGATTCCCGCCGGTTGTCCGCCATTAACAGCTTTTTCCCGCCATCTGCAGAGTTTCCCGCCACTGGGAAGCGGTTCCCGCCATTTCCAAAGGTTTCCCGCCTTGTCAGAGCGGACGCCATTATGGGCGTGCCAGAGGGTGGCAAGAGGCCACCTCCCATCGTGGGCCAGGACCGAAAATGGCGCCAAAAGTGGAAACCGCCCCCACCAACAGAGACTGTGATGCTAGAGGTGTCGGTCAGCGTGAAAGAACAGCCCCTGGAGCTGACAGTCACCAAGTTGCCCCGGGACCGCCCTCGAAGGGGGAGGAGACGAAAGAAGAGAGCAAAGATGGGTGTCGCTTGGAGCAGTCTGGAGCGAGCGCACCCGGAGATGGCGAGAAAGCAGAGCAGCACCGGCCCGTTGGCCAGGAGCCTGCTAGAAACAGAGGAGGGAGAGCAGAGCAGCACCGGCCCGCTGGCCAGGAGCCTGCTGGAGACAACAGTAGGAGAGCAGAGCAGCACCGACCCGTTGGTCAGGAGCCTGCTGGAAGCAACGACCCCACTAGGCCTAGTGGAGGTCCTAGCACAGCTCCCCCGAGACCGGGAGTGTGCACAGACCGCTCTGGAGGGCCTCGCAAGGAGGATGGCCCGGGTGCAGCGAGAGACGTTGGCGGAGTGGAGCCGTGAGATGGCCCAGCAGACCGAGACCTGTCAGCGGAGCACGCCACCCAAGACGAGGAGACAGACCGCCTCTGAGGATGGCGCGGGAGGACTGAAGGCCGGAGACGGCGCCGAGAAGGGAGCCGAACAAGTGGAGGCAGGTAAAGGGGACGTCTATACCCCAAACCGGGAAACCGCGAACCTGCCCCAGCTCCCCGTCGCAGAGCCCGAAGTCTATCCTGCCGTGCCCGTAATCGCCACGCCACTGCTGCAGACTAGGCCTCAACCGGAAGCCGCAGCCGCGACCCCTGTGACGTCACACGCCTCGACCCCGAGCGTGACCAAGCAGGAAGTACCACCAGCCTGGTCGCAAGGCCTAGTACCCCCGGGCGCCGCAATACCAACAGCGCCCCCTACCTCCGCGGAGCCCCCGGCCTGGTCGCAGGGCCAAGTAGCCCAGGGTGCCGCCGTCCTTACGGTGCCCTTCACCTTCCAGATACCCCAGGCCTGGCCGCAAGGCCCGGGCAACCCGGGCGCTAACACCACCGTGCCCATAAGACCAAGAGTGCCGCATCTGGGAGAGGACCTGTTTACCCAACACACGTGCCCGGATGGGCAGCCTTTCATCTGGCCCCAGGAATATCATGAACTGGAACGGCAGAGGAAGGCTGGGGCCATGTGTGCACCCCTGATCCCGGCTCCAAAGCCCGTAAAGAGGATCTCGCCCCCGCTAGAAGAGGCCCAATTTGAGTGGGACCCCACCGGAGAAGATCTCATGGGGTTCACTCAGGAGACTCGGGCAGCTGCAGCGGAGCGTGCTGAGTGCTGCCGCCAACAACTCGAGGTCTTTGAGAGGGAGCGGAGAGAGAGGCGGGTCCGGGAACAGCAAGCTCAAGTAAGGAGCGCGGAGCAGAAGAGCCGGGCCAGGAGAGACCCCCGTGCAGCGCATAGTCCCCGCACCACCGGGACTGTGATCAAGTTTAACATGCAGCATGGGTGGGGCTTCATCCGAGACCACCGCACCCCAGGCGACGTCTTCGTGACCAGGAGAGACGTTGAATCCCACCTACCGGAGGGACACAGAGGTCGTGACCTTTACATCGGGGACGAGGTCACCTTTACCCGGCACAAGTGTGCCAAAGGACCCTACGCCCTCCATGTGCATCGCCTGACGGAGGAAGAGCTGCGGTGTGAGGAGGAAGAACAAGAGGACCCGGACGGGTCTGAAGCTAAAGGTAACCACAAAGAAAGAGCAGGAGGACGTCGTCGTTGAGTACGGCAGAGTAGAGGCTGTACATAGTTACCCGTCGGGGTACCAAAGAAACTGTTGCTGATAATATAGTCCCCGTTGGGACCAGCATGTGTGAACGGTTTACCCGTTTATCCCTTAAATCCCACTGACCGAGGACTGAGAGCGGTCATTCCTCCCTTATACCTGGCCGAGGACTGAGAGCGGCCATATCCCCTGTATATAGTTGCGCGTCCTAAAGCGCTCCCTACTGGTTTTACAGGAAAGCCACGAGTTTTTTCAAGAAAAGACTGTCGCACTTTACCCGGTCACACGTTGCACAGTGACCGGAGGAGGAGCTAGAAGCGAGGAAAAGTCTACAAGAATGTTTTATATGAAAAGTTTTATTGATATATATATATATATATAATGTTTAGTATGATGTTTTATATGTTTATGCAAAAATTTGTATGTTTTGTGGTGTTTTGTTCTTACAGCCCGAGGACGTGCTGTGATTTACCAGGGGGGAATGTAGCACCCTGAGGATTCGGCTGCTACAGGGGTATTGCACCTCAACCCAGAGGTGTGATATTCCACTCCCGGGTAAGGATGGAGTGTGGACCTGAGCTCGGTAGGCTGCATGCACTACACACATCCCATTTCCGAGGGGCAGGCCGACGGTACTCCCACTTAGAAATGTGCAGGTACGACCGAGTCTGTTCCTGGCTGGAGTGGGAGGGGGGTGGTACATCCCAGTAGTGTAGGGGCAGATAGGGGGAGCAGCCTGGGTAAAGATAGGAGCTCATTGGGTGCTGGTCACCTGAGCTCACACATAGAGGGAGTATATAAGGTGGGCACCATCTTAGATCAGGGTCAGTCTGTGAGAAGTCAGAGGAAGAGGAGCAGAGGTCCAGATGAGCCCCAGAGAGAGAGAGGAGAAAGAGAGACCCAGAGGGTGAAGGAAAAGGACTCTGAGAACCCAAATTCAATCCCCGGGTGAAGAGTCGGCAATAGGGTACCGGATCCCAAACTGGTGGGGGCAAAAGCACACCCTAGCCAGAGACCGGAGGCCGTGGGCAGCGTCTGCCACGGCCACCCACCACATCCACCCCGAAGGCATACCACGTGGAGGGTCAGGGAACCCAAGGCCAAGGGTCTCCCAACAGAAGGCCCGAGGGAGCTGGACCTAGGTGGATCACTAGTGGGGACGGCCAGAGGAAAGGACAGAAGGAGAGCTCAGGGTCACGCTCCGGACTTGTTTGGGGGTTTGCTGAATCCAGGACCTGGTGGACGCAGCACGGCTCGGGTGGTCACTTGAAGCTGGAGTGACCGGAACATCAGCAGTGAGTAAATACCCTAAACTGCACAACCCAACTCTGTCTTCACTTAACATCTATGCTGCACCACCACAACCCCCATCCTCTGCACCTGACCCCCTGAGGCTATACCCCACCCGTTGGGGGTTATACTATCAAAAGCTGCACCAACACCATCAGCCTCAGCGGACCCTGCTGCAGCGGCGGCCCTAGTGACCGCAATACAACGGGTGGCGTAGTCGACATTAAGAACTTTATAACATCTGTAGGACTGCCACATACTCTGAGCTTGACACCCTGGGCACGGACCGGGTCACAGCCACTCGGAAGACTACAACCCCCATCTGATCCGGCTCCGGGTATTCCCCTAAAGAATATGGCCCAGGGGGCGCGTCATTCACCTGTTTGATTGTTTGACTATGCATAAAAAGACCACCGTTTATAACAGCTGTTTTAGCTTCTTGACTGAAAGGGTTAAGTGGGACAGTTCTGCACCCAGCGCATTACCAGGGACTGTGGAGATCTCAGATCTCGAAGCACATGCTACCCCACAGTACACTATTTCCTGTAGCAGGTCGGGGTGTCAAAGAAGCGACACTTGCCCATGACTATCACCCTGCGGCCCATTACATGGGGGCCTTAATACTGTATGGAGGGCCATGTGGGGGCCGTAATACTGTATGTAAGAAATTATACACTGTGAAGGTTTTTGTGTGGTCCATAATACTGTGAAGAAGGCTGTGTGGGGGTCAGTATGCTGTTTGGAGGGCTAGGTAGGGGCCATTATACTTAATGGAGGGCTGTGTGGCGATCGCAGTTGGGGCATCATATTGTGTTGGTGTAACCATCATACAGTGTGTGTGTGTGTGTGGAGGGTACTGTATAAGAGTTCGCTGTAGGGGTATCATACTGTGTTTCAGGGGGACACTATAGCTGACACCATACTTTATGAGGGCCATGAAGGGTCAATCTAGGGGATTCAATAGGAGGAAAATGACCTTGTAGGGGCTGCAAAGTTGTGAGATATTCCCTTTTGTGACCCCTCCGAGTATTATTATTTTATTTTTTTTTGAGGGGGGGAGGGTGAATCAAATAGAAATCATGGGGCTCCATAGCAGCAGTTCTCTGTACGCCCATGACCGAGGCAGTGGTCAACCTTTAGTTACCCCTAATTGTAGCTATGGCAACCTGGAGGTTTTACAATGGCCTTCAAGTCTGCCAGCTACAAAGCCTATTATACTACAGACTTTGTACAAAAAAACTGTTTTTACAAAAGTAAAAAAAATAAAATCCAATTTAAAAAAAAAAAAAAAAAAAAAAGTCACCCTCATGATCCTTTTAGAAGTTCTTCATTGTTGGAAAAATAAATGTTAAAAAACGATAAATATTAGTGTATCACTGTGTCCAAATCGACTTAAGCTATAAAACTAGCATATTTTTGATCCAAATTGATAAATGGCATAATTTTTTTAACCCCTTAACGACCGTCAATTCGCATTAAAACGGTGGCCGCTAAGGGGCCTTATTCCCTCATTGCCTTTTTAAAATGGTGATCTGGAATAAGTCTATAGCGCTCCCCAGAGTCCGAAAATATCCGGGGTCTCGGCTACCGGGGTTGCTGAGACCCTGGAGAGTACAATCAGGGCTGTTTTTTCCAGTCATCGATCACGTGATCGCCGTTATTCAGTAAATAACGGCGATCACACAAAAAAAGTGTGTCTGCTATAAAAATCATTTCTGTCTATTCTGACATGATATGACCTACCAGAAGAGAGCGAAATGATGTCCTCAAGCCCCCTTCAGTACCTCTGCCATCCCCCGGGTCCTCCTGCTCTGGCCCTCCTCCTCTTCTTCATGAAAAAAAAAAAAAATGGCAGGTGCATGCACAGTGCGCCTGTTGAGATTTTCCTACTGGTTCCATACTTTTGATCACTGTGATAGACCCTATCTTAGTGATCAAAAGCCCAATCATTAGTAAATCATCCCCCCCTGTATCATCCCCTTAGTCAAGATTAAATTTTTATTTATTCCATTGTTAGGGTTGGGCTTGTTTTTTTTTCAAAAGTAAAAGAAAATGGCGATATGACGACTAGTGTTGCGAACAATTGCTCGCTTCTCGAGTTTGCATCTGGTGCTCAGGTATGCACAGAGTATCGCGGGTGCTCGAGTGACATGCTAGAGTCCCCACCCCACATGTTTTGAAGCTATTAACCAAAGAAAACATGCGGAGATTGCCTGCCATACGCGGGCAATCTCTGTATGTTATGTTATTTTTGGGTGTCCAAGAGCTGCGAAACGTGTGGCAGGGACTCTAGCATGTCAATCGAGCACCTGCGACATTCTGTGCATACCCGTGCACCCGATGCAAACTCAAGTAGCGAGCACTTGCGCTCATCACTAATGATGACATATTCAATATGATGACCTAATGTTATCAAGTTCTGTGTAGTACCTTTTGAGTTCAAAATGCTCACTATACCCCTGTAGTTTCCAAAATGTGCTAATTTGTGGGGGAGTTTCTGCTGTTTAGGCACCTTGGGTGCCCTGCAAATGTGACATGTCACACCCCCCCCAATCTATTTCAGTCAATTTGTGTTCCAAAATTCAAATGGTGCTACTTCTGAGCCCTGCCCTTTGTCGAAACAGAGCTTTTTGACTACATGTCAGGTGTTGCTGCACTCGAAAGAAAGTGGGTAACAAACTGTGGGGTCCACTTTTTGGTGTTACCTCTTGCAAAATAGCAACATTTTTTAGGCAAAATTTTAATTTTTATATTCATTCAACTTTACATTAATTCATGTGTAGCACGTGAAGGGTTAAACAATGTCCTGAAAACAATTTTGAAGTATTTCATGGGTGCGGTTTTTAAAAATTTTTCACTTTTGGGGAGTTTTCAATATATAGGCCCCTCAAGATCCATTGAAATCTGAAGAAACAGGTTTTGTAAATTTGTTGAAAAAATGAGAAATTGCTACTAAACAGTTAACCCCTCTAACATCCTAACAAAATAAAATGACGTTTACATCTGCATAATTTTTCAAAGTAGACACATGGGAAATGTTACTTACTAATTATTTTGTACAGCATGACTAAATGGTTTAAGGATCTAAAGATTGAAAGTTTAAAAATTGCAATTTTTTTTTGTCAATTTTCACCAAAATTGCGATATTTTCACAAATAAAAGCAAGTCATATCAAACAAATTTTACCACTATCATTGTTGTGTAAGAATAGCAACTCTGTAGTGACTTGCATCAGATGAGCAAAAGAGCAGTAACAGATGCACTTTGCGCAAGCCACGACTGCTAGGCAAGTCCTTAAGGGTCGGGATACTCTTCACCAACTCCCGAAGGGAGGAGGGCTCTACAGAGCCCTTCCTAGACTACTGTCGCAGTATAGCTGGCGTCTGGTGACGCGGAAGATGTGGAGTCCGTTAAAAGAGTAAAACCAAAGCAAGCAAGAAACCCAAATGAAAACCAAAGGGACAATAGCTAATAAAGAAGAACCAATAACGACCATTAGCTACTACTGAGAAGCAACCAGAGCTCATCCAGGAAGCACTCACCATACACCTATGCAGGGCAACTGAATAAACAGCACTGAACTAAGTTAGATGCCAGCTTTAAATAGTCATCCCAAAACTAAAGATAACAATCAGTTGATGCATTCCCCCCTGTCATGTCCAGGGAGCCACTCCCTTCTCACCTGCACATCAGGATGCACACACTCCCACAAATGGTCTGGCAACTGGGAGACACAGCCCATGTCTCCTAGGCCGCAAAACCAGTGGGAAGCATCACGTCCCGTGTGCCCACATCACTCACCACTTCCACACACAAGGCAACACAGTGTGTAGTCGCACCCGCTAGCTCAGCCCACAGTGCGGACAGACCAGCAGAGCAGTCTGGAAACCGGAGAAGGATGATTGCGTCCACGGGAGGTATTACTAACAATCATGAAGTCCAATATGCAATGAAAAACAATCTCAGAATCACTGGCATCAGTTGAACTGCTCCAGAGTTATTACCACATAAAGTGACACTCAGATTTAAAAAATTTGGCCTGTGTAACGGGTCTGGGAGGTGGAACCTCAGAGCAACTATACAAAGGGGCAGTCCTTGTAAGGAAGCGGGTGTCTCCCAGGGAAGGCGGGCAGGTAGTCACGGCAAGTGACAGGGACAGTCTCTGGGTAGAAGGGCAGGAGGTCACGGCAAGTGACGGGGACAGTCTCTTGACAGGCGGATGGTCACGGCAAGTGACAGCAGGGTAAGAGTCCCTAGACAGGCAGGTGGTCACGGCAAGTGACAGCAGGATAAGAGTCTCTAGACAGGCAGGTGGTCACGGCAAGTGACAGCAGGGAAAGAGTCTCTAGATAGGCTAGCAGGCAGGTAGCAGGTGAGCGCTCCCAGGTGAGCGGGCAGGAGTCTCTGGACAGGCAGGTGGTCATGGCAAGTGACGGCAGAGCCTCCAGGTAGGCTAGCAGGCAGGTAGCAGATGAGCGCTCCCAGGTGAGCGGGCAGGAGTCTCTGGACAGGCAGGTGGTCACGGCAAGTGACGGCAGAGCCTCCAGGTAGGCTAGCAGGCAGGTAGCAGGTGAGCGCTCCCAGGTGAGCGGGCAAGAGTCTCTGGGCGGGCAGGTGGTCACGGCAAGTGATGGCAGAGCCTCCAAGTAGGCTAGCAGGCAGGTAGCAGGTGAGCGCTCCCAGGTGAGCGGGCGGGCAGATCCATAGACAGACTGACAGGTGTTGGAAGGCAGACTGTCGGACCGCAGGAATGCAAGCAGATAGACAGGAATCAGGTAGGTTCCAAGCAGAGATCTGGCAGGTAACTGGCAGGTATCTGGTAACGGGACCTGAGGGCTGAAGCAGAGTTGGAAGGCTTTGCAACAACATTGCTTGGGCACCTCCATTTTGGAGGAGGTGCCTTATATATGGTGAGGTCCTCCGGCCAGTGGCCGGGGACTCCTTAGGACGACGCGCGCGGCCCCTTTAAGAGAGGGGGAGCGCACGCGCCCTAAGCTCAAAGGCCGGGAAGCAGCGCGCGCTGCCAGCAGAGCGGGAGGAAGCCGCCGGGCACGGAGCGGAGAGGTGAGGGGAACGGCGTCCCTGCCTAGCAGGAGGCAGGGATGCCGACGCTACAGTACCCCCCCCTTTAGGCCCCCCCTTTTTTAGGCCAGAGAGAAATTTATCAAGGATGAGAGGGGCATGGATGTTCTCCCGGGGCTCCCATGTTCTCTCCTCAGGACCAAACCCCTTCCAATCCACTAGAAAAAAGGACTTTCCTCTTACCCTTTTGGTGGCCAGAATGTTCTCTACCTCAAACTCGTTTTCAGCGGAAACCGGAGCAGGAGGCGCACCTGTAGACTTGGAAAAAGAGTTAAGTACCACGGGTTTGAGTAGAGATACATGGAAGGAGTTAGGAATCCGCAAATTGGCCGGGAGTTTCAATTTATAGGCCACCGGGTTGATTTGTTTGATAACCTCCAGTGGACCGATGAACCGAGGCCCTAACTTGTAGGAAGGAATCTTGAGCCGGACATATTTGGACAAGAGCCAGACCTTATCTCCAGGACGGAATTGTGGTGGATCCAGACGTCTTTTGTCAGCCTGTTTTTTCATCCGCTCGGATGACTGAAGAAGTGCGGATCTTGTACTTCCCCAAATGGAGGAAAATTCGTTAACGAGAGATTCCGCAGCCGGATTGTCCACCGAGGTGGAGACGGGAAACAGGATCCGAGGATGCTGACCGAAGACTACAAAAAACGGGGATTTGGAGGAAGATTCGCACTCGTGATTATTGTAGGAAAATTCGGCCCACAGTAAAAGATCCACCCAGTTGGAATGGTGAGCATTAACAAAGTGCCGGAGAAAACTGGTTAAAATTTGGTTGATCCTTTCTACTTGGCCATTGGACTGTGGGTGATAAGCAGAGGAGAAGTCCAAGGTGACCCCCAGCAGTTTACACATGGCTCGCCAAAAGCGAGAGGTGAACTGAACCCCTCGGTCGGATACGATGTGGAGAGGAAGACCATGAAGACGGAAGACATGATGGATAAAGTCTTTAGCTAACTCTGATGCAGACGGGAGACCCGGCAGGGGAATAAAGTGAGCCATTTTGGAAAAGCGGTCAGCGACCACCCAAATGACCGTACAACCGGCAGAGACAGGGAGGTCCGTTATAAAGTCCATAGCTATATGCTGCCACGGGGCAGCAGGTACAGGAAGAGGAAGGAGACTGTTATGTTCTGCTACCAAAGCTAAGGAAAGAGAGGAGATCTGTCCCTACTATAGGACTCAGCTGAATCCCTACGATGTAACAGGGAACCTGATCCTGCGATCAGACCTGCTAAAGTCCTAATCTAGTCTGTACGGAGACCTATAGATGTGGGGAGGGAATCCCTACAAGTACTAAGGACTGGGAGGAATATGGGACACCTCCTAACAGAAATAGTAGCAGACAGACGAACAAACAAAATAGATAGAACATAGAGGTCCGTAGACCAAGCAAACTAACAGAGCTAGATACAGAGCACAGGCTAGCTAGAAAGTAGATATACAATGAAGTCCAGCAAAGCCAGAAGGGCGGAGCAGGATTAAATAGGCCAACAAGGTCATGTGACCAGCAAAGGAAAAAAAACCTAACAGCAAGGTTCTAACAGAGACGGCCGGCTGGCAGATGTCTCGGAACTTTGTTGCGGGCGCAGGACACACAGGCTGAAACAAAGTCTATTACGTCCTTGTGCAGGGTAGGCCACCAGTAATGCCGGGTAATAAGCTGGAGGGTCTTTTTCTGACCAGCGTGGCCAGCTAGCTTGGACGAGTGTCCCCAGTGTAGAACCCTCTCACAATCAGGTACAGTTACGAACGTCTTACCGGGTGGAAGACTATTTAGATTCACGGGGGCCACCTGCATTACTTTGGCGGGGTCGATGATGTGTTTAGGCTCCTCCTCAAGATCAGAGACCAAAAAGGATCGGGACAAGGCATCAGCTTTGATGTTTTTGTCAGCCGGGCGAAAATGAAGAATGAAATTAAAGCTGGCAAAGAACAAGGACCACCGGGCTTGGTGCGGGTTAAGTCTCTGGGCACTCTGGAGGTAAGCCAAGTTCTTGAGGTCCATGTAAATTATTACCGGGTGAAGAGCCCCCTCGAGCAGGTAACACCACTCCTCCAGTGCCAGCTTAATGGCCAACAATTCTCGGTCTCCTATAGAATAATTGCGCTCAGAAGAGAAGAGTTTTGAGAAGAAGCCGCAGGTTACCATTCTTCCGGAAGACGACTTTTGGGTAAGTACCGCTCCGGCTCCGGAGGAGGAAGCGTCGACTTCAAGGAAGAATTGTTTGTTGCCGTCCGGACGATGCAGCACAGGGGCGGAGGAAAAAGCTTGTTTTAAGGAAAGGAAGGCCTCCTCTGCTTCGGGCGGCCATTCTCTGGGATTAGCGCCCTTACGGGTGAGCGCCGAGATAGGGGCAGTCCGGGAAGAGAAGTGCGGAATGAAGAGGCGGTAGTAGTTGGCGAAGCCCAGGAACCGCTGAATAGCCTTCAACCCCTCTGGTCGGGGCCACTTCTGGATGGCAGACAGTTTCTCAGGATCCATTCGTAGGCCGGTCTGAGAGATTATGTAGCCCAGAAACGGAAGCGAGGTCTGCTCAAAGAGGCACTTCTCATATTTAGCGTAGAGGTGGTTCTGCCTGAGCCTGAGCTGGACCTGACAAACGTCCCTCCGGTGAGTGAGAAGATCCGGAGAGAAGACCAAGATGTCGTCCAGGTACACCACCACGCAGGAGTAGAGAAGGTCACGGAAGATGTCATTGACCAACTCTTGAAAAACGGCGGGAGCGTTACAGAGACCGAAGGGCATTACAAGGTATTCATAGTGGCCGTCCCGGGTGTTGAATGCCGTCTTCCATTCATCCCCCTGACTTATACGGACCAGATTATATGCCCCACGGAGGTCCAGCTTGTTGAAGATTCTAGCCCCCCTCAGATGGTCAAATAATTTAGGAATGAGCGGAAGGGGGTATTTATTTTTCACTGTGATCTGGTTAAGGCCTCTATAGTCTATACAGGGACGGAGTGAGCCGTCCTTCTTTTTGACAAAGAAGAAGCCTGCTCCCGCCGGGGAGGTAGATTTCCGAATAAATTCCCGGGCCAGATTCTCCTCAATATATTTAGACATGGACCGGGTTTCAGCAGCGGACAAAGGGTAAATACGCCCACGGGGAGGAGTAGCGCCGGGCATCAGGAAGATTGGGCAGTCGTATGGTCTATGAGGGGGTAATGACTCTGCTTCCCTTTTATTAAAGACGTCCGCAAAAGACCAATAGGGAACCGGTAGACCGGGTAGATTGGCTGAGGTAGGAGAAGGACGAGCAGGATGAACGGGAACTAAACAAGTCTTATGGCAGTCCTGTCCCCAGCGAAGAACTTCTCTGGTCTGCCAATCAAGCACAGGTGCATGTCTCTGGAGCCAAGGTAGACCTAGCAAGAGGGCGTGAGAGAGTCCAGGCAGAACATGGAAGAAGATGCTCTCAGAGTGCAGCATTCCCACCTGCAGAGTTATGGATTCAGTGATGAGTTGGATGGGATGTGGTAAGAGGCTCCCATCCACGGCGCGACAGATAAGGGTACAGCCAGAGGTTTGGTGGGGATGCGGTATTTCTCTACCAGGGACTGAGAAATGAGATTTCCGGCAGCTCCAGAGTCAAGTTGAGCCAGTTCAAAATAACGGTTCTCCCCGCAGATGATAGAGACCGACAGCATTAGAGATGGAGAGGGTTTATTTCTGTCTAGGGCGACCTCTCTGAGCGATCCTAGACACAGGCGTTTCCCGACCTCTCCGGGCAGGAACAGATCCGGTGCTCCTTACTGCCACAGTAGAAGCAGCTCCCCTCGGCACGGCGTAATTCTTGACGGGTCTTGACCATCTTGGTCTGGTCGACCTGCATAGGCTCGGGTGAGTGCGCCGGGGGAGTAACAGAGGAAGTGACGGGTCTCTGGAAGGTAGGGGCAAGGCGTGGAAACCTCCTCTCACGGGTGGCCTCTTTGGTGCGCTCCTGGAACCGGATGTCAATCTGGGTGGCAAGTGTAATTAAGTCGTCGAGAGTGGTAGGAATGTCCCGACCGGCGAGTTCATGTTTAATACGGCCGGACAGACCCTCGCAGAAGACTGACACCAGGGCGTCGTTATCCCAGGCAAGCTCCGAAGCAAGGGTACGAACCGTATGGCATATTGGCCCACGGTGAGACTTCCTTGGCGGAGGCGTAGCAGAGATGAGGCGGATGAGGTCTTCCGTCCTGGTTCATCGAAGACCTTCCGGAAAGCCGTGAGAAAGGCTGGCAGGTTGGACACCAGGGGGTCTCCTCTCTCCCATAGAGGATTTAGCCAAGCCAGCGCCTCCCCCGTGAGATGGGACATGATGAAGGCTACTTTGGCTCGGTCAGTGGGAAACTGGTGTGCCAACAGTTCGAAGTGCAGAGTGCACAGGTTAATGAAGCCCCGTGCCTGACCGGGATCTCCGCCAAAACGAGGCGGGACGGAGAGGCGGGCATCGGGAAGAGATGCCATGGAATTGATGGGCAGCGACGCTGCTGGGGTAGGAGTCGTGCGACTGGAAGTAGGTCCCGAAGAGGTAGTCAGTGTGTCCAGGCGGGAGTTAACACTACGCAGGTGGATCAGGATGGACTCCTGTTGGGACCTCTGACGGGAAAGTTCTTGACATAGGTCCGAGAGCGAGGGAGCTTGGGTGCCACCGGGTTCCATGGCCCGAGCAAATTGTAACGGGTCTGGGAGGTGGAACCTCAGAGCAACTATACAAAGGGGCAGTCCTTGTAAGGAAGCGGGTGGCTCCCAGGGAAGGCGGGCAGGTAGTCACGGGAAGTGACAGGGACAGTCTCTGGGTAGAAGGGCAGGAGGTCACGGCAAGTGACGGGGACAGTCTCTTGACAGGCGGATGGTCACGGCAAGTGACAGCAGGGTAAGAGTCTCTAGATAGGCTAGCAGGCAGGTAGCAGGTGAGCGCTCCCAGGTGAGCGGGCAAGAGTGCACAGGCAGGTGGTCACGGCAAGTGACGGCAGAGCCTCCAGGTAGGCTAGCAGGCAGGTAGCAGATGAGCGCTCCCAGGTGAGCGGGCAGGTGTCTCTGGGCAGGCAGGTGGTCACGGCAAGTGACGGCAGAGCCTCCAGGTAGGCTAGCAGGCAGGTAGCAGGTGAGCGCTCCCAGGTGAGCGGGCAAGAGTCTCTGGACAGGCAGGTGGTCACGGCAAGTGATGGCAGAGCCTCCAGGTAGGCTAGCAGGCAGGTAGCAGGTGAGCGCTCCCAGGTGAGCGGGCGGGCAGATCCATAGACAGACTGACAGGTGTTGGAAGGCAGACTGTCGGACCCCAGGAATGCAAGCAGATAGACAGGAATCAGGTAGGTATCAAGCAGGTAACTGGCAACGGGACCTGAGGGCTGAAGCAGAGTTGGAAGGCTTTGCAACAACATTGCTCGGGCACCTCCATTTTGGAGGAGGTGCCTTATATATGGTGAGGTCCTCCGGCCATTGGCTGGGGACTCCTTAGGACGACGCGCGCGGCCCCTTTAAGAGAGGGGGTGCGCACGCGCGCCCTAAGCACAGAGGCCGGGAAGCAGCGCACGCTGCCAGCAGAGCGGGAGGAAGCCGCCGGGCACGGAGCGGAGAGGTGAGGGGAACGGCGTCCCTGCCTAGCAGGAGGCAGGGACGCCGACGCTACAGCCTGGTTCTTAAGGTCAAAATTAGCTCTGTCATTAAGGGGTTAAATAAAAAGTGATCTAATGGTGATGTTAAGCCATAAGTTACGCAAATATTAGCTACATCTCGACACACTAAAAGTAAGCCATCACATACCGCTATAGTTAAAAAAAAAAATGTAAAAGTTATTATTAAAATATGGTGATACAAAATTCTAATTTTTTTTTAAAGTAATTTTATTGAGCAGAAAAGTAATACCACAGAACTGGGTAAAGCATGGCCCGACGGCAACATCTGGCCCTCTGGCTGTTCCAGTCTGGCATGTGGAACGAAACAGCCAAAAGTCTGAAAACAGTGGCCCATGTGCCACACCATGACCTCAGCTGCCGCCACCCGTTTTCCGATTTCACCGCTATCCGCATCTTCAGGATGCCGACAGCGGTGAATACATTGGTGGAGGAGGGGGCCAATCAGTGTGTGAGACAGCAGAAGTGATAATGTCATTAAATCGTGTCTGATATCATGACCTGAAAGGTCACTGGTTCAAATTGAGGAGTAGTCATGAAGATTTCCCAAGCAAAAAAAAAAAAAAAAAAAAGAATCATCCAGCTCATTGATAGCAGCCTCTCAGCCAAGAAAATTGCCAAACTGCATCATGTGAGTGCTATGACAAAATGGATGAATACAAAATGAAGTCCGGCCATGCATTCAAAAGCCAGTAAGTGGACGTCCAGGCAAAGTATCGGAGTCACCAAGTTGGCTCATCACATGGTCTATCAGTTATGGCGCGACAAACACTGCAGTGAAGGTGGCTTGTATGCTTTGTAATGGTGAGATCTGACATCCAGGCAAGCACCATGTGACTGATGTTACACAAGTCTGGAATGGTGGCTCAAAAAAAGGTGAAGAAGCTTCAACTTCAATATCATCATAAGAAGCGTCGGCTTGAGTTTTCGAAAAAGTACAAAAAGTGGAGAGTAGAAGATTGGAAATGGGTGATTTGGAGCAATGAAACGAAAGTCAATAAACTAGGCTCTGATAGGTGCAAATCAGTCTGGAAGAAACAAGGGGAAAAAGGGGCTAATGGATCGAAATTGATGAAACTGTTAAGTTTGGTGGAGGAAGCCTGATGATATGGAGCCAATAGCTTTGGATACTTGACCAGGATCCATGGTGGTCTCAATGCTGAGCTGTATGTGAGTATCCTACAAGACGAGCTACTTTGTAGACTCCATTACTATGGGTATAAAAAGGACGACATAGTGTTCCAGCAGGACAATGACCCAAAGCATACGTCGAGATTGGCGAAGAAATGGTTCAATGAAAATGAAGTAGAGGTGATGGATTAGCCCCCACAATCTCCAGTCCTCAACCCATTCAAACACTTGTGGGTAGAGTTGATGAAAAAAAATTATATACATACCCAAGTGAGTTGATCCATATGCATCAACTTGGGGAATGTGTAGAAAAGACCTAGGATCAGATTTCAGTCGCGCCATGTTTGAATCTGATCAAGAGCATTCCCAGAAGGATTCAAGCAGTGTCGAAAGCCAAAGTTAGATTTACAAGATAATTAAAATTTACATTTTTAGGAACAAACCAGTAACAATGAAGTGGCATGACAAGAATCTGCATTTCTAATCATATGCTAAATAGTTGCAAGTCAAATTTATGTTTGAGATAGCCAAGATGATTGTCTATAAAGTGATAGTAGTCTCCTGTTCTAAGCAGTAGCGGATGGTGAGATATGAAGCCTGAAAAGCAAAAGTTCAGAACATTGTTACCCTTTTGCTCATTCGTGCATAATTTTATCAAGTTATTCTGCTCTTTTGAGCTTTGAAGAATAACTAAATAGAAAAGACAGAGAAGCTGCATTTTGCTAATACTGCCTCTTAAAACATATAAAAAGTTATCAGAAGGTCATGTGTAACAGAAATTTGTACCACTTGAAAGCTAACCACAATCATCCTGCAATCTAGAACTATGAGTACGTGAATACAGCACTAGAACAATAATCAGTCCATGAATAGAGCATCAGAACATCATGAATACAACACCAAAACCACCATCAGTACATGAATACAGCACAGCTCCATAACCATCATCCGTACATGAATACATTTCCATTATTTGTACATGAATATAGCACTAGAACATCATCAGTAAATGAATACAGCAACAGAACCATCATTAGTATGTGAATAAAGCACCATAGCCACCTGCCGTAAATTAATCCAGACCCACCTTCAGTACATGAATACAGGAGCAGAACCTTAACCAATACATCATGGTCTCCTGAGGAACCTGTATTTTAAAGGTAAAATATGTTGAGACCAGATGTATGGTCCAGAATAATTTGTGTGTGTTGGACATTTAAATTGAAGATACTGTATTTTTCCATTTTCACATCTGCTAAGGCAGAAAGTACAGGGTGGGCCATTTATATGGATACACCTAAATTAAATGGCAATGGTTTGTGATATCAACTTCCTGTTTGTGGAACATTAGTATATGGGAGGGGGAAAACTTTTCCAGATGGGTGGTGACCATGGTGGCCATTTTGAAGTCGGCCATTTTGGATCCAACTTTATTTTTTTCAATGGGAAGAGGGTCATGTGACACATCAAACTTATTGAGAATTTCATAAGAAAAACTATGGTGTGTTTGGTTTTAACGTAACTTTATTCTTTCATGAGTTTTTTACAAGTTTATGACCACTTATAAAATGTGTTCAAAGTGCTGCCCATTGTGTTGGATTGTTAATGCAACCCTCTTCTCCCACTCTTGACACACCGATAACAATACCGCAGAAGAAATGCTAGCACAGGCTTCCAGTATCCATTGTTTCAGATGCTGCACATAATAAGTTTGATGTGTCACATGACCCTCTTACCGTTGAAAAAAATAAAGTTGGATCCAAAATGGCCGCCATGGTCACCACCCATCTGGAAAAGTTTTTGTAATTTTGATAGCCTTGTATTCCAGTGAGTGGGGTGGATTTTAAGCCATGAGCTTTCTGTTTCTTGTACTCTATTTATAGATTTATTATATGTGTTATGTGTAATATTCCTAATAAAAATCGTGTATTTTTTATCCCATTATACTATGTTGTGTTGTTGGTTGGTTTTCAGTTATGTATCAGAGGGGAATTTATTAATTCTGAGGCTACTTATGTGTTATAAAATGTGGAAACGTTTACTGGGTATAAATACTTTTTCAAGGCACTGTATATTTATTTTTGGTTTTGGACTACAAGCAAATCCAGGGTCTCTTGGGGTTAGACGATGCTAAGCAGGAGCGGCATTTTACTTTATCTATATGGTGCCAATGTCCACAGTGAGGCAGGGATTTTTCACCTAGGGAATAGTACGACTATTTAAGATACTGCTGTATCTATACCTGCCAATCTGTACATTATATGTAAGGGCTATATCCTGCGCACCACTTCGTAACACGTGCAAGTTTAGTACAACCCTCCACTATGTTGCAAAAAAAACTGCAAGCGATCCAAGAATCAAAGGCATCGGTTAGTCTCTTTCAAAAAAGTTTTTTTTTACACCAGTGCACATACCAAAAACACTGACATAACATTTTGGCCATGCAGGGCCTTTATTAAGCCAAACACCTCTTGCAATCTGTATATCATATCATAGTTTGTGTTAACCAGCTTATTTTTTGCGGGACAAGTTGTACTTTTAAACACCATCACTGGTTTTACTATATTGTGTACTGGAAAACGGGAAAAAAATTCCAAGTGCGGTGAATTGCAAAAAAAATGCAATTCCACGGTTATTTTTTTTTTTTTCAACCACGTTCACTGAATGCTAAACCTGCCATTATTATTCTCCAAGTCATTACGAGTTCATAGACATCAAACATGTATAGGTTCTTTTTTATTTAAGTGGTGAAAAAAAAATCCAAAGTTTGCTAAAAAAAAAAAAATGGTGCCATTTTCCGAGACCCGTAGAGTCTCCATTTTTCAGTATCTGGGGCCAAGTGAGGGCTTATTTTTTGCGTGTTGAGCTGACGTTTTTATTTATACTACTTTGGGGCAGATGTGATGTTTTCATTGCCCATTATTGCATTTTATTTCAATGTTGCGACGACTAAAAAAAACTTAATTCTGGCATTTAGAATTTTTTTATTGTTACACTGTTTACCGATCGGATTAATTCTTTTTTTATGTTAATAGATTGGACTATTCTGAACACGGCGATACCAAATATGTGTATGTGGTTTTTTTTAATTATTTTATTTTGAATGTGGCGAAAGGGGGGTGATTTAAACTTTTATATTTTTTTTTATTTATTCCATATTTTACATTTTTTTTTTCCACTTTCTGCATGCTTCAATAGTCTCCATAGGAGACTAGAAGCTGCAATTATCTGATCGGCTCTGCTCCACAGAGGCGATGAGCAGATCGCATCTGTGTAGCAGAAATTCTCATGTGCTATGAGCGCCGACCACTAGGTGGTGCTAATACAAGCGAGATATGACAACCACAGGGGTCTGCTGCAGCCCCCGGGTTGTCATGCCCACGCATCGGTGACCCGTGATCACGTGACGGGGTCACCGATGGGCAGGGCTAATGTTGCGCTTACGGTGCAGCAATGTTAAATGCCGCTGTCAGAGATTGACATTTAACTAGTTAACACCCACGGCTGTTGCGGGCACATCTCAGCTGTAAGAATCAGCTGACATGTGCCCGGTTCAGTGCGGGCTCCGTGCCGGAGCCCGTGCTGAACCGGGGGTGATGGCCTGGGGCATGTTAATGTGCCCCAGGCCAGCAAGGGGTTAATGACCAAGCCAAATTTTACAATTCTGAGCAGTGTCACTTCATGAGGTAATAACGCTTCAATGGATCCCCCTGATTCTGAGAATTGTTTTTTCGTGACATATTGTACTTCATGATGGTGGTAAAATTTCTTCGATAAGACTTGCATTTACTTGTGAAAAAAAAAATGGAAATTTGGAGAAAATTTTGCAATAGATATAGAGAAATGTCACACAAAATAGTTAACAAATAACATTTCCCACATGTCTACTTTACATCAGCACAATTTTGGAACCAACATTTTTTTTTTTGTTCGAAAGTTATAATGATTAAAAGTTGACCAGCGATTTCTCATTTTTCCAACAAAATTTACAAACCATTTTTTTAGGGACCACATCACATTTGAAGTGACTTTGAGGGGCCTTTATGACAGAAATTACCCAGAAGTGACACCATTCTAAAAACTGCACCCCTCAAGATGCTCAAAACCACATTCAAGAAGTTTATTAACCCTTCCCGTTCTTCACAGGAACTGGAAGCAACATGGAAAGAAAAAATGAACATTTAACTTTTTTTCACAAAATGTTTACTTCAGACCCAATTATTTATTTTCGCAAGGGTAACGAGAGAAAATGGAACACAAAATTTGTTCTCCAATTTCTCCTGAGCACGCCGATACCCCATATGTGGCTGAAAACCACTGTTTGGGCGCACAGCAGGGTTCGTAAGGAAAGGAGCGCCAGTTGACTTTTTGAATGTAAAATTTGCTTGAATAATTGCCAGACGCCATGTCGTGTTTGGGGAGCCCCTGATGTGCCTAAACAGTGGAAACCCCCCACAAGTGACACCATTTTGGAAACTAGACCCCTCAGGGAACTTATCTAGATGTGTGGTGAACACCTTGAACCCCCAGGTGCTTCACAGAAGTTTATAACGTAGAGCCATGTAATTAAGAAATCCAATTTTTTTCCACAAATAAGTACTTTTAGCCCCAATTTCTTTATTTTCACAAGGGTAGCAGGAGAAAATGGATCCCAAAATTTGTTGTGCAATTGCTCCTGAGTACAGACATACCCCATATGTAGGGCAAAACTGTTGTTTGGGCGCACGGCAGGGCTTGGAAAGGAAGGAGTGACGTTTGGAATGCAGACTTTGATGGAATGGTCTGCGGGTGTCATGTCGCGTTTTGAGAGCCCCTGATGTGCCTAAATAGTGGAAAACCCCGACAAGTTACCCCATTTTGGAAACTACACACCTCAATAATTTTATCCAGGGGTATAATGAGCATTTTTTAATCCACAGGTACTACACTGAATTTGATAAGATTAGGTCGGCATATTGAAAACTTTCATTTTTTTCACGAAAATGTAGTTTTAGCCCCAAATTTGTAATTTTTGCAATGGATAATAGAAGAAAACGGACGTCATAATTTGTTATGCTATTTCTCCCGAACACGATGATGCCCCATATGTCATCAGAAATTACTTTTAGGCCACACTTCAGGGCTGAGAAGGAAGGAGCACTATTTGGCTTTTGGAGCATAGATTTTGGTAGAATAGTGTGTGGGCGACATTTGCGGAGCCTCTAAGGTGCCAGAACAGCAGAAAAAAACAAAAGTGACCCCATTGTAGAAATTACACATGTCAATGAATTCATCTACTGCTGCAGTGACTATTATATAACATTCACACCAGGCTTTATTCTGGGGAATTATAAATATGCCAGTTTAATGCGCATACATTGTGCCCCCATATATTGTATATTGAGTGGCTCCATCTGTGTTTTTTGTCTGAATTGCGGTTTTGGTGAATTTACATGCAAACCCCAACATAAGCGACCAGCAGAGAGCGCAGGATAAACGTGAGCCCAGCCTTATTCCGATTATTTTTGGAGGCAGAATGAAGAAATAGACAGCACTACCAGAATAGTTATTATTTTTATTTTTTCATGGTTCACTGTGCGGTATAAGTGATAAGGTGGATTTATTCTTCGGGTCGGTGCAATTACAGCGATACAAGATTTATATGTTTCTTTTTTAGGTTTTGCTTCCATCACACAGTAAAAATGCATTTGCTTTTTTTTTTATAAAAAGTAGTTATTTTCGTCGCCATATTCTGAGAGCTGTAACTTTTTTATTTTTTGGTGAACAGAGCTGTATGAGGGCTTACAAGTTGTCGATTTTTTTGGTACTATTTTGGGGCACATAGTCATTTTTGATCGCTTTTTATTCAGATTTTTCAAACACAGAATGAATAAAAACCAGCAGTTCAGCATTTCAGTTATTTTTATTTTATACTTTTTGCGCTGTTTGACGTGCGGTAAAAGTGATCAGACCGATTTGTTTCGTCAGGTCGGTACGATTACAGCAATACCAGATTTATATATTTTTTTTATGCTTTGCTATTTTTACAGACTAAGAACAGTATTTTACAAAAAAGAACTTTGGTTTTGCATCGTCACATTCTAAGAGCAACAACTTTTTTAGTTTTTTGCCGAATGAGCCATGTATGGCTTGTTTTTTGCGGGACGGTTTGGCGTTTTTATTTGTATAATTTTTTTTACGTACAACTTTTTGATCGCTTTCTATTCACTTTTTTGTGAGTCAGTATGATGAAAAAGTGTCATTTTGGCGTGTTTTTATTTATTTTTTTTACAGCATTCGCCAAACGAACTAAATAAAGTTACAGTTCTATAGAGCGGGTCGTTCCGGACGCGGCAATATCAATTATGTGTACTTTTTTTCATTTATTTTTGTTTTATTACAAGCGCTGCGTTTGTGATAAAGCAGTGAAACGGTTTTTAGTGATTTGTGTGCACTTTTTTGTGATTTTTTTTTTACTTTTTTACTTTTTGTCCCACAATGGGACATGTGTGATTCTCCCTTTTATTGATGATCTCATACACTTAAGTACCTCTGTACTGTATTGACGACCTTGGTTAGGTCTTCAATATACCATAATATGACTGGACAATCTCTTTAACCCCTTCACCCCCAGCCTGTTTTCACCTTCCTGACCAGGCCAAATTTTACAATTCTGACCAGTGTCCCTTAATGTGGTAATAACTCTGGAATGCTTCAATGTATCCTAGTGATTCTAAGATTTTTTGTGATAAATTGTACTTTAGTTTAGCAGTAAATTTAGGCCGATATCTTTTTTGCATTTATTTGTGAAAATATTGGAATTTTGGCAAAAATTTAGAACATTTTATATGCCCTCTTTGGTGATGTCCATGTATAGTCTGTTTGTGATTTTGGAAGAAAATGTTCATGATGGACCGTTGATTTGTCGTAGAAAAGTCAATGAATCTTCCTCTAGCCTCTTTTCATTCAAGTCCAAAGTTTCTCACATTGGTTCCATGTTTGCCATGGCCCACTTTAACATTCAAATCTTCCATGATTATGAGTAAGTCTTGTTTTGGTGTCTTGCCGATTTTTCCTCTTGAACTTGACAGTAGAATAGTTCAACGTCCTCCTCCTTGGCATGTGTTGTTGGTGAGTAGACTTGTAGAACTGTGACATAGATTGGCGCACATTTTAGTTGTATCGAGATGACTCTCTCACTGACTAAAACTTCAAGACCGTGCTGGCTAATCTTGGGTTGAGAATTAAAGTGACACCACTTCATCTATAGTTATCTT
This sequence comes from Phyllobates terribilis, assembly GCF_046119375.1. Taxonomy (NCBI): domain Eukaryota; kingdom Metazoa; phylum Chordata; class Amphibia; order Anura; family Dendrobatidae; genus Phyllobates; species Phyllobates terribilis. Next base: position 532,468,169 of record NW_027362762.1, on the reverse strand, counting down.
TGCCAGACTAGTAGACCCAATGTTCGTTCGATTGGAAATGTTCAGATTGAGTTCATCTTAATTCGCTAATTCCGAGTAAGTTGACTCCTGTTCTATCCATTTCGGCTTTGAAGATGTCAGTGTTTACAGATGCAAAAAGGAAGGCTACAAAGTAAAAAACATCGTACCTACTGTGAAACTTGAAGGAGGCTTGGTTACATTTTGGGGTGCTTTGCTACATGTGGCACAGGAATATTTTGAATCTGTACAGGGTACAATGAAATCTCAAGACCATCAAGTCTTTCTGGAGCCAAGTGTGTTGCCCAGTGTCCGAAAGCTTGCTCTGAGTCACAAGTCATGGGTCCTCTGTAGCATCGGCGTCTCTGCCCCCTGCCAGGCAGAGATGCCGTCCCACTCACCTCCTCTCTCCCCGCGCTCCCCACTCTGCGTTCACCAGCGCTCCTCTTCCTGCTGCCGGCGCGTGCAGCTCCCCGGGCATTGTCCTAAGGAGTCCCTGGCCAATAGACGAGGGTCCTCTCACATATAAGGCACCTCCTCCAAAATGGAGGTGCCCGAGCAAAAGTTGTTGCACAGTGTTTCTGACCTCTGCTTCAGCCCTCAGGTCCCGCTGCTAGCCTGACTACCAGTCTTGCCCGCCAGCCTGTTACCTGCTTGTTACCTGCCAGCCCGCTCACCTGGGAGCACTTGCTTGTTGCCTGCCTGTTACCTGCCGTGCCTGCCAGTCCGCTCACATGGGAGCACTTGCCTGTTGCCTGCCTGTTACCTGCCGTGCCTGCCAGTCTGCTCACCTGGGAGCACTTGCCTGTTGCCTGCCTGTTACCTGCCGTGCCTTCCAGTCCGCTCCCCTGGGAGCACTTGCCTGTTGCCTGCCTGTTACCTGCCGTGCCTGCCAGTCCGCTCACCTGGGAGCACTTGCCTGTAGCCTGCCTGTTACCTGCCGTGCCTGCCAGCCCGCTCACCTGGGAGCACTTGCCTGTGACCTGCCTGTTACCTGCTTGTCACTTGCCGTGACCACCTAGAGACTCCTGCCGTCACTTGCCGTGACCACCTGCCAGCCCACCTAGAGACTCCTGCTGTCACTTGCTGTGACCACCTGCCAGCCCACCTAGAGACTCCCGTTGTCACTTGCCGTGTCTACCTGATAGCCTACCTGGAGGCTTCTGCTCGCCAGCCTTCCTGCTGTGCCTACCTGCTATTCTGGTCAGTCCCTGCCATCTGTACCGTGGGAGTCACCTGCTCCCTTACAAGGTCGTCCCCAGAGTAGCACCTGGTCCCTCGGCTTGGTCCCTCTCTGTTCACGGAGTCGTTAGCCGCCGTACGACCAGGGTCGGTCCGGGTTGATACTTAGTTACGCCCCTCTGGGTCCCTCCTTGCACCGTAGCACAGAGGTTCCACCTCCCGGATCCGTAACAGTTTGCTCGGGCCATGGAACCCGGTGGCTCCCAGACCCCCGCAATCTCCGACCTGCACCAGGAGGTCTTACGTCAGAGGGCTCAACAGGAGTCGGTCCTGTCCTTCCTGCAGTCTGTTAACTCTCGCCTAGGCGCTTTGTCCGATCCGTCTGTGTCCGTCTCTGGTCAAGCAGCGCCTGCTTCCGCAGCACCACAACCTAGTCCTATTATGGCGTCCGGCTATGGACCCCGGCTCTCGGCACCTCCACGTTTTGCCGGCAACTCCGCCTTGGTTCGAGGTTTCATAAACCAGTGCACCCTGCACTTTGAACTCTTGGCACATCAGTACATCTCCGACCGGGCCAAGGTGGCATTCATCATGTCCCATCTCACTGGGGAAGCACTGGCATGGCTATATCCCCTGTGGGAGAGAGGGGATCCCCTTGTGTCCGACCTTTTCGTCTTTCCTCGCTTCTTTCCGGAAAGTCTTCGATGAACCAGGACGAAAATCCTCTTCAGCCTCCTCTCTGCTACGTCTCCGCCAAGAGAGTCTCACCGTGGGCCAATATGCCATACGGTTCCGTACCCTCGCTTCTGAGTTTGCCTGGGACAACGAGGCTCTGGTGTCCATCTTCTGGGAGGGTCTTTCCGGTCAGATTAAGGAGGAGTTAGTCGGTCGGGACATTCCTACCACCCTGGATGACCTAGTGTCACTAGCTACTCGGATTGACCTCCGTTTCCAAGAACGTACCAAAGAGACTACCCGGGAGAGAAAGTTTCCTCGCCTTGCTCCTACTTTCCAGAGACCTGCCTCTCAACCAGTCACTCCCCGGGTGCACTCACCCAAACCTATGCAGATCGATCAGACCAAGGTGGTCAAATCTCGCCAAGAGTCACGCCGAGCCGAGGGGAACTGCTTCTATTGTGGCAGTAAGGAGCACTTCATCCGTTCCTGCCCGGAGAAGCCGGGAAACTCCAGTGTCTAGGACCGCTCGGAGAGGTCGTCCTAGGCAAAAGTAAGCCCTCTCTGTCCCTGACTTTGTCTGTCTCTATCTCCTGGGGAGAGAACCATCACTTTGAAATTGCTCATCTGGATTCTGAAGCTGCTGGAAACCTCATTTCCCAGTCCCTGGTAGAGAGATACCGGATTCCCACCAAACCTCTGGCTGAACCATTGTCAGTTGCCTCCGTGGATGGAAGACTCCTTCCCGTGACCATCCTGCTCGTCATAACCCTGCAGGTGGGAATGCTGCACTCTGAGAAGATCTCCTTCCATGTGCTGTCCGGACTCTCTTACTCCCTATTGCTAGGTCTACCCTGGCTCCAGACACATGAACCCGTGCTGAACTGGCAATCTGGTGAAGTACTCCGGTGGGGGCAGGACTGCCATAGGACCTGCCTGGTTCCGGTTCGCCCGGCTCGTCCTCCACCTACCCCGGCTAATTTACCTGGTCTTCCGGCACCTTACTGGTCCTATGCAGATGTCTTCAGTAAAAAGGAAGCAGAGACACTGCCACCTCATAGGCCATATGATTGCCCGATCGACCTGGTACCCAGAGCCACTCCACCCCGTGGGCGTATTTACCCGTTGTCGTCGGCCGAAACCCGGGCCATGTCGGAGTACATCGAGGAGAATCTGGCCAGGGGATTCATCCGGAAATCTACCTCCCCTGCTGGAGCCGGATTCTTCTTCGTCGAAAAGAAAGATGGTTCATTGCGCCCCTGTATTGACTATAGAGGACTCAACCAAATCACGGTAAAGAACAAATAACCCCTGCCGCTCATCTCTGAGTTGTTTGACCGTCTTAAGGGAGCTAGGATCTTTACCAAGCTAGATCTACGTGGGGCGTATAACCTGGTCCGAATCCGTCAAGGAGACGAGTGGAAGACTGCATTCAATACCCGGGACGGTCACTATGAATACCGTGTGATGCCCTTCGGTCTCTGCAATGCTCCTGCCATCTTCCAAGAATTGGTCAACGACATCTTCAGTGATCTTCTTTACTCTTGCGTGGTGGTGTACCTGGATGATATCTTGGTCTTCTCTCTGGATCTTCCCACACACCGGAGGGATGTTCGTCAGGTCCTGCTTAGGCTCAGGCTGAATCACCTCTATGCAAAGTTCGAGAAGTGCCTCTTCGAGCAGACCTCTCTTCCTTTCCTGGGCTATGTTATCTCCCAGACAGGCCTACGAATGGATCCCGAGAAGCTCTCTGCTGTCCTAAAGTGGCCCCGTCCGGAGGGGTTGAAGGCGATTCAGCGATTCCTGGGCTTTGCCAACTACTATCGTCTCTTCATCCCGCACTTCTCTTCTCGGACTGCTCCCATATCTGCGCTCACCCGTAAGGGAGCAAATCCCAAGGAATGGTCGCCCGAAGCTGAGGAGGCCTTCCTTTCCTTAAAGCAAGCCTTCTCCTCTGCCTCAGTGCTGCACCGTCCGGACTGCAACAAACAGTTCTACCTGGAGGTTGACGCTTCCTCCTCCGGAGCCAGAGCGGTGCTCACCCAAAAGTCTTCATCTGGGAGAATGGTAACCTGCGGCTTCTTCTCCAAACTCTTCTCCTCGCCTGAGTGCAACTACTCCATAGGAGACCGAGAACTCTTAGCCGTTAAATTGGCGCTGGAGGAGTGGCGTTACCTGCTTGAAGGGGCTCTATACCCGGTGATCATCTATACGGATCACGAAAACCTGGCATATCTCCAGAATGCCCAAAGACTCAATCCGCGTCAGGCCCGGTGGTCTTTGTTCTTCGTCCGCTTCGACTTCGTCCTACATTTCCGCCCGGCGGACAAGAATGTCAAAGCCGACGCCTTGTCCCGATCCTTCCTGTCCTCCGATCAAGAGGAGGAGCCTATGCACATCATCGACCCCTCCAAAGTGATGAATGTGCCCCCTTGGATCTTCCACCCGGTAAGATGTTTGCAGCGGTACCAGATCGTGAGAAGGTTCTTCACTGGGGTCATTCATCTAAACTAGCCGGCCATGCTGGCCAAAAGAAGACCTTCCTACTCATTACCTGGCATTACTGGTGGCCTACCCTGCGCAAGGATGTGGTAGACTTCGTCTCGGCCTGTTCGTCCTGTGCCCGCAACAAAGTTCCCAGACATCTTCCAGCCGGTCGCCTCCTGCCTCTTCCCGTACCTGATGCCCCGTGGCAGCACATTGCCATGGACTTTATTACTGATCTCCCTGTTTCTGCCGGTTGTACAGTCATTTGGGTGGTCGCTGACCGCTTCTCTAAGATGGCCCACTTCATTCCTCTTCCGTCTGCATCGGAGCTGGCCAAGGATTTTTTCCGTCATATCTTCTGTCTCCATGGCCTACCCCTCCACATTGTGTCAGATCGAGGGGTTCAGTTCACCTCACGTTTCTGGAGAGCTACCTGTAAGCTACTGGATGTCACCCTGGATTTCTCCTCCGCCCACCATCCACAGTCCAATGGCCAAGTGGAGCGTATCAACCAAATCCTTACCAGCTACCTCCGGCACTTTGTTAACGCTCACCATACCGATTGGGTGGAGCTCCTACCATGGGCCAAATTCTCCTACAACAACCATGAGAGCGAATCTACTTCTGAATCCCCGTTCTTCGTGGTCCACTGCCAACATCCCCGGATTCCGTTTCCCATCTCCGCCTCGGTGGACAACCCTGCCGCGGAGGCTCTTGTCAGCGAATTCTCCACCATTTGGGAAAATACTAGGTCCGCACTTCTTCAGTCCTCCGCGCGGATGAAGAGACATGCTGACAAGAGACGTCTGGATCTGCCTCAATTCCGCCCAGGAGATAAAGTCTGGCTCTCTTCCAAACATGTCCGACTCAAAATACCCTCCTATAAGTTGGGTCCTCGGTTTATCGGTCCATTTGAAGTTCTCAAGCAAATCAACCCAGTGGCCTACAAGTTAAAACTCCCGGCCACCTTATGGATTCCCAACTCCTTCCATGTATCTCTCCTCAAACCAGTTGTGTTTAACTCTTTTTCCAAACTAGGTACTCCCCCTGCTCCGGTTTCCGCTGAGGACGTTTTTGAGGTAGAGAACATTCTGGCCACTAAGAGGGTAAGAGGAAAGACCCTTTTTCTAGTGGATTGAAAGGGGTTTGGCCCAGAGGAGAGAACTTGGGAACCCAGGGAGAACATTCATGCCCTGCTTCTCCTTGAAAAATTCCTTTCTGGCCTAAAAAAGAGGGGGCGTAAAGGGGGGGGGGGAACTGTAGCATCGGCGTCTCTGCCCCCTGCCAGGCAGAGACGCCGTCCCACTCACCTCCTTGCTCCCCGCGTTCACCAGCGCTCCTCTTCCTGCTGCCGGCGCGTGCAGCTCCCCGGGCACTGTGCTTAGGGCGCGCGCGCACCCTCCCTCTTAAAGGGGCCGCGCGCGCCGTCCTAAGGAATCCCCGGCCAATAGCCGAGGGTCCTCCCATATATAAGGCACCTCCTCCAAAATGGAGGTGCCCGAGCAAAAGTTGTTGCACAGTGTTTCTGACCTCTGCTTCAGCCCTCAGGTCCCACTGCTAGCCTGACTACCAGTCTTGCCCGCCACCCTGTTACCTGTCTGTTACCTGCCTATTACCTGCCGTGCCTGCCAGCCCGCTCACCTGGGAGCACTTGCCTGTTGCCTGCCTGTTACCTGCCGTGCCTGCCAGTCCGCTCACCTGGGAGCACTTGCCTGTTGCCTGCCTGTTACCTGCCGTGCCTGCCAGTTCGCTCACCTGGGAGCACTTGCCTGTAGCCTGCCTGTTACCTGCCGTGCCTGCCAGCCCGCTCACCTGGGAGCACTTGCCTGTGACCTGCCTGTTACCTGCTTGTCACTTGCCGTGACCACCTAGAGACTCCTGCCGTCACTTGCCGTGTCTACCTGATAGCCTACCTGGAGGCTTCTGCTCGCCAGCCTGCCTGCTGTGCCTACCTGCTATTCCGGTCAGTCCCTGCCATCTGTACCATGGGAGTCACCTGCTCCCTTACAAGGTCGTCCCCAGAGTAGCACCTGGTCCCTTAGCTCGGTCCCTCCCTGGTCACGGAGTCGTTAGCCGCCGTACGACCAGGGTCGGGCTGGGTTGATACTTAGTTACGCCCCTCTGGGTCCCTCCTTGCACCGTAGCACAGAGGTTCCACCTCCCGGATCCGTAACATCCTCCAATAGGATAATGACACAGGACACAAAGCTAAAAACATCCAAGAATGCTTATGATCAAAGCATTGGACTAGTCTGAATTGGCCTTCTATGAGCCCTGATACTATTGAACATCTGTGGAAAGAACTGAAACATGCTGTCTGGAGAAGGCGCCTTCACACCTGAAGCAGGTGGAGCAGCTTACTCACGAGAAGTGGGCCAAAATACCTGTGGTGAGGTGCAGAAGTCTCATTGAGAGTTACAAAAATTGTTTGTTTGCACTGATTGCCTCCAAAACGTTATGGCAAAACATTCAGTTAAGTGTACCATTGATTTTGTTTGCTTTTGAATTGTGGTTCAACAAAGAAATTAATGTCTGATTTTGTTTACTTGATATTCAGTAAATTTTAATATAAACTGACAAGTAACTTTCAGTCAGTTTCAAGTTATTTCAATGACCATTGTGGGTTTTTCTTACTTTAACAGAAGGATGCCAACAATTATGACCATGTCTCTTTTTACACCTGATGATTTGGACAGGAATAGGACAGGTAATGATGACCTTTTACAAGATCTCATTGTTCAGGAGAGATGTGCATTATGTAGTCATACAAACACTAAACTTTTTACATGACCTGTTGCAGTTTAACACAGATGTTTTTAACAGTGACAAGTTTCAATTTACTGGGACCAAGAAGCGCTTTTAGAATGGTGAGGAAGTAAAATACATTATAGGTTAGAATATTATTTAACTTTTAATTATTTAATTAAGCTTCCTTTCCATAAATTTTTGATACATACTCCCCATAACATTGGAAGTTAAAAATTAACCCATTTACGACCAATTATGGATATAGCACATCATGAGTGGGTGTCCGTTCCCACATCATGACGTGCTATGGCCATCATGGATTAAAACAGTCACTGTATCTAAACACGCAATGACCGTTCCGTGCCGACAGCTATCACTGACAGCTGAGCAGCATGGGAAGAGGTGCGGGGACCCATGTCATGACCTGACCTATAAAACTGTCCCACTAGTTAACCCCTTCAGTGAACACCGTAAAAAAAAGTGGCAAAACAATATAAATCTGGTATTGCTTAAATTGCATTGACCGACCCGAAGAATAAAGTCGTCTAATTACTTATGCCGCATGAGGAACAGCGTAAAAAATAAATCAATTCTTGACCTGTTGTTGATTTGTTTGTTGATCGCCGTAAGGCTCGGCTCACATTTATCCTGCACTCCAAATTGAGCACTTAAGCTGGAGTTTTCATGTAAATCTCTGAAATACGTTCAGACAGAACCCCTGACCTGAGATGCCCTATAATGAGGCAAATGAAGGCACTGTGGACGTAGTCTGGTCTATGATTTCATTCAAATTACATATTTTGTAGCTTTAGATGGAAACACCTACACACGTGGTCAAAATTGTTGGTACCCCTCGTTTAATGAAAGAAAAACCCACAATGGTCACAGAAATAACTTGAATCTGACAAAAGTAATAATAAATTAAAAAGCTATGATAATGAACAAATGAAAGCCAGACATTGCTTTTCAACCATGCTTCCACAAAATTTTTAAAAACAATTAAACTCATGAAATAGGCCTGGACAGAAATGATGGTACCCTTAACTTAATATTTTGTTGAACAATCTTTTGAGGCAATCACTGAAATCAAACGATTCCTGTAACTGTCAATGAGACTTCTGCACCTCTCGACAGTTATTTTGGCCCACTCCTCATGGGCAAACTGCTCCAATTGTCTCGTCGTTGATGGTTGCCTTTTCCAGACAGCATGTTTCAGCTCTTTCCAAAGATGCTCAATAGGATTTAGGTTAGGGCTCATAGACGGCCACTCCAGAATAATCCAATGTTTTCCTCTTAACCATTCTTGGGTGTTTTTAGCTGTGTGTTTTGAGTCATTATCCTGTTGCAAGACCCATGACCTGCGACTGAGACCAAGCTTTCTGACACTGGGCAGCACATTTCTCTCTAGAATCCCTTTATAGTCTTGAGATTTCATTGTACTCTGCACAGATTCAAGACACCTTGTGCCAGATGCAGCAAAGCAGCCCCAGAACATAACAGAGCCTCCTCCATGTTTCACAGTAGGGACAGTGTTCTTTTCTTGATATGCTTAATTTTTCCGTCTGTGAACATAGAGCTGATGTGCCTTGCCAAAAACTTCCATTTTTGTCTCATCTATCCATAGGACATTCACCCAGAAGCTTTGTGGCTTGTCAACATGTAGTTTGGCAATTTCCAGTCTGGCTTTTTTATGATTTTTTTTCAACAATTTTTCACGACAGAAGCTTTCATATAGTTCTTACTTTTACTTGGCTTTAGACATTTTGTTGTGCTTCATTAAAGCATATACTAAACATTCAGGGTTGTCTGTAACTCTGCTTCCAGCAACAGAAGTTAAACATGTTTCAACCCATTCGACTTCTGACATGTGAAATACTATTATCTACAATTGGTCTCTCCACCTACTAAGCCCACTCAGTGCTCACATAAAAACACCCGCACTAAAAAAGGATGACTTGCGCAAATTTACTTCAGTCCACAAAAAAAAAACAATCTAGATATGTCTAGTTTGATTGAGTCTAATTTTACTGTGAATGAGACATACATAAAAACTAGCACAGTGGCTCGGTAGTTGGCACATTTGCTTTGCAGCTCTGTGATCCTGGGTTTGAATAGTACCAAGGACAACATTTGCAAGGAGTTGGTATGTTCTCACCGCATTAGTGTGGATTTCCACCTGGTACTACAGTTTCCTCCCACACACAATGATGGGAAATTTAGATTTAGATTATGAGCCCCAATGGAGATGGTGATCACAATGTCTGTAAAGCGAAATGAAACTTATGCCATATAAGCAAGCATAATAATGTAAAACTTGAAGGTAAAAAAGCGGGTTCGTCCACTTATAAAAAAAGAATAAAAAAATTTCAAATTCTTTTTTTAGATATCCATTAAAAAGATTTCTGTTGATTTCAAATATGTGTCTTTGAATCTACAGAAATAAATTTTGATTTTTTTTAATGTAAGTGGATGAACCCGCTTTTTTCCCTTGACGTTTTCTTATATTTTCTGCAAGCCAACAGACGAACCAGGTCCAACACGACATACAAAGTCATATATAATCAGTGCGGTGAGTTCAAACGCTAACTTTTTTGTACACAATAATAATTGCATCAGTGTGCTGTCTGTTTGAAATAAAGATGTTTGAATTCAGTCTAACAATAATTTTATTCAGAATTCTGACATGTTATACAAAACATTGTGCATGATGTGCATTATGGCTGTAATACACATCTGGGACACCCACTGACACGTTGCTCAGATACATTGGCCCCAGTGACATTGTTGCAGCTTATAAAGACACTAGATGGTGGTCCGATTCTAATGCATCGGGTATTCTAGAATAGGTATGCGGCCGACCGGGTGCAATCAGCAGAACTGTGTTTAAATTTGGCGCCAAAATCGCTGATTGGTCGCGTTCGGCAACCGCGACCAATCAGCAAAGCGGTGTTTAAATTTGGCACAAAAAGCGCAGATTGGTTGCGGCCGGTGGTTGCGACCAATCAGCAGAGTGAGGTTTAAATTTGGCGCCAATACTGCTGATTGGTCACGGCCGACAACCGCGACCAATCAGCAGAGCGGTGTTTAAATTTGGCGCCAATCTCGCTGATTGTTCGTGGCTGGCGGCCGCGACCAATCAGCAGAGCAGGGTTTAAATTTGGCACCAATAATGCTGATGGGTCGCGGCCGGCGACCGCGACCAATCAGCTGAGCGGGGTTTACATTTGGCCCCAATGCTGCTGATTGGTCACGGTCGCCGGTCGCGACCAATCAGCAGAGAGTTGTTTAAATTTGGCACAAAAAACGCAGATTGGTCGCAACCCACCGGCCGCGACCAATCAGCAGAGTGAGGTTTAAATTTGGCACCAATACTGCTGACTAGTCAAGGCCGACAACCGCGACCAATCAGCGAGCGGTTTTTAAATTTTGCGCCAATACTGCTGATTGATCTCGGCCAGCGACCGCGATCAATCAGCAGAGCGTTGCTTAAATTTGGCGCCAATCTCGTTGATTGGTCGCGGCTGGAGTCCGCAACCAATCAGCAGAGCGTTGTTTAAATTTGGCTCCAATCTCGCTGATTGGACGCGTCCAATCAGCACAGCAGTGTTTAAATGTGGCAGCAAGATCGGTGATTGGTCGCGGCCGCTATTTAAATGTGGCGCCCAAATCGGTGATTGGTTGCGGGCAGCGGCCGCGACCAATCAGCAGAGCGTTGTTTAACTTTAGCGCCAAGATCACTGATTGGTCGGGTGTGGAGAGCGCGACCAATCAGCGAATCGTATTGGTGAGGAGCGGGGAGCGGAATCGTATTAGTGAGGACCGGGGAGCGCCGCTGCCTGTGCGGCTACTTCCGCTGCGAGAACCCGGGACATGAGCGGGCGCTCGGAGCAGAAGTATCCCGACCCGCAGCGCCGCTCCCCGGTCCTCCCTTCACACCCTAGCCGCTGATGTCCCCACAGTATCCGCATGGTGTTCCAAAGGTCCGGACATTTGTGTTAAAAATCGCTGATTGGTCGCTGGCGCTGCTCGCGACCAATCACCGATTTGGGCGCCAAATTTAAATATCGGCCGCGACCAATCACCGATCTTGGCTCCACATTTAAACACCGCTGTGCTGATTGGTCGCTGACGCTGGGCGCGACCAATCACCGATTTTGGCACCACATTTAAATTTAAATAGTGGCCGCGACCAATTGAATGTCAGCGCCGCTCCCCGGTCCTCCCTTCACACCCTAGCCGCATGGATGTCAGCGCCGCTCTCTGTGCGGACACTTCCGCTGCAAGAACCCGGGACATGAGCGGGCGCTCGCAGCAGAAGTATCCCAACCCACAGCGCCGCTCCCCGGTCCTCCCTTCACACCCTAGCCGCTGATGTCCCCACAGTATCCGCATGGTGTTACAAAGATCCGGACATTTGTGTTAAAAATCGCTGATTGGTCGCTGGCGCTGTGCGCGACCAATCACCGATTTTGGCGGCACATTTAAATAGCGTCCACGACCAATCTGTACAGCGGTGTTTAAATGTGGAGCCAAGATCGGTGATTGGTCGCGGCCGATATTTAAATTTGGCGCCCAAATCGGTGATTGGTCGCAGGCAGCGCCAGCGACCAATCACCGATTTTTAACACAAATGTCCGGACCTTTGTAACACCATGGGGATGTAATAGTGGGGAAGGGCGTAGCCTTCCCTTGGTACTGAGATAGTTAAATGAGGTGTCCCTGAGGTCAGACCTCCCTAACTGTGGTAGACCAAGCTAAGGGGGTTAGCTTTAGTGGTCCAGTTAGTAGAGTAGAGGGGGAACTTAGTGCCCTTATCAAGCCTAGAGAGATATAGAGCTTGTTCCTGGTATAATTCCTTCTGGGCTGTAGTACCTGAAAACAGCCACAAGATGCCACTGTTCTGGGTGCAGATGTCAGGTTGAGTCTGCCAGCAAAGTTATAGACAGTGATGGGTTAAAGTTCTGTGATGACAGCTCACTGAGGGTGGGCATATTAGGAAAGTCTCTGTTTAGCTTCCAGAATCAGGAAGTGATTCTTCAGTACGAGTTGAGACCTCAAGTTGTTCAGACAGCCTGATTATAGTGGCTGCTAGGGTAGACGGGAGCTCCGTACCCTCAGACAGTGGGATCCCAGCGTGCAAGTCTCCCCACACAAGAGCACGAGTCCTGTCCGCCTGCCGGAGAAACTCATCAAAGCGTAGTGAGGACACAGGGCACTTCTAGTCTGCAGGAAGCAGAGGAAGCTAAATAGGACTCCAGGCTAAGACATGGGGGAGAGATATCGGATCCAGGTCACTGTCAATACAGAGGAGTCTCTTGGGCCAGGGATTATAGCCACAGAGATGCTCCGCTTAAAGAGGGAACCAGGGCTAAAGCAGTTAACAGCGCCTCTGAGAGAGATGATTGCCTGTCGGGCCTTATCCATTATATCTGACTGTAAATATTGTATATATTCCTCTTCCCCAAGTAAAGTCCAAGTTCTGGTTAAGAACCTCGTGTCCTCTGAAATTATTGCTGCCCTGGTCCCAGAAGAAAATTGCCTGGAGACGGGCGCGATCGGATGGCTTGAAGTAAGTGAAGAGCACTACATACACAGCCACACTTCAGAGGGAGGACACGTATTGTCTGTAGGGTGCCATAGCGAGAGGGGGCTACAGCTCTCCCACGACTATCTCGCTGGGGCACCTTACATTTGGCATAGTCGGCAGGATGCGAGCTCCTCGCATGAAGAAAGCGGGGAAGAGCCGACACAGAACACTGAGGAGAAAGTGTTGGAAGGCATGCGGCCCAAGATGGCGGCCCGAAGCATGGATTCCAAGATGGTGACGACTTCGGTAAAGGCTGGGAGAAGAACTGCCCATCGTGGGAGTGGACGGCGCTGGAGAGCGCGAAAAGATGTCCAGCCCCTACGAGTTCCGGCCCGAAGAGGGATGGGCCCAGCGGTGAAGATACGTCCCAGGATGGGACGTCCTGAGAGGAAGAGGGCGCGGCGTAAGGTGAAGCCCGGCCCTGTGAGTATCAGCGCGCACAGAGAGGCGGAGCTGGACACGCAGGACGCGCGTCACCGGTAAGCGACCGGCGCCATTTTCTGTCCGACACGTCAGGAGAAGGAGATCCGGCAGCGGACGTCTTGCAAGAATGGCAGCCCCAGGACCTCGCAGCGTGCAAGAGAGCGGCGGAGAGTCGGAACCCCTGCAGATCGTTACCCCGGGGGCCGCGGATGGAAGCCGTTCGCCGGCGGGCGCTGCCCACGAACCGTTGCCTTTACCCCCAGTGGCTGTTCAGTGGGCCACTAGGCCTGATCCGGAGCTGGGCCTGCTACTGCACGAGCTTCGTGTGTGGTGCTGGAGCCGGATACCGGAGGAGTCGTCCCCCTCGGCTGAGGGAGGAGAACACCCAGGAAGGGCCCGAGCAATCGTTGCAGCGGAGCTAAGAGAAGGTGAGCGGTCCATGCCCCAGCGGCCGGTCACCCCTGTAGGACCTGCCCCAGCAGCCTCGCGACAACAGAAGCCTTCAGGCCCTCAAGAGGCGGAGCAGAAGAGAAGCCTCCTAAAAGAAAGGCCCCGCAAGAGAGCTTCTGGTCATTGGCCATGGAGGCCCTACATTCCCCCTCCGCAGAGCGGTACACCAAGCTCGGGAGTCCACAGTGGGCCACCCGCGACCCTCCGATGACCTCGCGGGAGCAGCGGCGGTGGACCGACACCTTCCTAAGAGGCTGGCTAGAGGGATCCAACGCGGCGCGGAGGGAGTCAGTGGAGGACTCCCAGACCTGGGGGCGGGTTGTGGACTTCCGTGTCCGCGAGGGATACGGGTTCCTCGAGGAAGAGTGGACTGGGCACGAGGTATTTATCAGCCGGGAGGCCATCAAACGTGAATACCTGCCCGATCGCCTCCACAACCTGCGGGAAGGGGAAATTGTCCTCTTCGTAAAATGTGAGTGTGCAAGGGGGTGGTATGCGGCTGCGGTCACCCGCCCATACAAGTGGGAAGACGTCCTAGAGAAGGATCGGCAGGTCTTCCGGCGAAGGGCTGAGAGGGAGGCTCGGCGACGTCGGGCTAGGGAAGCCCCTGGAGGATTCGTGTCCCCTCCCAAGGTCGGCACCCCGCAGGAGGAAAAGCCGGGAAGCCAGCAGCGGAGAGATGGTGCTGAAAAAGAGGAGGATGTCCCAGGTCGTAGTAGGGCTGACTCTCCAAGTGAGGCTATGGGCTCAACAACCAAACACCCAGGAGGGGCCGAGGCGGCTAATAGTGGAGTCGTCGAAAGGACTCAGGCGGCTGTTAGTCAGGAGGTCCACAATTTCACCATGACCAGCTACGGCCCCACGCAAGTTGGCTGTGGCAGCGCCACCTCCTCGAATGAGGACCCCGGGCGTAGCCGGTTCCCTGACCAGCCTTGGAGGTGGAGGAAGCCACCTTCCTCTGCAGCATGGGCCGTCTTAATGAAGGAAAGGAAGGAGGCCCGAAAGAAGTGAGCTGGCTAAAAGGTCCGTTGACCTTCCACTTTCCTCTTTAGGACCCATCGGTGGTGGTCCTGTCTGCAGTTTGGGACTGTTACCCAGTGGGGGCGGAGTGCCCCATGTTGACCTAAGTTAAAAAGGAAAAAAAAAAAAATGGAGGACTGTTCCCCTACCTCCTAGGCCAGGAAGGCCTTAAGCAGCACCCAAAAGTTGCGTGCCCAGGAGAGCTGCTCTTTTTGTTTTTACTTTTGTTTTCTTTTTTGTTGCGCTTGTTGCACCTTTTTCTGCTGGAATTTAAAACGCTGAGGCACACCTTGAGGATGGATATCCTCCAAATCTAAGAGACTTGCGGCCTAGCAGGAAGAAATGGTGACCCCCCGCTAGGGCCAGGAAGGAAAGAGACTCACAGGGTGTTACCTGTGACTGTGTGCCTCAGAAGGTAGCCCCAGGAGGGGATTGGGGGCTATTGAGGTGTTGACCTGACTTAAAACTGTGGACACTTCGTTTCCAAGGTCCTTATCAAGAAGGACCGGTGCCTCTGAAAAAAAAAAAAAAGTTGATAATGGACTGTCCTGAATTGCTGTTCCAGGGCCCTTAACTGAGAAGGGCAGGTCTTCCATCCAAGAAGATGACCTCAGGACCAGTCGTTTACTAAAAATGTTTTAGTAAAATTTAAGCTGTTGATTGATGTTTATTGCTTAGTGTGGTCAGGGACGACCAACATTAAAGTGTCGGGGAATGTAATAGTGGGGAAGGGCGTAGCCTTCCCTTGGTACTGAGATAGTTAAATGAGGTGTCCCTGAGGTCAGACCTCCCTAACTGTGGTAGACCAAGCTAAGGGGGTTAGCTTTAGTGGTCCAGTTAGTAGAGTAGAGGGGGAACTTAGTGCCCTTATCAAGCCTAGAGAGATATAGAGCTTGTTCCTGATATAATTCCTTCTGGGCTGTAGTACCTGAAAGCAGCCACAAGATGCCACTGTTCTGGGTGCAGATGTCAGGTTGAGTCTGCCAGTAAAGTTATAGACAGTGATGGGTTAAAGTTCTGTGATGACAGCTCACTGAGGGTGGGCATATTAGGAAAGTCTCTGTTTAGTTTCCAGAATCAGGAAGTGATTCTTCAGTACGAGTTGAGACCTCAAGTTGTTCAGACAGCCTGATTATAGTGGCTGCTAGGGTAGATGGGAGCTCCGTACCCTCAGACAGTGGGATCCCAGCGTGCAAGTCTCCCCACACAAGAGCACGAGTCCTGTCCGCCTGCCGGAGAAACTCATCAAAGCGTAGTGAGGACACAGGGCACTTCTAGTCTGCAGGAAACAGAGGAAGCTAAATAGGACTCCAGGCTAAGACGTGGGGGAGAGATATCGGATCCAGGTCACTGTCAATACAGAGGAGTCTCTTGGGCCAGGGATTATAGCCACAGAGATGCTCCGCTTAAAGAGGGAACCAGGGCTAAAGCAGTTAACAGCGCCTCTGAGAGAGATGATTGCCTGTCGGGCCTTATCCATTATATCTGACTGTAAATATTGTATATATTCCTCTTCCCCAAGTAAAGTCCAAGTTCTGGTTAAGAACCTCGTGTCCTCTGAAATTATTGCTGCCCTGGTCCCAGAAGAAAATTGCCTGGAGACAGCCGCGATCGGATGGCTTGAAGTAAGTGAAGAGCACTACATACACAGCCACACTTCAGAGGGAGGACACGTATTGTCTGTAGGGTGCCATAGCAAGAGGGGGCTACAGCTCGCCCACGACTACCTCGCTGGGGCACTTTACACGGATACTGTGGGGACATCAGCGGCTAGGGTGTGAAGGGAGGACCGGGGAGCGGCGCTGCGGGTCGGGATACTTCTGCTGCGAGCGCCCGCTCATGTCCCGGGTTCTCGGAGCGGAAGTATCCGCACAGTCAGCGCCGCTGACATCCATGTGGCTAGGGCGTGAAGGGAGGACCGGGGAGCGGCGCTGACATCCAATTGGTCGCGGCCGCTATTTAAATCTGCCGCACAAATCGGTGATTGGTCGCCGACTTGGCCCGCGACCAATCACTGATCTTGCGGCCAAAGTTAAACACTACTGTGCTGATTGGTCGCGGACGCTGCCCGCGACCAATCACCGATTTGGGCGCCAAATTTAAATATCGGCCGCGACCAATCACCGATCTTGGCTCCACATTTAAACACCGCTGTGCTGATTGGTCGCCGACGATATTTAAATTTGGCGCCCAAATAGGTGATTGGTCGCGGGCAGCGCCAGCGACCAATCAGCGATTTTTAACGCAAATGTCCGGACCTTTGTAACACCATGCGGATACTGTGGGGACATCAGCGGCCAGGGTGTGAAGGGAGGACTGGGGTGCGGCGCTGCGAGTCCGGATACTTCTGCTGCGAGCGCCCGCTGATGTCCCGGGTTCTTGCAGCGGAAGTATCCGCACAGGCAGCGGCGCTGACATCCAATTGGTCGCGGACGCTATTTAAAAGTGCCGCACAAATCGGTGATTGGTCGCTGTCTTGGCCCACAACCAATCACGGATCTTGCCGCAAAAGTTAAACACTACGGTGCTGATTGGTCGCGGACGCTGACCGCAACCAATCACCGATTTTGGCGCCAAATTTAAATATCGGCCGCGACCAATCACCGATTTGGGCGCCAACTTTAAATATCGGCCGCGACCAATCACCGATCTTGGCTCCACATTTAAACACCGCTGTGGTGATTGGTTGCGGCCGATATTTAAATGTGGCGCCCAAATCGGTGATTGGTCGCGGGCAGCGTCGGCGACCAATCAGCACAGTGGTGTTTAAGTTTTGCGCTAAGATCAGTGATTGGTCGGGTCCGAAGACCGCGACCAATCATCGAATCGTCTTGGTGAGGACCGGGGAGCGGCGCTGCCTCTGCGGCTACTTCCGCTGCGAGAACCCGGGACATAGCGGGCCCTCGCAGCAGAAGTATCCCGACCCGCAGCGCTGGTCCCCGGTCCTCCCTTCCGCATGGAGGTCAGCGGCGCCGGGGATCCTTCCGCTGCTACCGGCCGGGAGATGAGCGCCTCACGCCGCTCATCTCCCGGCTGCATCTCCGTCCCGCAGATGGGTCCGGCGGTCGGGTTCCTTCTGCTGTTGCCGGCCGGGAGATGAGCGCCTCTCCCGGCTGCATCGCCGCTGAGCTCCGTCCCGCAGATGAGCCGCTAACGGCCGCCATCTTTTTTTCGAAATCCCCCGGCGCTGATTGGCCGCTGCCGGACCAATGAGCGACGCGGGATTTCCTGGACACCCAGACAGACACCCAGACAGACACCCAGACAGACACCCAGACAGACACCCAGACAGACACCCAGACAGACACCCAGACAGACACCCAGACAGACACCCAGACAGACACCCAGACAGACACCCAGACAGAAGGGATAAGACGATTATATATATACATATGTGTGCGCCCTCACATAAAAAAAATACAGATAAAATGTATATCTCATAGAAAACCCAGCAGTAAGATCATTTTATAAATAGTACTTCTATATAATACTCATACAGTTAAGAAATAAATATCACTTTACTGTTACTAAGCAAAGTTCACTGTACCAAGACCAATATGACTATAAAAAGGCAAAGTAATTACCATATGTTACTGCGACATAGTGTTGGAATATAACCACCAACCGGTAACTAAACCAAACCCATTATACCAAGACTAATATAACAACAATGCCACATATAAGTGACAATATCTGCACATTATACCATGACCACATATTAGTAGCATATGCAGTGGGGAATGAATAATACCATCATGCTGATATTAATATTAGTGTGTTTTAGTTTTTTCTTACTACCAGTGACAGTTCTACACAGGGGCTCTGTAGATTTATTTATATAGTTTATAGTAAATTTAGTCATCAGTGACATTTAAAACATGAGGTCTATAGAGAGTATACAAGTACATGCAGTGCAGGTAAATCCAGCAACTCACTGATTTATGTCTCCATTTGTTGTATCCATTAATTTTCTTCTTTATCTGGTGCAGACCACAATGACTTTTTTTCCAGCCAGTTCTTGTCTCTATAACTGAGCACTTTCCCCCCACATTTCTATACTGCACCTGTAACAGTATCCCCAAATATAAAATATTTTACAGTACAGATGTTCCACTTTACCTCCTTACATTAAAAATGTCCTGCCCTATAACTCCCATAAAGTATTAATGCTTATACTTCCTTTTGTGGTCCCAAAATAATAGTAATCTTACTGTGTGTGCCCCCATAATAGTGGTAATATATGCCTTGTACCCAAACACGGCAGTATTGCTCCACGCCCCAGTAGTAAGATAAACCATTTCTACCCCCATACAGTAAGTGTCCACTAGTGATGAGCGAGCATGCTCGCCACTGCTCGGTACTCGCCCGAGCATCTCAGTACTCGAGACTCTCGGAGCTCGCCGAGTACTTTCGAGATGCTCGGGCGGGAGCTCGGGTCCCCGTCCTGGACGTTTGGCGCTATTTAGAGCACCAATCATGCAGGGATTGTCTGCCACTCACTGTAATGTCACAGCCATGGTGGTTGTGGCATTACAGTGATTGCCCAAATCGATGGAAACAGTGCTCACAGTGAAACATGAAAAGCCGGCAATTCATCAGCGGCATACACCGGTACCCGACAATTTAGAACAGAAAGAATAAAGCATCACACATAGATTAGATAGATAGAAACATGTCAGTCACACATATAATAAGTACAGTGACAGTGTTGGTTACTGTACTTGTTATTTAGTGTTAAAATAAAGGATTTATTTAAAAAAAATGATAGTGTTTTCATGCACCCGTCTCTTTAAAAAAGCTGTCTGGCAATTCTCCAGCGGCATACATCGGTACCCGACAATTTAGAACAGAAAGAATAGAGCATCACACATAGATTAGATAGATAGAAACATGCCAGTCACATATATAATAAGTAGAGTGACAGTGTTGGTTACTGTACTTTTCATTTAGTGTTAAAATAAAGTATTTATTAAAAAAAAAATTGGCGTAGGGTTCCCCGTAATTTTAGTCTCTTGCGGAGGTTAAGCAGACGGCTGGGGCAGATGTTTGAAGCCTGGGAAGGGGGTAATACCCACAGAGCTTCCCAGGCTACTAATATCAGCCCCCAGCTGAATAACTAGCCTTTACCAGCTATTTAAAATGGGTGACCCCCAAAAAAATGACGTGGGGTCCCCCCCTATTTTAATAGCTAGCAAAGGCTAGGCAGGCAGCTGGGGGCTGATATTAATAGCCCAGGAAGGGTGCCATGAATATTGGCCCCCTCCCAGGCTAGAAACACCAGCCGTCAGCCGCCCCAGAAATGGCGCATCCATAGGATGCGCCAATTCTGTCACTTAGCCTCGCTCTTCCCACTGCCCTGTAGCGGTGGCAGTGGGGTAATAGGGCTGGGGTTGATGTCAGCTTATAATGCCAGCTGACATCAAGACCAGGTTAGTAATGGAGAGGCGTCTATAAGACACCCCCGTTACTAACCCCATAGTCAAAGTTAAAAAAAAAAACACAAACACCCAGAATAAAGTCCTTTAATTGAAATAAACACACAATTCTTTAATGTTCTAAATTAAACCATACTTACCATCACGCCCATTCCAGCTGAAGCCAACGATCTCCTGCAATAAAAATAAAATAATAAACCAACCTCATCCTTACCTTTCCATGGTTCCCAGGACGGCTCCAGCTCTGCTACATTCACATGACAGGCTGGATCGCAGCCGAAAGCTGCCATCCAGCTTGCCATGCCGCAGACAATGAGAAGCGCAGGCATGCTTACGCTCCTCAGTGTCTGGCTGTGACGGCATCTAGATGAGCCGAGTTCATGTCCAATGAACTCAGCTCACCTCATGCACATCACTGACAGCGTGGGAAAATTCTCCTGCGCTTGCAGTGAGCGCAGGAGAATTCTCTCTCGCTCATCGCAAGCGCAGGAGAATTTTCCCACGCTGTCAGTGACGTGCATGAGGTGAGCCGAGTTCATTGGACATGGTATCCCCGCCGGGGGTACGCCTGATTCTTACCGACTGACCCGGCCGGGTCATCAGCCTCAGGCTGCAGGGGCATGTCCTCCTCCTCAACTTTGCGGCTCAGCTCCTGCACCTCTGCTTGGAGGAACTCTGCATCCTCCGGGGACAGTTTGGATATTGCTCCCTCCAGGGTGAGGGGGGTCACTTGTTGCTGCAGGCCAGAGGTGGAGGCTCGATCCTGGCTTCCGTCCATGCTGGCTGCCGGGTGCGGTCTGTTTAGACTGATTAAGACCACACCCTGTCTCCATTCCTTCTCTTTTTCTCCCCTCCCTTTTCGGGGGCGGTTCCATGGCAGTCTGCTGTCGGTCCCTCCCAGGGACGTCCTCCCCGCCTCAACGGACACATCTATGCAGACGGTCACAGTTGCAAGGGGCGGGTTGTGCTTTTGGTGCCATTCTGGGACCTGGCCCATGATGGGAGGTTCCATATTGTTGTCTTTAATCATGCACATAATGGCGCCCGTTCTTCTGGGCGGGCGCCACATTCAGTCAAGATATACAGTTCAAATAAGGCACACAGTACCCGGTGGCAACGGGAACGAAATCCTGTTCGTGACGCCAGGAAAGAGAGCTGTGTCACCCAGGGGGAATATAGAGGACTCGGTACCTGGGCCTTTTACCTTGCTTAGGATATCACGGCAGTTGGCTCCCGCGCCCGTACTCTGGGTCTCTCTTTAAAAAGGGGTTTTAGTATACAGTTTGTCTCGTGACGCCACCTGTGGTTTCCGGTAATGGTTACCGGCGCTGCTGCAGACCTCCGGGGGGTGATGGGATGGCAGCTGGGATGTTTCGGCTCCCCACAGGCGGAGCGGGCCCCCGGGGTAGTGTAGGTGCAAATGGTGGCGATGCTGGGGCTTGCAGTGCAGGAGAGATGGCGCAGCGGAAATAACTGACAGAGGCAGTGCAGTCATCCGAGTTTTACTCACAGTTCTTGTTCAAGGTTCTCAGGTACACTGTACGGTTGTCAGCCTCTGCGTCGCACTGCGTCCACCAGACCAGGGGTTCAGCACTTTCTCAAATATATCAGGAGCGCTTGACGGAACCCCACTTTCTTTATGTTCCTTACTAGACTGACTTCTTGCGCTGGGTCTTTTCCCTCCTGCCCTGCGCTTCCCACACACAGTCCCGATCGGGTGCTCTGAAGTCCCTCTGGGCAACCTGGAGTTCCCGGACCTACTTGATGCCCTTCACGGTGACTAGGGTGAGACTGTGGCAACTGCACCAAGTGCAGAAGCCTCCGGTTTTCCAGCCGAGACCTGGAGTAACACGGCTGGGCCAGGGACCGGTTCCCTTCCTGCTGCCTGATCCCTCTGACACCTGGCAGATTCGGGGCGTATGGGTGCCGTCCTGCACTCACCGTACCCCCTGGGATCCCTTCTGTAAAACGGAGCCTTTCTCCTCTGCTCCCCTCCTGGGCCTCTATTGCTAGGCCCCACTTATGGAGCAGAGCTCCTAAAGAGACTCTCCTCCCCTCCTCTCCTTTCACTGAATCACTCTCACTCTCTGTTCTCTCCTGGGGATGACAGGCCAAGCCTGCCTCCCGAGCAGAGCTCCTGAAGAGCCCCTGCTTCTTCCACTTCTCCTCCTCTGACTGACTCCTCTAAGATGGCTTCCCTTTATATACCTCCTATTATGGTGCTCCCCTACTCTACATCCTCCACACTCACCCACTACTGGTTCCCCCTCTCTTTGGTTCCCCCCCACTCCAGCCAGGGACAGGGCTCAGCAGAAGCACAGTGCATCTTGCCCTTCCAGCCGGCCTGGAGTAATGTAGTGTTGAATGCTGGTGTTGGGGTCCCGGGCAGCACTCCCTCCTTACCTGAGAGGAGGCACCACACCTCTGGGTGAGGTGCAGTACCTCTGTGGCGACTGAAACCTCAGGGGCGCCACATATCACCCATTTTAGTCCTCTTCACATAGCAAGTAAAAAAAAACAAAACAAAGAGAGACAAGCATGCTTGACACCTGTTCCCACTCCCACAATGAGCGGCTCATTCTTCCTTCTGCGTTTTCATTTCCTGGCATAGATGGTGCAATGCAATGCCCCCAATATCCGCTACCTGCCACTGAAAGGCCAGTGAGTTGTATAGCTTTTATGGTATGACGAACCAGTGGTTCTCTAAACCGCAATGCTTTTCAACTGGATCTGTATGTGAGGTCGGTCATCCAGATGAAAAATGTGCTGGTGGCTCCTGGGCCTGGTTGCAGTCTTTTTCTTGACTTATTCTGGGGTCTTCCTTTTTTGATTATTTATATCATTTAATTAGTACTGTTACTTGATTTTCCTTGAGTAGGACCCATGGGAAGCACTACTAGATAAGTCTATTGGAGATGTCCCTACACAAGGTCATAATGGTGCTGACGGAAATTCAAAGGTTTTGTCACACTCAGTAGTATAGCTCAGGGGTTTGGGCCCATAACTTCAAACTAAGAAACAGTTAAGTCCCTTTTACATGCATTGTTCCATACTTTAGTTTCAGATTGTAGGAGTGGACTTCACATTGGAAATCTGCAACTCATGCACAACTAATGAACTTCATAGTTACTCAATATGTCTGTCTTGCAAGTTATTCATCTGACAGTTCTTTGCTGATTTATAAAATGGAGAAGTGCTCTCCCTAGTGGCAGATTGTGTTATTACATCTATATCTGTATAAAAGTTTGCACAGTACTGTGTATATTAAATATTATACACAACAAAAGTATTAGGCAGGTGTGGAACAAGTGCCCCAAAGTAAGAGTGCTTTAAAAAATAGAAGTGTTAAGGCTGTGTGCCCACTATGCGTTTTTCAAGCGTTTTTGCCGCGGAATTTCCACAGCGAAAACACTTAAAAAACGCTTGGTAATACGTGCCCCATGGTCCCCAATGATAATCTGCATGTGCTATGCACATGCTGTGGAAATTTGCGCTGCAGATTATCATTGCGGAAAAATACGCAGTATGTCCATTAATTTTGCCGCCATTGACTTGCATTGAAACGCATATTATCCGTGTCAGCACATTTACACATACGGATATTATGCGATTCTGCGTGCGGATGGTACCCGGGCTTGGAGAAGAGGAGACTCTCCTCCAGACTCTGGTACCATAGAACCTGTTAAAAAAATAATTTAAAATAAAAAATAAAGATTAAATCCGGTTGCATGGATTTATATAGTGTGACCAAGTTGTCAAGCACTTTTCCAAGTGATGCTAAAATCGCTTGGAAAAGCGCTTGATAACCCTCATGCAGAAATGCATGCAAAAACGCTTGACAAACGCTTCTACCTGGCAGGAAAAACACATGTAAAATCCGCATGCGTTTTTCCTGCCAGGGAGATGCGGAAAAAATATGCAGCATTTCTGCATCGTGGGCACTTAGCCTAATAGTTTATTTTTATCAACTAAAGAAGCATTTTGTTAAAGAAGAACTTGGATTAACAAAAGTTATTCCATTATGTGGCAAATACTTTTTTGGTTTTAGTTTTAAGTCTCCGTTGCGAAGATACTGGCAATCATATATTTTTTTTCTACTCTATAGCCACTTTTACATCGTGTGTCCAGTTCAACTTGAAATAATTGTTGAAAGTTTTTTTACTGAACACGCTGGTACAAGATGTGTGGTCAGAGTCTACTGTTTGGGTATACATCAGGGCTCTGAAGTGAAGGAAAGCTATTAGACTTTTGGAGCTCAATTTTGGCTGATTTTGATTGTGGATGTCATGTCGAATTTACAGAGCACTCAGCGTGCTTAAACAGCAGAAACCTTTTCAATTGACCCAATTTTGGAAGCTCAAAGAATTCATCTAGGGCTATAGTGACCTTTTTTGACCCATGGGTGCTCCTCAGATGTTTAAAGCATTGGGATGTGAAAATTAAAATTTTATTTTCTTCCACTAAGATACTTCAAATTTTCCAGTTTCACAAGGGGAAATAGGATAAATTGTACATCAGAATTTCATTGTTTCATAGTTTTTAAGGTCGAAGGTAGACCTAAATCCATCGAGTTCAATCTATAGCCTTAATATGTTGATCCAGAGGAAGGCAAAAACCCCATGAGACAGATGCTAATTGCACCATATTAGGGGAGAAATTCATTCCCAACTGCACATACAGCAATCAGATTAGTTCCTTGGATCAACTTCCCATCATAGAATTTAGTACCCATAACCTGTAATTTTATATTTCAAGAAAGGTGTCAAGGCCCTCCTTGAACTTTTATGGTGTCTCACTGCTCTTAAAGTAAAGAATCTGCATCTGTGATTATGAGGAAACCTTCTTTTCTCTAGGCGTAGAGGACGCCTCCTTGTCATCATTGCAGCCTAGATGTAAAAAGATAATTAGAAAGATCTCTCTACTGTCCCTTCATATATTTGTACATTGTAATAAGATCGCCTTTATTTTTCCAAACTGAATAACCCCAAGTTTGATAACTTGTCTTGGTTTTGCAGTAAACCCATTCCCTTAGGCTACATTCTTATCATGAGCTTTTGGTGAGTTTTTGATGTTGCAAATTTTCACTACCTATTAAGTAAATTGGGTTACTTGCTCTTTTTTATTTAGTTTTTTGAGTCCGTTTTTTTTACATGTGTTTTTATCGTATTTTTGAAGCTGGACTTTTTGTCTCTTGTAGGTAAGTCATATTTTATGCAAAGCTGTCTTGTTTTTTATACTTGCTGCTATTTGGTTTTGATATAATTTTATTGATCTAGTCACGTGTGGACTCCATGCATTATTGATGTGTTTCTGCCAAGGAAATGTACTAAAAACGCATAGGCGTTTTTTACTTGTGGATTTTTCACATCTAATGCAAGTCTATGAGAAAAATCTGCTCATCAGACTCTTGACATGTTGCGGATTTGAAACCACCACTGCCAGTCAGTTTATGCTAAGTAAAAAAACAACAACACAGTAGGCATAATATTTTTATAAATCTCATCCACTTTGTTGGAACTGTAAGATAATGCGTTTTTTAAGTAGTGAAAATATGTAGCGTAAAAACTAGTGATGAGGGAGCATGCTCGTTTAACCCTTTAACCGAGCATGCTCGGGTGCTTACCGAGTATCTTCGGCGTGCTTGTATATTATGTTAGAGTCCCTGCGTCTACATGATTTACAGCTGTTAGCCTCAATACATTCAGGGATTGCTTGTTTGTTAGGGAATCCTCACATGTGTTGAGGCAGTCTTACAGCAGATGCAGGGAGTCGAACATAATATGCGAGCACGCCGAAGATAGTCGGTAAGCACCCAAGCATGCTTGGTTAAAGGGTTAAACGAGCATGCTCGCTCGTCACTAGTAAAAACTCATCGTTTGCACACAGCCTTAATAACCTTGGTTGCTCTTCTTTGCACCCACTCTAGTTCTGCGGTGTCCTTCTTATTCACTGGAGACCAAAATTGAACACCGTATTCTAAGTGTGGCTGCACTAATGACTTGTATAGAGGTAAAACTATGTTCTCATCATGAGCATCAATGTCTCTCTTAATGTACACCATAATTTTATTTGCTTTAGCAGTAGCTGCCTGGCACGAGTCACTAAAATTTAGTTTGCCCTACACCAAAGTCTTTTTCAGTGACCGTTTTTTTCCTGAACATGACAATTACCCATATGAAGTAAAAAACTACTAATTGGATACACTGCATGGCTTGGAAGGAACAAATGCTATTTGGCATTTAGAGCGCAAACTTGTCAGTGATAGTGTGCGTGATCCACTTGTAGAGACCTCAAAGTGCCAGAACAGCAGCAAAACCTTCAAAGTATGGGGTGTGATGAGCGTTTTGAACCCATAAATACTTCACAAAATTCTATAATGCTTGATCTTGGAAACTAAAAATTGTTTTTTTTTCACTAAAATGTTGTTTTAGCCCCAAATTTCAAATTTTCACAATGGTTAATAGGAGGAAATGGACTCAACAATTTATAAAGCCTCTCCTGTGCTCACTAACTCGGTGCGGTACCCAATTTTCCATGTGTGTGCTAAACCTTACCTCTCCTGTGCTCGCTAACTCGGTACGACACCCAACTTTCAATGTGTGTGATAAACTGTACCTCTCCTGTGCTCACTAACTTGGTATGTTTGTAAGCTGACCACTGCATGACCCCTGTTCAACACTTTTCTTTATGACCAGCCTATTTTACTTTGCTTGCGTTATATCCTGCATCTGGCCCAATTTGTAATTATCTGATAAAGATGGGTCAGAGGCCTCTCCCCTCTGCTTAACACCTGAATGCATTTGCTAGCATATATATTGAGTACGTAGTCTGCCTGTCACGCATGGTGTGGTAAAGACTAAGTGCAACACAAAGGGAAGAGGGGAAGGGAGGCCAGATTCTAGGGAAAGTGGGCGAATGGAGACCGCCTAGGCTGATCTGATATCACCCTGTCTCCCTTACCGTCCCTATATTGGTTCTTAACCAGTCGCTGCACAGGAACCTACCCCTGTATTTCCCTAGCGCTTGGCCCTGGATAGGGAAGGAGGGCATGAGCACTAGTCGATCCCCACTAACAACTAAAGACAATAAGGTAGACTGACACCGGGGAAAAATAACTTAGCTTGTGCTGACTTCAGAGAGATGACACACCACTTTCTACTACCCCCTTTATTCATCTCACCTCCTCCTCAGACCTGTTTTTCAACATACAATCCTTTGTCTCCAAACACAGACAGCCATCTCATGCCCTCTCCTGCTCCCATCTGCTAACATTTTCCCTTCTCCTTCTGAATGCCAGCGATATCTCTCCTAATCCTTGCCCTCCTCACCATATCTCTACAGTCACTTCTGCCTCCTATCCACGATCTTATCAAAAACTTTCGCAACCTGTCGAACCTTATACCCATCTGCCCAGCCCCAGCCCCCCCAGTCTCACTTAACAGGAGCTCTATGGAATGCTCGTTCCATCTGCAATAAACTTTCCTACATCCATAATCTTTTCATTACTAACAAACTTTCCTTCCTCTGCATCACTGAAACTTGGCTCACCCCCTCTGACATGGCCTCTCCAGCTGCACTTTCGTACGGTGGATCCCACCTTTCTCACACCCCCGCTCCAGCGGCAAGCATGGTGAAGGAGTAGATTTTCTCCTATCTGATATCTGTTCATTCACCTAAATCCCACTGCCACCCTCAGTTTCTCTCCCATCTTTTGAGGTGCATTCTGTGCACATCTACTCCCCTTCCAACCTCCAACTGGCCACCATTTACCGCCCCCTCCAGGGCCAGGCACCACTTTCTTCAACCACTTCACCACCTGGCTATTCCACTTCCTTTCCTTTGACATCCCCACTATCATCATGGGCGACTTCAACATCCCCATTGACACATCCCATTCATCTGTCTCTAAGTTTCTCTCCTTCACTTCCTCCTTTGGCCTTGCTCAATGGTCTTCTGCCCCCACTCACAAAGATGGCCACACGCTGGACCTCATCTTCAACCGCCTCTGTGCACTATCTAACCTCTCTAACTCTCCTCTCCCGCTCTTTGACCACAACCTACTGACATTTTGTTCCCTCTCCTCTCCAGGTGCACAATCCCCACTCCACAAACTTGCACACCCTCGCAGAAGTCTCAAACACCTTGATTTACACTCACTCTCTGAATCCCTTCTTCCTTTTACAGGCATAAGTTCATTACACAATGCAGATGCTGCTGCCACTTTATATAACATCACAACAGCTGCAGCTCTCAATTTGGTCACTCCCCTCACACATACCACAGCTCGCACACTCAACAGGCAACCCTGGCAGTCCCTCACTTCTTTCAAGTCCAGACTTACTGCAGCAAAACAAACCTACTTATCATCTCTCATATCCTCCTTGTCTCACAACCTTAAACAGCTATTCAACACCTTCAATTCTCTCCTCCATCCCCCAGCGCCTCCTCCCTCTCCTCTCAGCTGAAGACTTTGCCTCATTCTTCAAGCAAAAGATTAACACCATCAGACAAAGCTTTTGCCTAATGTCCCCACAGGCCCACCTCATATCTACTCAACCCTCCTCCTCCTCCAAAACCGGCTTCTCCACCATTATGGACAATAAACTTTTCTCTTTACTCTCCAAATCATACCTCACCAACTTGACCCAATCCCGTCCCACCTCATCCCTAACCTTACCACAGTATTCATCTCAACTCTAACCCTCCTCTTTAACCTGTCACTAACAACTGGTGTCTTCCTCTCATGCTTCAAACATGCCTCGATCACACTCATCCTCAAAAAGCTCTCCCTTGACCCATCCTTCCTGACTAGCTATCGCCTCATATCACTTCTCCCCTATGCCTAAAAACTACTGGAACAACACGTCTATTTTGAACTGTCCTCCTGCCTCTCCTCCTGCTCCCTCTTTGACCTCTTACAATCTGGTTTCCGACTGCATCACTCCACTGAAACTGCCCTGACTAAAATCACCAATGACCTACTAACTGCCAAATCCAAGCGACACTACTCAGTCCTCCTCTTCCTGGACCTGTCATTGACCTTTGACACAGTGGACCATTCCCTCCTACTACAAACTCTCTCAGCTCTTGGTATCACAGACTTGGCCCTATCTTGGATCTCCTCGTGCCTAACAGACAGGACATTCAGTGTCTCAAACTCGCACACCACCTCCTCATCTCGCCCCCTATCTGTCGGTGTCCACCAAGGTTCAGTTCTAGGACCCCTACTCTTCTCCATCTACACCTTCGGCCTGGGACAACTCATAGAGTCTCATGGCTTTCAGTATCGTCTCTATGCTGATGACACACAGATTTACCTTTCTGGACCTGATATCACCGCCTTACTAACCAGAATCCCACAATGTCTGTCTGCTATTTCATTTTCCTTCTCTGCTAGATTTCTAAAACTTAACATGGATAATACTGAATTCATCATCTTTCCACCATTTCACTTAACCCCCCCATCTGACCTATCCATCATAGTCAATGATGTCCCGCAAGCTCGCTGCTTCAGGGTAACCATGGACTCTAATCTCTCCTACAAACCACATATCCAAGCTCTTTCCACTTCCTGCCGACTCCAACTCAAAAATATCTCCTGGATCCGCACATTCCTCAACCACAAATCTGCAAAAACACTAGTGCACGCCCTCATCATCTCCCGCCTCGACTACTGCAACCTCCTGCTTTGTGGCCTTCCCTCTAACACTCTCACACCCCTCCAATCTATCCTAAACTCTGCTGTCCGACTAATCCATCTGTCACCCCGCTATTCCCCAGCCTCTCCTCTCTCTGTCAATCTCTTCACTGGCTCCCCATTGCCCAGAGACTCCAGTTCAAAACCCTAACCATGGCATACAAAGCCATCCACAAGCTGTCTCCTCCATACATCTGTGACCTAGTCTCCCGATACCTACCTGCACGCAACCTCCGATCCTCACAAGATCTACTTCTCTACTTCCCTCTTATCTCCTCTTCCCACAATCGCATACAAGATTTCTCCTGTGCATCCCCCCTACTCTGGAACTCTCTACCCCAACAATTCAGACTCTCGCCTACCGTGGAAACCTTCAAAAGGAATCTGAAGACCCACCTCTTCCGAGAGGCCTACAACCTACAGTAACCCTCTCTCCACCCCACTGCTGCACGACCAGCTCTACCCTGACCTACTATATCCTCACCCATCCCTTGTAGATTGTGGGCAGGGTCCTCGCTCCTCCTTTACCAGTCGCTTTTCAAGATTATTGTAATTGTTTTTGTTATGTATACCCCTTTCACATGTAAAGTGCCATGGAATAAATGGTGCTGTAATAATAAAAAATAATAATAAAGCAATTTCTCCTGAATGCGGCAATACTCAATATGTGGTGGGAACTACTGTATGTGCGTGGCCTGAAAGCGAAGAATTGCTATTTGGCTGTAGGAAATAAATTTGGCAGTAATTGTTTGTGGGTGCCACTTGCAAAGCCCCTGAGTTGCCAGAACAGCAGAAATCTACCAAAGTGACCTGATTTTGAAAGCTAAACCCCTCATGAAACTCATGTAAGAGTGTAATGAGCATTTTTATCCCACATTTGTTTCAGCGATTTCTCTACTATTGGGCTGTGTGAACGGTAAACTGTGTTACAATAAACATGACCCTGCATATAATTACGTTATTTCTCTCAAATACAGCAATACGCTCTCTGTCATTGACCACTTTTTATTCCACTTATTGTGGAGCTATATTTTTGGTGGATTTTTTTTACAGTGTTCACTGTACAGGTTAAATAATGTGATAGTTCTATAGATCAGATTGTTCTATTTGCAGCTATATCAATTATGTTAACTTTTTTTGTTTATGTTTAACAGAAAAAACGCTTTAGTAGTTTTTTTTTTTTCATATTTGTACTACTTTTTTTCCTTTTTTTTTTTTTACTTTGTTCCTTTATGGGACTTCAAGTTTCACTGTTCTGATCGCTGGTCTAATACACTGCCATACTTATGTATGGTAGGGAATCAGACTAGTCAGTTTTAGGGATCATGCGGATGAGCGTATGAATCAGACCTGCTATTTTTAATTGGATAGCACACTGACCCTTGTTATTCAATAAGGCTGCTTAGATGAATGATTTTTCTTCTTCTGAGTCTCTGATGAGACTCACCCATTCAAGTGTGAGTGCGTAATAAAAACTGATCCCACATGGAATATCCGAGCAGCATCCGATTTTTTCAGAATACGTTTCTATAATGAACCTAGGAAACCGAAGTATTTGATCATGCACATTTTTAGTGTAGATGTATGAAAACTGATTGCACACATACATGACACAGATGTCACACAGATGTAAAATACGGAGACACGGATGAAAATCGGACAAAAATTTTATCCAGAATTTTTCACTCACATTTTTCATACACTCGTCTGCAGCTGGCCTGGCATCCCAGGGTTCTAATGCATCCCCCTCTCTCCTCAGAGGTATACCCATTCCTTAATGCACGCTGTAGACTTCCAAACCCCCCCCTTTCCCCTCTCCCTATACTGCACCATTATACATTGCATATCTTATCATCCTACTACCTGAGTTTATACTAAAATGCTGCTACACCTCTTTGTTTACCCTCTCCTCAGAAGCATACCCATACCTTAACACAGGTTTACATACTAACAGCCCCACCTCCCCCTCTTCTTCATAGCAACATATTACTATTGAGCCACGTCCTATTTTAGCGCTGTATTATACCAGCTGCATTGTGCCCACGCATGCGCAGCCTCAGAAGAAGCATCCCCGCTTCATAGCAACGATTACACTGACTGCTACGTACTTCGCGTCGCCGGTTATGTGACGCGACTTCTGTTGGTGAGGCCTTCTGACACACTTCCGGTCCGGCACTACACGCCGGCATAAAGAAAAAAAAAATAACTAATGATTTTGCCGGCTCTGCTTGGGAGTTAGCAAAATCATTGCACCATACAGGTACAGCGGTTTGCGGCCATGCATTTCTCGCAACGATGTACTTATACGACGAATGTTAGAAAGGGGTTAATCCTGGCAAAATCCACATTTCTGTTTGCTGAGGTGCAGCCCGAAACGAGATAGGAGCCTCCACCATGCTTCACTGTTTCCTGTAAGCCCTCATTATTTCATTCCACTCTAGCACTTCGCAAACAAACTGCCTTCTGTTGTAGCCAGAGTTCACATTTTGACTCATAAGACCAGTCCACCTGCTGCCATTTCTACACCCCCAACTCCTGTGTTTTTGTGTATAATTGAATCACTTGGCCACATGATTTGTGGCTGCAATTCTTTAATGAAAACCATTTTTGGCTAGGCTACTTTGAACTGTTAGCTGGGTCCTACTGGTTGCTGCCAGTTCTATGCTGAGAGCACTGCTAGGCATCTTCTAATTTCAAAGGAAAATAAGCATGCTGTATTCTTCATCTGCTGCATAGAGTTTCCTTGGTTGACCACTGTGTCTATGGTCCTCAATGTTGCCTATTTCTGGGTGCTTTCAATGTTGAAAAATACAGACCAGTCTCCAATCTCCCCTTCAGCTCTAAACTCTTGAGCACCTTGTCTACTTCCGCCTTACCCGTTACCTCTCCATTCACTCTCTCTTCTAGATCCATCACAGTCTGGCTTCCGTCCCCTACATCCTACAGAAAATGCACTCAAAGTAACCAATGACCTTCTGACAGCAAAACGTAACGGTGACTACTTTCTGCTCATTCTTCTTGACCTCTCTGCAGATTTTGACACCGTTTACCACCACCACCTCCTACTCTCTATGCTCCACTCAATCGGCATAAAGGATACTGCTCTCTCCTGGTTCTCTTCCTATCTTTCTGACCGCACCTTCAGTGTATCGTTTGCTGGCTCCACTTCCCCTCTTCCTCTTGCTATTAGGGTCCCTCAGGGTTCAGTACTTGGCCCTCTTCTCTTCTCTCTACACGTCCCCAATTGGACAGACCATCAGAAAATTTGGCTTTCAGTACCATCTTTATACTGATGACACACAACTATACACTTCACCCCCTGACCTTACCCCCGCTGTACTACAGAACACCAGTCCAAGGTTTCCAACATCATGTCCACTCTCTATCGGAAACTCAACCTTTCCAAAACTGAACTTCTATGGCTCCCACCTGTCAAGCAAGGTGTGGGAAAGACTTAGTGCAACACAAAGGGTAGAGGGAAAAGGAGCCCAGACTCTAGGGAAAGGGGGAAGAGGAGACCTCTTAGGATGATCTAACGTCCCTTTATTGGCTCTTCACCAATTGACGCACGCGTACCTCGCCCTGTCTTTCCCTGGCGTATGGCTAAGGCTAGGGAAGGGAGGAGATGAGCACTAGTCGATCTCCACTAAACAATATAGACAACACGGGTAGACAAACAGGGGGAAATTGCTTAGCTTTAGACTAACTCCAGACAAATGCGCACATATCCTTAAGCTCCAGAAAGGACGAAGTACTGCTCTTGCTAAAGCTTTCACAAGTAGTAATAAATATCACTGGCACCTCCCTCTGAAACACAGCAGGTATTTATACACCCAGGCAGGGTGTTAATTAGCCAGAGGGAGGTAGCCACTGGGTCCTAGAGACAGCCTCTAAGAAGATGTTTGTAATGCCAAACGTAGAGATCTCCTGCAACCAACTGCAGGGTGATTGTGTCACCTATGACACACCCGTGACAGTACCCCCTCCTCTACGAGTGGCCTCCGGACACTCAGGACTGGGTTTCTCAGGATAAGAGGTGTGGAATGAGCGAACCAACCTTGGAGCGTTCACCTCTGACTCTGAAACCCACATCCTCTCCTCTGTACCATAGCCTTTCCAGTGCACCAAGTATTGTACAGAACGACATTGGAGGCGAGAATCTACAATCCTCAAAATCTGGAACTCCAGATTACCATCAACCATTACTGGGGGCGGTGGTAGAGGTGAGGGCTCAAGAGGTTCTGCATACTTTTTGAGTAAGGACCTGTGGAACACGTTGTGGACCTTAAGGGCCTGAGGAGGTTCGAGACGAAACACTGCTGGGTTACAGATGGCGGTTATTTTATAGAGACCAATAAGCCTAGGTCCAAGCTTCCAAGAAGGGACCTTCAACTTGATATTCCTGGTAGACAACCACACAGTCATTCACATTAAGGTCTGGACCTGGCAAGCATTTTCTGTCAGCCATACGTTTATTCCTGTCTCCCATGATCTTTAAATTACTCAGAACACCCTGCCATACCAAGGAGAGCGACGAAGCAAACCGTTCCTCCTCAGGAAGTCCTGAAGCTCCTCCCCCACTAAAGCTACCAAACTGTGGGTGATAACCTTATGCACCGAAGAACGGTGACTTGCCAGTGGATTCTTGATGATGATGATTATTAATGGCAAATTCTGCCAGCAGTAAGTAGGATGCCCAATCCTCCTGATTTTCGGAGCCGAAACACCTGAGGTAGGTCTCCAAGTTCTGATTGATACGCTCGGTCTGACCATTCGACTGAGGGTGGAAGGCAGAGGAAAAGGACAGCTGCACCCCCAGTCGAGAACAGAATGCCTTCCAGAACTTGGAAACAAACTGGGTCCCCCAATCTGACACCACATCAGAGGGAACCCTGTGACGCTTCACAATCTCATTTTATGAACACCTGAGCAAGTGTCTTGGCATTTGGAAGTGCAGGCAATGTGACAAAATGAACCATTTTACCAAACCTATCTACTACCACCAAAACCACCGTTTTGACTGCAGAAACTGGTAGGTCAGTAATAAAATCCATGGACAAGTGTGTTCATGGCCTACTAGGTATAGGTAGTGGAAGAAGAGTACCAGATGGACGGGTATGCGAAACCTTAGAATGCAAATACTACAAGCAGCTACGTGTTCAATCACATTCCGGTGCAACCCTGGCCATCAAAAACGACGAGAGAGGAGGTCCGCAGTTGCCTTACTACCTGGATGCACAGCAAGCATAGAGTTATGATGTTCCTTAATTA
The DNA here is from genome assembly GCF_046119375.1 of Phyllobates terribilis. Lineage (NCBI taxonomy): Eukaryota > Metazoa > Chordata > Amphibia > Anura > Dendrobatidae > Phyllobates > Phyllobates terribilis. Next base: position 532,433,197 of record NW_027362762.1, on the reverse strand, counting down.
CTTTATGGCGCAGATCAGATGGTACCTTCCTGAATGGCAGGAAGAAGGGGAGTCCCCCTGAGCCTCCAACACCTCACCCTCCAGTTCAGGATACAATGCTGAAATGACTACCCCCTTCTGTAATATCGGGGCAGGCTTCTCATGGTCACCACCACCAGGGAAGTTCCGGGACAAAGCATCATCCTTGACATTTTTGACTCCTGGATGAAAAGTGACAACAAAATTGAACCTAGTAAAAAAACAGGGACCATCTAGCTTGCCTGGGGTTGAGATGTTTAGCTGACTGGAGATATGACAGGTTCTTATGGTCAGTAATAACAGTAATAGGATGGACAGCCCCCTCCAACCAATGTCGCCATTCCTCGAATGCCAATTTGATTGCCAAAAGTTCCCTATTACTCACGTCATAATTTTTCTCAGCCGAAGACAATTTTTTAGAAAAGAAGGCGCATGGACGCCATTTACCAGGCAACGAACCCTGAGACAACACAGACCCAACCCCGACATCCGACACATCAACCTGCACAATAAAGGGTTGGGAAACATCAGGTTCACTGAGTATAGGTGCAGTGGCAAAATGATTCTTTAAGGAAGAAAAAGCCTGGAGGGAAGCATCCGACTATTTGGAAAAATCAGACCCCTTCTTAGTCATTTCAGTAAGGGGTTTCACAATAACAGAGTAATTTTGGATGAATTTCTGGTAAAAATTGGTACAGACCAGAAAACGTTGTAGAGCTTTCAGGTTCTCTGAACGTTCTTAATCAAGGACTGCACGGATCTTCTCCAGATCCATCCAAAAACCCGAAGATGACAACAAGTACCCCAAAAACTGCACCTCCTGAACAGCGAAAACACATTTTTCCAGTTTGGCATAAAGTTTGTTATCCCTTAATATCTGGAGCACCTGCTTAACATGCCCCCCGATGAGTCTCAAAATCAGGTGAGTAAACCAAAATATCGTCCTGATAGACCACCACAAATCTCCCCACCAGATGATGGAAAATATCATTTATGAAATGCTGGAATACCGCAGGTGCGTTGGTCAAACCAAAAGGCATAACCAGACTATCAAAATATCCTTCCGGGGTATTGATCGCTGTTTCCATTCATCCCTTTCTCTGATTCTAACTAAATTGTAGGCTCCCCTTAAATCCAACTTGGAGAATACCTTAGCTCCTACAACCTGGCTGAACAAATCAGGAATCAGAGGAAGAGGGTATGGATCACAGATGGTAATTTGATTTAATTCCCGGAAACCTAAACAGGGACGTAGACAGCCATCTTTTTTCTTCACAAAGAAGAATCCTGCCGCCACGGGCGAAGATGAGGGTCTGATATGTCCCATCTCCAGACTTTCCGCAATGAAATCCTTCATGGCTTGTCTCTCAGGGCCAGAAAGATTATACAGTCTGGATTTCGGTAGTTTAGCGCCGGGGGTCAGGTTAATAGGACAGTCACAAGCATGATGAGGAAGAAAATCCTGACATCCCCTCTCAGAAAAAACGTCCTTAAAATCAGACAGAAAAGCAGGTAATATTTCCGTATAGACCATAGCAAGGGAAATATCTAAACAGTTTTCATGGCAGTAATCTCACTGTAGCATCGGCGTCTCTGTCCCCTTCTAGGCAGAGACGCCGTCCCTCTCACCTTCCCACTCCTGAAGCTGCGTCCTCCAGCGCTCCTCTCTCCGCTGCTGCCGGCGCGCACTCCTTCCCCGGCACTGTGCTTAGGGCGCGCGCGCTCCCTCTCAAAGGGACCGCGCGCGCCGTCCTAAGGAGTCCCTGGCCAATGGCCGGAGGACCTCCCATATATAAGGCACCTCCTCCAAAATGGACGTGCCCGAGCAAAGTTGTTGCACAGTATATTACCTATGCTTCAGCCCTCAGGTGGCACCCAAGCTCCCTCGCTCTCTGACCTATTCCTCAAAGTCTCCCGTCAGAGATCCCAACAGGAATCCATCCTGAACCACCTGCGTAATGTCAACTCCCGCCTGGACACACTGACTGCTCCACCAGGACCTGCCTCCAGTCGCACGGCTCATGTTCCGGCAGCGCCGCTGCCCATCAATACCATGGTACCCGGCCCTGGCCCCCGGCTTTCTGCACCGCCTCGGTTTGGTGGAGACCCCGCCTTGGCTCGAGGCTTCATTAACCAGTGCACCCTGCACTTTGAACTCTTGGCACATCATTTTACCTCCGACCGGGCCAAAGTGGCCTTCATCATGTCCCATCTCACTGGGGAAGCACTGGCTTGGCTAAATCCCCTGTGGGAGAGAGGGGATCCCCTGGTATCCAACTTGTCAGCTTTCCTCACTGCTTTCCGGAAAGTTTTCGATGAACAGGGACGAAAGACCTCATCAGCCTCCTCTCTGCTACGTCTCCGCCAAGGGAGCCTCACCGTGGGCCAATATGCCATACGGTTCCGTACCCTCGCTTCTGAGCTTGCCTGGGATAATGAGGCCCTGGTGTCCATCTGCTGGGAGGGCCTTTCCGGTCGGATTAAAGACAAACTTGCCGGTCGGGACATTCCAACCACCATGGATGACTTGGTGACACTAGCTACCCGGATTGACATCCGGTTCCAGGAACGTACCAAAGAGTCCACCCATGAAAGGAGGTTTCCCCGCCTTGCTCCTTCTTTCCAGAGACCTGTCTCTTCATCTGTCACTCCCCGGGCGCACTCACCCGAGCCCATGCAGATCGACCAAACCAAGATGGTCAAATCTCGCCAAGAGTCACGCCGAGCCGAGGGGAGCTGTTTCTATTGTGGCAGTAAGGAGCACCTGATTCGTTCCTGCCCGGAGAAACCGGGAAACTCCGGTGTCTAGGACCGCTCGGAGTGGTCGTCCTAGACAAAAGTAAGCCCTCTCCATCCCTGACTCTGTCTGTCTCTATCTCCTGGGGAGAGAACCGTCACTTTGAACTCGCTCCGCTAGATTCTGGAGCTGCTGGAAATCTCATTTCCCAGTCCCTAGTAGAGAAATACCACATTCCCACCAAATCTCTGGCTGAACCATTGTCCGTCGCCTCCGTGGATGGAAGACTCCTACCGGTGACCATCCTGCTCGTCACGGAACCCATAACCCTGCAGGTGGGAATGCTGCACTCTGAGAAGATCTTTTTCCATGTGCTACCTGGACTCTCTCACTCTCTATTGCTAGGCCTACCTTGGCTCCAGACGCATGAACCCGTGTTGAACTGGCAATCCGGTGAAGTACTCCGGTGGGGTCCGGACTGCCATAGGACCTGCCTGGTTCCGGTTCGCCCAGTTCGTCCGCTACCCGCTCCAGCTAATTTTCCCTGTCTTCCGGCTCCTTACTGGCCCTATGCAGACGTCTTCAGTAAAAAGGAAGCAGAGACATTACCACCTCATAGGCCATATGATTGCCCGATCGACTTGGTACCTGGCGCCACTCCATCCCGTGGGCGTATTTATCTGTTGTCTGCAGCTGAAACCCGGGCCATGTCAGCGTACATAGAGGAGAATCTGGCTAGGGGGTTCATCCGGATTCTTCTTTGTCAAAAAAAAGGATGGCTCGCTACGCCCCTGTATTGACTATAGAGGACTCAATCAGATCACCGTTAAAAAGAAATACCCCCTGCCGCTCATATCCGAATTGTTTGCCTTAAAGGCGCCAGGATCTTTTCCAAGCTGGATCTACGTGGAGCGTGTAACCTGGTCCGTATCCGTCAAGGAGACGAGTGGAAAACGGCATTTAATACCCGGGACGGACACTATGAGTACCGTGTGATGCCCTTCGGCCTCTGCAATGCTCCCGCCGTCTTCCAAGAACTGGTCAAAGACATCTTCCGTGACCTTCTTTACTCTTGCGTGGTGGTATACCTGGACGATATCTTGGTCTTCTCTCTGGATCTCCCCACACACTGGAGGGATGTTCGTCAGGTCCTGCTTAGGCTCAGGCAGAACCACCTCTATGCCAAATATGAGAAGTGCCTTTTCGAGCAGACCTCTCTTCCATTCCTGGGCTATGTTATCTCCCAGACAGGCTTGTGAATGGATCCCGAGAAGCTCTCTGCTGTCCTAAAGTGGCCCCGTCCGGAGGGGTTGAAGGCGATACAGCGATTCCTGGGCTTCGCCAATTACTATCGTCTCTTCATTCCGCACTTCTCGTCCCGGACTGCTCCCATATCTGCGCTCACCCGCAAGGGGGCAAATCCCAAGGTATGGTCGCCTGAAGCCGAGGAGGCCTTCATTTCCTTAAAGCAAGCCTTCTCCTCTGCCCCAGTTCTGCACCGTCCAGACTGCAATAAACAATTCTACCTGGAGGTTGATGCCTCCTCTTCCGGAGCCGGAGCGGTGCTCACCCAAAAGTCTTCTTCCGGCAGAATGGTAACCTGCGGCTTCTTCTCCAAAATCTTCTCCCCTTCTGAGCGCAACTACTCCATAGGAGACCGAGAATTGCTAGCCGTCAAATTGGCGCTGGAGGAGTGGCGCTACCTGCTTGAAGGGGCTCTATACCCGGTGATCATCTACACAGATCACAAAAATCTGGCATATCTCCAAAATGCCCAGAGACTTAATCCGCGTCAGGCCCGGTGGTCTTTGTTTTTTGCCTGCTTCGACTTCATCCTACATTTCCGCCCAGCGGACAAGAATGTCAAAGCTGATGCCTTGTCCCGATCCTTCCTGTCCTCCGATCAAGAGGAGGAGCCTATGCACATCATTGACCCCTCCAAGGTGATGAATGTGACCCCTTGGATTTAACTCGTCTTCCACCCGGCAAGACGTTTGTAGTGTTTCCAGACCATGAGAAGGTTCTTCGCTGGGGTCATTCTTCTAAACTAGCTGGCCATGCCAGCCAAAAGAAGACCTTCCTGCTCATTACCCGGCATTACTGGTGGCCTACCCTGCGTAAGGATATGGTAGACTTCGTCTCTGCCTGTTCATCTTGTGCCCGCAACAAAGTTCCCAGACACCAGCCGGTCATCTCCTGCCGCTTCCCGTACCTGTTGCCGCGTGGCAACACATCGCTATGGACTTCATTACCGATCTTCCTGTTTCTGCCGGGTGTACAGTCATTTGGGTGGTCGCGGACCGCTTTTCTAAAATGGCCCACTTCATACCCCTGCCTGGTCTCCCGTCTGCATCTGAGCTGGCTAAAGACTTTATCCGCCATATCTTCCGTCTCCATGGCCTACCCCTCCACATCGTGTCAGATCGAGGGGTTCAGTTTACCTCATGCTTCTGGAGAGCCACATGTAAACTGCTGGATGTCACCCTGGATTTCTCCTCCGCTTACCATCCTCAGTCCAATGGTCAAGTGGAGCGGATCAATCAGATCCTTACCAGCTACCTCCGGCACTTTGTTAATGCCCACCATTCTGATTGGGTAGACCTCCTACCATGGGCCGAATTCTCGTATAATAACCACGAGAGCGAATCCTCTTCCAAGTCCCCGTTCTTCATAGTCTATGGCTAACATCCCCGGATTCCGTTTCCCATCTCCGCTTCTGTGGACAACCCTGCCTCAGAGTCTCTGGTCAGCGAATTTTCCACCATTTGGGAGAGTACTAAGTCCGCACTTCTTCAGTCCTCCGAGCGGATGAAGAGATATGCTGATAAGAGACGTCTGGATCCGCCTCAATTCCGTCCGGGAGACAAGGTTTGGCTCTCCTCCAAACATGTGCGGCTCAAGATACCCTCCTACAAGTTGGGTCCTCGTTTCATCGGCCCTTTCGAAATCCTCAAGCAAACTAATCCAGTGGCCTAGAAGTTAAAACTCCCGGCCACCTTACGGATTCCCAACTCCTTCCACATATCTCTCCTCAAACCCGTTGTCTTTAACTCTTTTTCCAACAATCTAGGTACTCCCCCTGCTCCGGTTTCCGCTGAGGACGTCTTTCAGGTAGAGAGTATTCTGGCCACCAAGAGGGTAAGAGGAAAGAGCTTTTTTCTGGTAGATTGGAAGGGGTTTGGTCCTGAGGAGAGAACTTGGGAACCCAGGGAGAACATCAATGCCCCGCTTCTCCTTGAAAAATTTCTTTCAGGCCTAAAAAAGAGGGGGCCTAAAGGGGGGGTACTGTAGCACCGGCGTCTCTGCCCCATGCTAGGCAGAGACGCCATCCCTCTCACCTTCCCGCTCCTGGCGCGGCGTCCTCCAGCACTCCTCTCTCTGTTGCTGCCGGCGCGCGCTCCTTCCCCGGCACTGTGCTTAGGGCGCGCGCGCTCCCTCTCTCTTAAAGGGACCGCGCGCACCGTCCGAAGGAGTCCCCGGCCAATGGCCAGAGGACCTCCCATATATAAGGCACCTCCTCCAAAATGGAGGTGCCCGAGCAAAGTTGTTGCACAGTATATTACCTCTGCTTCAGCCCTCAGGCCCCGTTGCCAGCCTGACTACTGTTCCAGTCCGCCAGCCTGACTACACTCCAGCCCGCCAGTCTGCCCTCCGCTCCACCCGCCAGTCTGTCTATGGGCAAGCCTGCCTGCTGACCAGGAAGCACCTGCCAGTTACCTGCCTGCTACCTGCCGTGCCTGCTAGCCCGCTCACCTGGGAGCACTCGCCTGTTACCTGCCTGTTACTTGCTAGCCTACCTGGAAGCTCTGCCGTCACTTGCCGTGACCACCTGTCTGCTACCCAGAGACTTCTGCCTGCTTGTCGCGCCCACCCGCTATACCGGTCAGTCTCAGTCGTCTGACCCGTGGGAGCCACCTTCTCTCTTACAAGGTCGTCCCCAGAGTAGCACCTGGTCCCTCTGCTCGGATCCTCCCTGGTCATGGAGTCGTTGGCCGCCGTCCGACCAGGGTCGGTTCGGGTAGATACTTAGTTACGCCCCTCTGGGTCCCTCTTTGCATCGCGGCACAGAGGTTCCACCACCCGGACCCGTAACACTCACCATTCAATAATCTCCCCGGTTTGCTAATCCACCGACGGATTATGTTTAACAAGCCAAAGAATAGCAAGGGATTATTTCACAATGAACTGACCCCACCCTCAGTTTTACATTATGTACAATCTGAGTAAATGCTTTCTGTGCAAGTGGTGCCGAGTCAATGGCAAAGATGGAAATAGGTTAATCTAAAGCACAGCAAGCAAGACCATGAGTTTTCACAAACTCCGCATCAACCATGCTGACTCCGGCTCCACAGTCAGCAAATACAGAAATTTTCTCAGTTTTCCTTTCTAGCACCACTTCTGCTGACAGGACAAAGCGGGAACTGCAGGTTGGTAACAAATGCACCCCTTGTTTATCCAACTCCAGACTACCAAGACACAATCGAGACTCCTTTTGTTTAGGAATTGAAGGACAGGTCCCAACAAAATGTCCCTTTTTCCCACAAAAATAACAGACGCCTTTTTTCCTGAGAATCTCTGGGGAGATGTATGATGCAGAGACACGCCTTAACTGCATGGGTTCCTCCACCTCCTCCAGTACTAGGTAAACCCCAGACCGCTCCCCCGGCAGAGGTACACAACTATCCCAAAGACGTAAGGCCAGCAACATGGCAGCCTCCAAGGACTGAGGGGTTTCCTATACTGCCAAGGCATCTTTCAACCTTTCAGTAAGCCACTCACAAAATTGACTTCTAAGGGCTGAGTCATTCCATTTGGAATTCGTTGCCCATCTACGGAATTCAAAACTGTACGTTTCCACTGACAGATTCCCTTGCTGAAGGCGACGTAGCCTCGACCCAGCCAAGGCGACTCGGTCAGGGTCATCATACATGAGGGCCAGAGCCCCGAAAAAAACCCTCCACAGATTGGAGACAAACTGAGTCCTGCGGTAAAGAAAATGTCCACGACTGAGCATCTCCCTGCAGTAGAGAGATCACAATACCAACCCGGTTCTCCTCATTTCTGGAGGAGTAAGGACAAACTTTAAAATACAGTTTGCAGGTCTCCTTGAAAACAAAAAACTTGTCCCTACCTCCTGAAAACATGTCCGGGAGGGCAACCTTGGGTTCAGGCTGGGCAGGCCTATCTGCAGAGACACCCACATTAGCGATCAGTAGTCGCTGATGTTGCTGCTGAACCTCACAGCAGAGGTCATTCACCTCCAGGAACAGACAGTGGAACTGCTCTGCGATCTCTGCAACAGTACCCATACCAATTGAGAAAGGAAAAAAAAAAGTCCACGCCCAAAAACACAGAGGAAAAAAACAAAACAAAGTGTCAGTCTTTTTTTCTTTCATTTTCAAAATGTGCTCGGCCGGCAATAATGTCACGCAAGGTATGGGAAAGACTTAATGCAACACAAAGGGAAGAGGGAAAGGGAGCCCATACTCTAGGGAAAGGGGGGAAGTAGAGACCTCCTAGGATGATCTAGCATCACCCTGTCTCCCCTGACGTCCCTGTATTGGCTCTTCACCAATCGCCGCACGCATACCTCGCCCTCTCTTTCCCTGGCGTATGCCTAAGGCTAGGGAAGGGAGGAGATGAGCACTAGTCGATCTCAACTAAACACTATAGACACAGGGGTGGACAAATGGGTAAATTGCTTAGCTTTAGACAAACTCCAGACAAATGCGCACACGTCCTCAAGCTCCAGAGAGGACGAAGTACTGCTCTTGCTAAAGCTTTCACAAGTAGTAATGAATATTGCCGGCACCTCACTCTGAAACATAGCAGGTATTTATACACCCAGGCAGGGTGTTAATTAGCCAGAGGGAGGTAGCCACTGGGTCCTAGAGACAGCCTCTAAGAAGATGTTTGTAATGCCAAACGTAGAGATCTCCTGCAACCAACTGCAGGGTGATTGTGTCACCTATGACACACCCGTGACAGTACCCCCTCCTCTACGAGTGGCCTCCGGACACTCAGGACTGGGTTTCTCAGGATAAGAGGTGTGGAATGAGCGAACCAACCTTGGAGCGTTCACCTCTGACTCTGAAACCCACATCCTCTCCTCTGTACCATAGCCTTTCCAGTGCACCAAGTATTGTACAGAACGACATTGGAGGCGAGAATCTACAATCCTCAAAATCTGGAACTCCAGATTACCATCAACCATTACTGGGGGCGGTGGTAGAGGTGAGGGCTCAAGAGGTTCTGCATACTTTTTGAGTAAGGACCTGTGGAACACGTTGTGGACCTTAAGGGCCTGAGGAGGTTCGAGACGAAACACTGCTGGGTTACAGATGGCGGTTATTTTATAGAGACCAATAAGCCTAGGTCCAAGCTTCCAAGAAGGGACCTTCAACTTGATATTCCTGGTAGACAACCACACAGTCATTCACATTAAGGTCTGGACCTGGCAAGCATTTTCTGTCAGCCATACGTTTATTCCTGTCTCCCATGATCTTTAAATTACTCAGAACACCCTGCCATACCAAGGAGAGCGACGAAGCAAACCGTTCCTCCTCAGGAAGTCCTGAAGCTCCTCCCCCACTAAAGCTACCAAACTGTGGGTGATAACCTTATGCACCGAAGAACGGTGACTTGCCAGTGGATTCTTGATGATGATGATTATTAATGGCAAATTCTGCCAGCAGTAAGTAGGATGCCCAATCCTCCTGATTTTCGGAGCCGAAACACCTGAGGTAGGTCTCCAAGTTCTGATTGATACGCTCGGTCTGACCATTCGACTGAGGGTGGAAGGCAGAGGAAAAGGACAGCTGCACCCCCAGTCGAGAACAGAATGCCTTCCAGAACTTGGAAACAAACTGGGTCCCCCAATCTGACACCACATCAGAGGGAACCCTGTGACGCTTCACAATCTCATTTTATGAACACCTGAGCAAGTGTCTTGGCATTTGGAAGTGCAGGCAATGTGACAAAATGAACCATTTTACCAAACCTATCTACTACCACCAAAACCACCGTTTTGACTGCAGAAACCGGTAGGTCAGTAATAAAATCCATGGACAAGTGTGTTCATGGCCTACTAGGTATAGGTAGTGGAAGAAGAGTACCAGATGGACGGGTATGCGAAACCTTAGAATGCAAATACTACAAGCAGCTACGTGTTCAATCACATTCCGGTGCAACCCTGGCCATCAAAAACGACGAGAGAGGAGGTCCGCAGTTGCCTTACTACCTGGATGCACAGCAAGCATAGAGTTATGATGTTCCTTAATTACTTTATGGCGCAGATCAGATGGTACCTTCCTGAATGGCAGGAAGAAGGGGCGTCCCCCTGAGCCTCCAACACCTCACCCTCCAGTTCAGGATACAATGCTGAAATGACTACCCCCTTCTGTAATATCGGGGCAGGCTTCTCATGGTCACCACCACCAGGGAAGTTCCGGGACAAAGCATCATCCTTGACATTTTTGACTCCTGGATGAAAAGTGACAACAAAATTGAACCTAGTAAAAAAACAGGGACCATCTAGCTTGCCTGGGGTTGAGATGTTTAGCTGACTGGAGATATGACACGTTCTTATGGTCAGTAATAACAGTAATAGGATGGACAGCCCCCTCCAACCAATGTCGCCATTCCTCGAATGCCAATTTGATTGCCAAAAGTTCCCTATTACTCACGTCATAATTTTTCTCAGCCGAAGACAATTTTTTAGAAAAGAAGGCGCATGGACGCCATTTACCAGGCAACGAACCCTGAGACAACACAGACCCAACCCCGACATCCGACACATCAACCTGCACAATAAAGGGTTGGGAAACATCAGGTTCACTGAGTATAGGTGCAGTGGCAAAATGATTCTTTAAGGAAGAAAAAGCCTGGAGGGAAGCATCCGACTATTTGGAAAAATCAGACCCCTTCTTAGTCATTTCAGTAAGGGGTTTCACAATAACAGAGTAATTTTGGATGAATTTCTGGTAAAAATTGGTACAGACCAGAAAACGTTGTAGAGCTTTCAGGTTCTCTGAACGTTCTTAATCAAGGACTGCACGGATCTTCTCCAGATCCATCCAAAAACCCGAAGATGACAACAAGTACCCCAAAAACTGCACCTCCTGAACAGCGAAAACACATTTTTCCAGTTTGGCATAAAGTTTGTTATCCCTTAATATCTGGAGCACCTGCTTAACATGCCCCCCGATGAGTCTCAAAATCAGGTGAGTAAACCAAAATATCGTCCTGATAGACCACCACAAATCTCCCCACCAGATGATGGAAAATATCATTTATGAAATGCTGGAATACCGCAGGTGCGTTGGTCAAACCAAAAGGCATAACCAGACTATCAAAATATCCTTCCGGGGTATTGATCGCTGTTTCCATTCATCCCTTTCTCTGATTCTAACTAAATTGTAGGCTCCCCTTAAATCCAACTTGGAGAATACCTTAGCTCCTACAACCTGGCTGAACAAATCAGGAATCAGAGGAAGAGGGTATGGATCACAGATGGTAATTTGATTTAATTCCCGGAAACCTAAACAGGGACGTAGACAGCCATCTTTTTTCTTCACAAAGAAGAATCCTGCCGCCACGGGCGAAGATGAGGGTCTGATATGTCCCATCTCCAGACTTTCCGCAATGAAATCCTTCATGGCTTGTCTCTCAGGGCCAGAAAGATTATACAGTCTGGATTTCGGTAGTTTAGCTCCGGGGGTCAGGTTAATAGGACAGTCATAAGCACGATGAGGAAGAAAATCCTGACATCCCCTCTCAGAAAAAACGTCCTTAAAATCAGACAGAAAAGCAGGTAATATTTCCGTATAGACCATAGCAAGGGAAATATCTAAACAGTTTTCATGGCAGTAATCTCACTGTAGCATCGGCGTCTCTGTCCCCTTCTAGGCAGAGACGCCGTCCCTCTCACCTTCCCACTCCTGAAGCTGCGTCCTCCAGCGCTCCTCTCTCCGCTGCTGCCGGCGCGCACTCCTTCCCCGGCACTGTGCTTAGGGCGCGCGCGCTCCCTCTCAAAGGGACCGCGCGCGCCGTCCTAAGGAGTCCCTGGCCAATGGCCGGAGGACCTCCCATATATAAGGCACCTCCTCCAAAATGGACGTGCCCGAGCAAAGTTGTTGCACAGTATATTACCTATGCTTCAGCCCTCAGGTGGCACCCAAGCTCCCTCGCTCTCTGACCTATTCCTCAAAGTCTCCCGTCAGAGATCCCAACAGGAATCCATCCTGAACCACCTGCGTAATGTCAACTCCCGCCTGGACACACTGACTGCTCCACCAGGACCTGCCTCCAGTCGCACGGCTCACGTTCCGGCAGCGCCGCTGCCCATCAATACCATGGTACCCGGCCCTGGCCCCCGGCTTTCTGCACCGCCTCGGTTTGGTGGAGACCCCGCCTTGGCTCGAGGCTTCATTAACCAGTGCACCCTGCACTTTGAACTCTTGGCACATCATTTTACCTCCGACCGGGCCAAAGTGGCCTTCATCATGTCCCATCTCACTGGGGAAGCACTGGCTTGGCTAAATCCCCTGTGGGAGAGAGGGGATCCCCTGGTATCCAACTTGTCAGCTTTCCTCACTGCTTTCCGGAAAGTCTTCGATGAACAGGGACGAAAGACCTCATCAGCCTCCTCTCTGCTACGTCTCCGCCAAGGGAGCCTCACCGTGGGCCAATATGCCATACGGTTCCGTACCCTCGCTTCTGAGCTTGCCTGGGATAATGAGGCCCTGGTGTCCATCTGCTGGGAGGGCCTTTCCGGTCGGATTAAAGACAAACTTGCCGGTCGGGACATTCCAACCACCATGGATGACTTGGTGACACTAGCTACCCGGATTGACATCCGGTTCCAGGAACGTACCAAAGAGTCCACCCATGAAAGGAGGTTTCCCCGCCTTGCTCCTTCTTTCCAGAGACCTGTCTCTTCATCTGTCACTCCCCGGGCGCACTCACCCGAGCCCATGCAGATCGACCAAACCAAGATGGTCAAATCTCGCCAAGAGTCACGCCGAGCCGAGGGGAGCTGTTTCTATTGTGGCAGTAAGGAGCACCTGATCCGTTCCTGCCCAGAGAAACCGGGAGACTCCGGTGACTAGGACCGCTCGGAGTGGTCGTCCTAGACAAAAGTAAGCCCTCTCCATCCCTGACTCTGTCTGTCTCTATCTCCTGGGGAGAGAACCGTCACTTTGAACTCGCTCCGCTAGATTCTGGAGCTGCTGGAAATCTCATTTCCCAGTCCCTAGTAGAGAAATACCACATTCCCACCAAATCTCTGGCTGAACCATTGTCCGTCGCCTCCGTGGATGGAAGACTCCTACCGGTGACCATCCTGCTCGTCACGGAACCCATAACCCTGCAGGTGGGAATGCTGCACTCTGAGAAGATCTTTTTCCATGTGCTACCCGGACTCTCTCACTCTCTATTGCTAGGCCTACCTTGGCTCCAGACGCATGAACCCGTGTTGAACTGGCAATCCGGTGAAGTACTCCGGTGGGGTCCGGACTGCCATAGGACCTGCCTGGTTCCGGTTCGCCCAGTTCGTCCGCTACCCGCTCCAGCTAATTTTCCCTGTCTTCCGGCTCCTTACTGGCCCTATGTAGACGTCTTCAGTAAAAAGGAAGCAGAGACATTACCACCTCATAGGCCATATGATTGCCCGATCGACTTGGTACCTGGCGCCACTCCATCCCGTGGGCGTATTTATCTGTTGTCTGCAGCTGAAACCCGGGCCATGTCAGCGTACATAGAGGAGAATCTGGCTAGGGGGTTCATCCGGATTCTTCTTTGTCAAAAAAAAGGATGGCTCGCTACGCCCCTGTATTGACTATAGAGGACTCAATCAGATCACCGTTAAAAAGAAATACCCCCTGCCACTCATATCCGAATTGTTTGCCTTAAAGGCGCCAGGATCTTTTCCAAGCTGGATCTACGTGGAGCGTGTAACCTGGTCCGTATCCGTCAAGGAGACGAGTGGAAAACGGCATTTAATACCCGGGACGGACACTATGAGTACCGTGTGATGCCCTTCGGCCTCTGCAATGCTCCCGCCGTCTTCCAAGAACTGGTCAAAGACATCTTCCGTGACCTTCTTTACTCTTGCGTGGTGGTATACCTGGACGATATCTTGGTCTTCTCTCTGGATCTCCCCACACACTGGAGGGATGTTCGTCAGGTCCTGCTTAGGCTCAGGCAGAACCACCTCTATGCCAAATATGAGAAGTGCCTTTTCGAGCAGACCTCTCTTCCATTCCTGGGCTATGTTATCTCCCAGACAGGCTTGTGAATGGATCCCGAGAAGCTCTCTGCTGTCCTAAAGTGGCCCCGTCCGGAGGGGTTGAAGGCGATACAGCGATTCCTGGGCTTCGCCAATTACTATCGTCTCTTCATTCCGCACTTCTCGTCCCGGACTGCTCCCATATCTGCGCTCACCCGCAAGGGGGCAAATCCCAAGGTATGGTCGCCCGAAGCCGAGGAGGCCTTCCTTTCCTTAAAGCAAGCCTTCTCCTCTGCCCCAGTTCTGCACCGTCCAGACTGCAATAAACAATTCTACCTGGAGGTTGATGCCTCCTCTTCCGGAGCCGGAGCGGTGCTCACCCAAAAGTCTTCTTCCGGCAGAATGGTAACCTGCGGCTTCTTCTCCAAAATCTTCTCCCCTTCTGAGCGCAACTACTCCATAGGAGACCGAGAATTGCTAGCCGTCAAATTGGCGCTGGAGGAGTGGCGCTACCTGCTTGAAGGGGCTCTATACCCGGTGATCATCTACACAGATCACAAAAATCTGGCATATCTCCAAAATGCCCAGAGACTTAATCCGCGTCAGGCCCGGTGGTCTTTGTTTTTTGCCTGCTTCGACTTCATCCTACATTTCCGCCCAGCGGACAAGAATGTCAAAGCTGATGCCTTGTCCCGTTCCTTCCTGTCCTCCGATCAAGAGGAGGAGCCTATGCACATCATTGACCCCTCCAAGGTGATGAATGTGACCCCTTGGATTTAACTCGTCTTCCACCCGGCAAGACGTTTGTAGTGTTTCCAGACCATGAGAAGGTTCTTCGCTGGGGTCATTCTTCTAAACTAGCTGGCCATGCCAGCCAAAAGAAGACCTTCCTGCTCATTACCCGGCATTACTGGTGGCCTACCCTGCGTAAGGATGTGGTAGACTTCGTCTCTGCCTGTTCATCTTGTGCCCGCAACAAAGTTCCCAGACACCAGCCGGTCATCTCCTGCCGCTTCCCGTACCTGTTGCCGCGTGGCAACACATCGCTATGGACTTCATTACCGATCTTCCTGTTTCTGCCGGGTGTACAGTCATTTGGGTGGTCGCGGACCGCTTTTCTAAAATGGCCCACTTCATTCCCCTGCCTGGTCTCCCGTCTGCATCTGAGCTGGCTAAAGACTTTATCCGCCATATCTTCCGTCTCCATGGCCTACCCCTCCACATCGTGTCAGATCGAGGGGTTCAGTTTACCTCATGCTTCTGGAGAGCCACATGTAAACTGCTGGATGTCACCCTGGATTTCTCCTCCGCTTACCATCCTCAGTCCAATGGTCAAGTGGAGCGGATCAATCAGATCCTTACCAGCTACCTCCGGCACTTTGTTAATGCCCACCATTCTGATTGGGTAGACCTCCTACCATGGGCCGAATTCTCGTATAATAACCACGAGAGCGAATCCTCTTCCAAGTCCCCGTTCTTCATAGTCTATGGCTAACATCCCCGGATTCCGTTTCCCATCTCCGCTTCTGTGGACAACCCTGCCTCAGAGTCTCTGGTCAGCGAATTTTCCACCATTTGGGAGAGTACTAAGTCCGCACTTCTTCAGTCCTCCGAGCGGATGAAGAGATATGCTGATAAGAGACGTCTGGATCCGCCTCAATTCCGTCCGGGAGACAAGGTTTGGCTCTCCTCCAAACATGTGCGGCTCAAGATACCCTCCTACAAGTTGGGTCCTCGTTTCATCGGCCCTTTCGAAATCCTCAAGCAAACTAATCCAGTGGCCTACAAGTTAAAACTCCCGGCCACCTTATGGATTCCCAACTCCTTCCACATATCTCTCCTCAAACCCGTTGTCTTTAACTCTTTTTCCAACAATCTAGGTACTCCCCCTGCTCCGGTTTCCGCTGAGGACGTCTTTCAGGTAGAGAGTATTCTGGCCACCAAGAGGGTAAGAGGAAAGAGCTTTTTTCTGGTAGATTGGAAGGGGTTTGGTCCTGAGGAGAGAACTTGGGAACCCAGGGAGAACATCAATGCCCCGCTTCTCCTTGAAAAATTTCTTTCAGGCCTAAAAAAGAGGGGGCCTAAAGGGGGGGTACTGTAGCACCGGCGTCTCTGCCCCATGCTAGGCAGAGACGCCATCCCTCTCACCTTCCCGCTCCTGGCGCGGCGTCCTCCAGCACTCCTCTCTCTGTTGCTGCCGGCGCGCGCTCCTTCCCCGGCACTGTGCTTAGGGCGCGCGCGCTCCCTCTCTCTTAAAGGGACCGCGCGCACCGTCCTAAGGAGTCCCCGGCCAATGGCCAGAGGACCTCCCATATATAAGGCACCTCCTCCAAAATGGAGGTGCCCGAGCAAAGTTGTTGCACAGTATATTACCTCTGCTTCAGCCCTCAGGCCCCGTTGCCAGCCTGACTACTGTTCCAGTCCGCCAGCCTGACTACACTCCAGCCCGCCAGTCTGCCCTCCGCTCCACCCGCCAGTCTGTCTATGGGCAAGCCTGCCTGCTGACCAGGAAGCACCTGCCAGTTACCTGCCTGCTACCTGCCGTGCCTGCTAGCCCGCTCACCTGGGAGCACTCGCCTGTTACCTGCCTGTTACTTGCTAGCCTACCTGGAAGCTCTGCCGTCACTTGCCGTGACCACCCGTCTGCTACCTAGAGACTTGAGCCTGCTTGGCCGTCACTTGCCGTGACCACCTGTTAGCCTACCTGGAGGCTCCTGCCGTCACTTGCCGTGACCACCCGTCTGCTACCTAGAGACTTCTGCCTGCTCTGCCGTCACGTGCCGTGACCACCTGTCTGCTACCCAGAGACTTCTGCCTGCTTGTCGCGCCCACCCGCTATACCGGTCAGTCTCAGTCGTCTGACCCGTGGGAGCCACCTTCTCTCTTACAAGGTCGTCCCCAGAGTAGCACCTGGTCCCTCTGCTCGGATCCTCCCTGGTCATGGAGTCGTTGGCCGCCGTCCGACCAGGGTCGGTTCGGGTAGATACTTAGTTACGCCCCTCTGGGTCCCTCTTTGCATCGCGGCACAGAGGTTCCACCACCCGGACCCGTAACACTCACCATTCAATAATCTCCCCGGTTTGCTAATCCACCGACGGATTATGTTTAACAAGCCAAAGAATAGCAAGGGATTATTTCACAATGAACTGACCCCACCCTCAGTTTTACATTATGTACAATCTGAGTAAATGCTTTCTGTGCAAGTGGTGCCGAGTCAATGGCAAAGATGGAAATAGGTTAATCTAAAGCACAGCAAGCAAGACCATGAGTTTTCACAAACTCCGCATCAACCATGCTGACTCCGGCTCCACAGTCAGCAAATACAGAAATTTTCTCAGTTTTCCTTTCTAGCACCACTTCTGCTGACAGGACAAAGCGGGAACTGCAGGTTGGTAACAAATGCACCCCTTGTTTATCCAACTCCAGACTACCAAGACACAATCGAGACTCCTTTTGTTTAGGAATTGAAGGACAGGTCCCAACAAAATGTCCCTTTTTCCCACAAAAATAACATACGCCTTTTTTCCTGAGAATCTCTGGGGAGATGTATGATGCAGAGACACGCCTTAACTGCATGGGTTCCTCCACCTCCTCCAGTACTAGGTAAACCCCAGACCGCTCCCCCGGCAGAGGTACACAACTATCCCAAAGACGTAAGGCCAGCAACATGGCAGCCTCCAAGTACTGAGGGGTTTCCTATACTGCCAAGGCATCTTTCAACCTTTCAGTAAGCCACTCACAAAATTGACTTCTAAGGGCTGAGTCATTCCATTTGGAATTCGTTGCCCATCTACGGAATTCAAAACTGTACGTTTCCACTGACAGATTCCCTTGCTGAAGGCGACGTAGCCTCGACCCAGCCAAGGCGACTCGGTCAGGGTCATCATACATGAGGGCCAGAGCCCCGAAAAAAACCCTCCACAGATTGGAGACAAACTGAGTCCTGCGGTAAAGAAAATGTCCACGACTGAGCATCTCCCTGCAGTAGAGAGATCACAATACCAACCCGGTTCTCCTCATTTCTGGAGGAGTAAGGACAAACTTTAAAATACAGTTTGCAGGTCTCCTTGAAAACAAAAAACTTGTCCCTACCTCCTGAAAACATGTCCGGGAGGGCAACCTTGGGTTCAGGCTGGGCAGGCCTATCTGCAGAGACACCCACATTAGCGATCAGTAGTCGCTGATGTTGCTGCTGAACCTCACAGCAGAGGTCATTCACCTCCAGGAACAGACAGTGGAACTGCTCTGCGATCTCTGCAACAGTACCCATACCAATTGAGAAAGGAAAAAAAAAAGTCCACGCCCAAAAACACAGAGGAAAAAAACAAAACAAAGTGTCAGTCTTTTTTTCTTTCATTTTCAAAATGTGCTCGGCCGGCAATAATGTCACGCAAGGTATGGGAAAGACTTAATGCAACACAAAGGGAAGAGGGAAAGGGAGCCCATACTCTAGGGAAAGGGGGGAAGTAGAGACCTCCTAGGATGATCTAGCATCACCCTGTCTCCCCTGACGTCCCTGTATTGGCTCTTCACCAATCGCCGCACGCATACCTCGCCCTCTCTTTCCCTGGCGTATGCCTAAGGCTAGGGAAGGGAGGAGATGAGCACTAGTCGATCTCAACTAAACACTATAGACAACAGGGGTGGACAAATGGGTAAATTGCTTAGCTTTAGACAAACTCCAGACAAATGCGCACACGTCCTCAAGCTCCAGAGAGGACGAAGTACTGCTCTTGCTAAAGCTTTCACAAGTAGTAATGAATATTGCCGGCACCTCACTCTGAAACATAGCAGGTATTTATACACCCTGGCAGGGTGTTAATTAGCCAGAGGGAGGTAGCCACTGGGTCCTAGAGACAGCCTCTAAGAAGATGTCTATAATGCCAAACGTAGAGATCTCCTGCAACCAACTGCAGGGCGACTGTGTCACCTATGACACACCTGTGACACTGCCGTCTACTAACCTCCCTAAATCTGACATCTCCCTCTCCGTGTATGGCGCTACAATAACACCTAGTCATCAGGCTCGCTGTCTGGGTGTTGTGTTTGACACCAATCTTTCACCTTCCATATACAATCTCTTGCCCGCTCTTGTCGCTTCCACCTGAAGAATATCTCTAGAATCCCCCCCTTTCTCACCTTGGAGACAACACAAGCCCTTACTGTTGCCCTGATCCACTCCCGCCTTGACCATTGTAACTCTATATTAATTAGCCTCCCCCCTCACTCGACTTTCCCCTCTCCAGTCCATCCTTAATGCTGCAGCCAGGGTCATCTATCTGGCTAATCGTTACTCGGACGCTTCCACTCTATGCCAGTCATTGCACTGGCTGCCCATACATTATAGGATCCAATTTAAATTGCTTGTTCTCACCCACAAAGCTCTCCACAGTGTGGCATCTCCCTACATCTCCTCCCTCATTTCTGTTTGTCAGCCTACCCGTTCTCTACACCCCGCAAGTGACTTTCTACTAACATCCGCACTATTCCGTACCTCCCACTCTCTGCTCCAAGACTTCTCTCGAGTTGCACGTATTCTTTGGAATGCTTTACCCCAAGAAATAAGGACGTACCACAACTTACACAGTTTTAGGCGCTCCCTAAAAACACATCTGTTTAGGGTGGCCTATCATGTTCTGTAATCAAAGTCCTTTTATATATTTAGAGCCCATTCATTATTTCTCCAAACATAAGTCTCTCCACCAAACTCCACCTCATCCAAAATCACTACAAATACTGGCTGGTGATGAGCTCATGCAGACTTTATCTATTCCTCATCCCCTTAAGATGGCTGGACCATCATTGTAAATAAGCCCCTATACTTTGTGCTACCCCCACCTCATTGTAGATTGTAAGCTCTTACGAGCAGGGTCGTCATTATTTTTGCTTTAATTATTGTATTATCTTTAGCTATGTTACTTATGACTTGTATATGAACCTCTGAATTGTAAAGCGCTGTGCAATATATTGACGCTATATAAATAAAGATTATTATTATTACTACAGGTTGATACCTTGATGGTGGCTTTTTATTGGCTTCAAATGTATTCAGGACTATGACCCCAAACATACTACCATTGTCATTAAGCATTCTCTTCGGCATAAGAAGAACGATGAGTACTGTAAGTGATATGGCCCTCAAAAAGCCCTGATATAATCAAATCGATCTGGGATTACATAAAGAGACAGAGAACTAACCATAGATCTTCTGTGAATGTTGTCTTGCACACATCTTTCTAAGACGTTTGGAACATCTTCCTTGCTAGGTTCTTCTAACCCCTTCATGACCTATGACGTAAACTTGCGTCATGGCAATTATGTGGGCACAGGAGCTTGGCGTAAGTGATAGCCGAGCTCTGCCTTTCACAGCCAGGAGTGGTCTACGCACTGCTCAGAGCAATTTAACCCCCTAAATGCCGCAATCAATAGTGATCGCAAAAGTTAGGAGGTTGGGAAAGGGAGGGGGCTCCCTCTCTTATGCGATCGGCACCCCTGCATCATCGCGGGCTGCTGATAGTCTTTATGGCAACACGAGGGCTTCATGACGACCTCCGGGACTGCCAGCGACAGTGGCATGTTTAGACCAAGCCAGGAACATGGCTTAAAAGGCACTCTGTCCGTGCAGGTATAATGTATTGCAGTGCTGGTGCATTGCAATAATGTATTGCAGTGCTGGTGCATTGCAATCCAGTATACCAGCAATCAGAGTAATAAGTTGAAGTCCCATAGTGGGACTAAGTTAAAAAAAAAAAAAAAAAAAGTTTAAAAAAAATTGTAAAAATATATATAAAAAATGAAAAAAATATTATACCAATAAGTACATCTATTTATGTAAAAACAAAAATAAAAAAGGACACATATTTAGTATCGCCGCATCTAGAACCATCCACCCTATAAAGCTGTTGCACTAATTAACTCCTTCAGTGAATGTAAAAAAAATAAAAATGGCAAAAAAACTGCTTTTTCATCATACTGCCGTGCAAAAAGTGGAATAAAATGCGATCAAAGAGTCGAATGTAAATAAAAATAGTATTGCTGAAAACGTCATCTTGCCCCGCAAAAAGATGTCGCCATACAGATCTAACAGTAGAAAAATGAAAAGCTATAGCTCTCAGAATACAGCAATGCATAAACTATTTTTTTTCTAAAAAAAATTAGTTTTTACTGTGTAAAAGCGGTAAAACATAAATAAATATAGTATTGATGTAAACATACAGACCCGAAGAATAAAGCTGCCTTATCACTTTTAATACACAATGAACGGCATAAAAAAAAACAATTCCTGAATTGCTGGTTTTTGTTCAGTCTGCCTCCCAAATATCGGAATAGAAACTGATCAAAAAATGTTCTGTGCCTGTAAATGGTACCAATAAAAAACGTCAACTCCTCCCACAAAAAACAAGCCCTCACATGTCTGTCTTTTTCAGAAATATAGAAAAATTAGAGCTCTCAGAATATGGCGATGCATTTTTTAGTATGATAGTAGCCAAACATAAAAAAACTATATAAATCTGCTATCGCTGTAATTGCACCGACCCGAAAAATAAAGTTGTGTAATCCCTTATACTGCATGAGGAACTGCGGAAAAAATAAATAAAAACAATTCTTGACGTGCTGTTGATTTGTTCATTCTGCCTACCAAAGTTCGCAGTAAGGCTCGGCTCATATTTATCCTGCATTCTACGCTGAGCGCTTATGTAGCACCCTGAGGACTCGGCTGCTACAGGGGTATTGCACCTCGACCCAGAGGTGTGGTATTCCACTCCCGGGTAAGGATGGAGTGTGGGACTGAGCTCAGTAGGCTGCATGCACTACATACATCCCATTTCCGGGGGACAGAACTACGGTACTCCCACCAAGTATATGTGCAGGTACGACAGCGTCTGTCCCTGGCTGGAGTGGGAGGGGGGTGGAACATCCCAGTAGTGTAGGGGCAGATAGGGGGAGTACTCTGGGTAAAGCTAGGAGCTCATTGGGTGCTAGTCACCTGGGCTCACACATAGAGGGAGTATATAAGGTGGGCACCATCTTAGGACAGGGTCAGTCAGTCTGAGGAGGAGCAGAGCAGAGGAGCTCAGCCAGGAGGGCTGACAGGGAGCTGTGGCTCCGGCTGGGCCCAGCTCCAGAGCCAAGCCTGCAGAGGAGAGAGGAGAAAGAAAGGCCCAGAGTGGAAGACCAGAGGGAACCCTAAGAACCCAGAATCAGACCAAAAAGGGTGAAGGGTTGGCGGACACGGGTACCGGAACCCGAACTGGTGGAGGCCACTTATCCTCAGCCAGGAACCGGAGGTCGTGGTCAAGATTTGCCACGACCCTCACCAAATCCACCAGAAAGGCACACCAAGCATAGGGTCAGGGAACCCAGAGGAGGTTTGACCACTAAGAGACCCGAGGGAGCCGGCCAAAGGTGGATCCCTGGTGGGAATGGCCAGAGACAGAGAGGGAGAAGGGAGCTCAGGACCACGCTCCAGAACTGCCTGGGGGTTAGCCGAGTCCAGGACCTGGTGGACGCAGCACGGCTCGGGTGGTCACTCAAGGCCAGAGTGACTGAGAGAACACTTGTGAGTAAAACCCCTGAAACTGCATCTCCTGACTCTGACTCTTCTTACTGCACCGTCACAACCCCCCTCATCTTCACCTGCTGCCCTGAGGCCATACCCCTCCCGTTGGGGGTTATACCACCACGCTGCACATCCTTATACACCTGGCCTCAGTGGACTGTTCTGCAGCGGCGGCTTCAAAGCCGCACTCAACGGGTGGCGTAGTCGATCAAGTTAACATCTACTGCCATAGACTGCCACTTAGTTTGACACCCTGGGCACGGACCGGGTCACCGCCACAAGGACTACTACCCCTACCCAGATCCGGCTCCGGGTTTCCCCTGAACATGGCCCAGGGGGCGCGTCACTTACACCAGGGTTTCCGTGTAAATCTCTGAAATACGTGATTCAGATGAAACCTCCGGTGAAAGGTTCCCTATAATGAGGCAGATTAAGACAATATGGATGCAGTCTGGCCTATGATCCGGCTTTGTCCGTCTTTTCTAAATTCGCATAAAAGCGCTGTCAGCCATAGTTTTGTGCACCTCCGAAAAGAACACCAGTGAATAGAGGCCAGACGGAGTCAAGAGTAACTCTGCTGCCTCATTAGTGAATGGATCCATTTGGGATTTCATCTGAATCACGTCATCTGGAGATTTAGATGGAAACCCCGATGTAAGTGCTTAGCATAGAGCGCAGAATTAATGTGCTCCAAAATTATATGTAAAATGTTCCCAATAAAAGCTTCAACTCAATCCACAAAAAAATGTCCCACTCAGGTACGTCATCCACCAATGGAAATATAGGGGGCTTTCACTTTACTGGTAGCACAAAGGCTCTGGAAAAGCAAAGTGTCTCCTCACCCTTCAAAAGAAACCCAACGACTTCTCCACTCCCAAATCCCAATGCCCCCCTCACTTCTGAGCCCCACAATGTGCTAAAACTGCAGTTGGCATCCACATGTTTGACATTTCTGTAGCAATGAGATCTC
Organism: Phyllobates terribilis; assembly: GCF_046119375.1. NCBI lineage: Eukaryota > Metazoa > Chordata > Amphibia > Anura > Dendrobatidae > Phyllobates > Phyllobates terribilis. The sequence goes on along the minus strand of NW_027362762.1, from coordinate 532,409,685 downwards.
GCTTAATTTATTGGGTCCATGTCTCCAGAAGCACATGTAGTACGGCGCAGGGTGGTAGCCGCGTGCAGGGCACATGTCTTCTCCTGTGACGCCCCAGCATGCTACATGATAGTGGGTACTGGCTGAATGTTTGTGTTGGTGCTCTGAGGGCCTTGCACCCGTGCAGACTGTCTGTAGCCAATGGTGTTTGCCGACCAAGACCGTAGGTTTCAAATTTCAATGGAGGAGACTCCCGTTCTAAAACAGTCTTTACTGAACGGTAACTTGGTAAGGGGATAGTGGGTAAAAAGTCTTATGGACGTTTCTTTCACACTGTTAAAGCATTTTCACACACACAGTATCCTTTCACTGTAGTCTACTCCAGGGCTGGTGAAGCACACTGTCTCGCCATACTTTGTCACAGCCCAGCTCGTCCCCACATTCCTGATCAGCAAGTCTCTCTACCTGCTCAGTGGTTCCTCGTCCTATTTCTTCCACCACGAGCACCCTGGATCTTATGCTCTGGATCCCCACTAGTCTCACAAATTCAGTCCTGTTACCTTCACCCAAACGCCAACACTGCTCACAGACACTTCCTTCTTGATCATGAACTTGTCCTTATATCCTTATATGTTTAACTAACAGAAAGTGGTCTCTTTCCCTAACACTAAGCCCTGCCCACTATGGGCTAGTCCCAAGCATTAACACTATCTTATCCTAATGTCACTACAAAAACTACAGTCGCTATTTTATACTACCTACGTTATGTCCTAAGCCCTAAATTGTCTTATTCTATGCTGTACACTATACATTACCTACAACACTATACTATGCATTACATTTATATACAGTTTACATGAACAAAGGCAAACCTCACAATAAAATTCACATGACACATTATATACAATGTGATTGATGTCTTCAGGGGTAGGAACATGACAGTCCAGTCCACCCCTTTTATACACGAGCTGGGCATAATGTACTGGGCACAACGGCAGATTTGCAATTTTCACTCAGCAACATCTATTGCTGCTTGTTTTGGAAAACACCCATGGAGTCAAAATTGTCACTACACCTGTAGATGAATTCCAAAATGTGGTCACTTGAGGGGGAGATTCTGCTGTTTTGACACTTCGGGGCTCTGTATATTGAACAAACTATTCTACGAAAATTTAATTTTCTAGGAGTCACATAGTATTCCTTCCCTCCTGAGTCTCGCCGTGTGGGTAAGCAGTACTGTATAGCCACATATAGGGTATTGTCACGTTCAGCAGAAATTGAAAAATTTTGGTGACATTTTAACCCATTTTCCCATGTGAAAATGTAAAATCTGGGGCTAGAATACAATTTTTGTGGTAAAAATGTAAATCTTTTTTCTTCACCACCGCCCATGATGTCAATATGATCACTACACCTTAGATCAGGGGTCTCAAACACGCGGCCCGCGGGCCGCATGCGGCCCCTGAGGCTGCTTTATGCGGCCCGCAGGCACAGACCCCTTGACGATCCCGACTTGGTCCAGGAGGAGCCGCCGACAGCAGCGCTGCATTGCCGCACAGAGACTGTTTCCCAGCACTGCATTTCCAATGCCAGCCGCTGGCCAATCAGAGGCCAGCAGCTGATATCTGCGTGTCGGCGCAGCGAGTATGACGTCATTGCCATATGCAGATGTCAGCTGCTGGCCTCTGATTGGCCGGCGGCTGACATTGAAAATGCTGTGCTGGGAGACAGTCTCTGTGCGGCAATGCAGCGCTGGTGTCGGCGGCTCCTCCTGGACCAGGTTGGGATCGTCAAGGGGTCGGACTCTGTGGTGCCTGCGGGCCACATCTGCAGGAAGGCCGCCGAGGGAACGGAGGACAGGTGAGAATCATCTTTTTTTTTTTCTATTTTATGTGTGTGAAGAACAGCACAGGGGGCACAGAGCCACAACATGGGGACCGGGATGGGGCACAGAGCCACAAGAGGGGACCTGGATGGGGCACAGAGCCACAAGAGGGGACCTGGATGGGGCACAGAGCCACAAGAGGGGACCTGGATGGGGCACAGAGCCACAGGATGGGGACCTGGATGGGGCACAGAGCCACAAGAGGGGACCTGGATGGGGCACATAGCCACAAGATGGGGACCTGGATGGGGCACATAGCCACAGGATGGGGACCTGGATGGGGAACATTGCCACAGGATGGGGACCTGGATGAGGCACATTAGTACAAGATGGGCGCCAGGATGGGGAACGTTGCCACAGGATGGGGACCTGGATGGGGCACAGAGCCACAAGATGGGGACCTGGATGGGGCACAGAGCCACAAGATGGGGCACAGAGCCACAAGATGGGGCACAGAGCCACAAGATGGGGACCAGAGCCACAAGATGGGGACCTGGATGGGGAACATTGCCACAGGATGGGGACCTGGATGGGGCACATTGGTACAAGATGGGCGCCAGGATGGGGAACGTTGCCACAGGATGGGGACCTGGATGGGGCACATAGCCACAGGATGGGGACCTGGATGGGGCACATAGCCACAGGATGGGGACCTGGATGGGGCACATAGCCACAGGATGGGGACCTGGATGGGGCACATTAGTACAAGATGTTTTCCATTATTACTATATGATGCTAATTGTAAGACAATATTACTGTATGTGGCCAATTGGGGGAAATAAAATTGTAAAAAAAATGAAAAATAAAATAAAGCATGAAAAAATATTGGGCACTAAAAATGCTGTTTTATATGTAAACTAAAGTAAACACAAAAAAGTGCATGTTTATTATCGCCACATCCATAACGACCCAAGCCATAAAAAAATAAACACGGCAAAAATGTTCAAAAGGTGTATACAAAAAAAATGGTATCACTAAAAATGTCACATTGAACAAAGAATGCGGCCCCCCAAATTCAAATTTTTTCCATGTGCGGCCCATATACCCAGCCGAGTTTGAGACCCCTGCCTTAGATTAATTCATTGAGAGGTGTAGTTTGTAAAATGTGGCCACTGATTTGGGGGGTTCTGCTGTTCTGGCACCTTAGGGGCTCTGCCAATGTGACATGGAACCCGCAAACCAGAACAGTAAAATCTGCATTACAATATGGCGCTCCTTCCCTTCTGAGCTTTACTCTGTGCTTGAAAAGTATTTCCCGATTACATGTAGAGTACTGTTGCACTCAGGAAAAATTGCACACTGAAATGTGCAGTCCATTTGTTCCTATTAGCCTTTGTAAAAATTAAAAATTTAAGGCTAAAACAACATTTTAGTGGTAGAAATGTGAATCTTTTTTTCTTCACCACCGCCCAATGGTATAATATTCTGTGGCACACTCGTGATGTCAATATGCTGACTGCACCCCTAAATTAATTCATTGAGGGGTGTAGTTTTGTAAAGTGGGATCACTTATGGGGGGAATTGCTTTTCTGGCAAGTCATGGGCTCTGCCAATTTGACATCAGACACTCAAAGGTTTGTTTCTCAAAAGTATTTATTGATTGAAAAAGGTGTGGCAGTAATCAGGCCAGCGTGTGGCTAGTGAAATCGAATTCTGCTTCCCAAAGCTGTGATAAACCACAGTTAATTTATGTTTTAAGGGGGGAAATCACTTTTTCACACAGGGCTCTGTAGTTTTGGATTTCTTTTTCCCTTAATAATAGAGATCTTCATTTAAAAACTGCATTGTGTGTTTACTTGTGTTAGCTTAGTCTAATATTTAAATTTGTTTTGTGATCTGAAACATTTAACCTTCCTCTTGTGTTAGGGTCGTGACCGACCCGTTTTAGGTTTTAAATGCATACAAATTCTACATACATTTGTTTATTGCATCAAGACTTTTTGACTTTTTCAGGAATTTATTTTTAAACAAAATACAATAAATCTATTTTACTAAATTGTAAAAATGCTCTTATTAAAATTATAACATTTGTGTTGTTGGGGTCAATTTCGACCCAGGTCTAATAGAAGAGTAAAAAAACAATAATAAGTCCCAAAACTGAACTCATAAACACAATATAAACCAACAGCCCACAGCCAGCTCTACCTCCAACAACTTGAGTTAGGGACATGTCCAGGCATGTATGGGCCAAATCAGCTTAGAGTTGGTACTTTGCAGAGTATACATCTCAAGTTTACACATGCAACAATGAGGAGAATATTTGATGTAAGCCAAATTCTGGATTATATCTTAGATGATAATGAATCAGAGGACACACAGCAGCAAACTGATACAGATGAACAGGTTTCTGAGGAGGAAGATGATGTGGAGTATCAACCGGAAGACACAGACAGTTCTGATCAGTCTGATGAGAAGGTCACTGGTGCTGAAGCTGCTCCCGCTGAAAGATTCAATTCCAAAAGTGGCAAGATCAGTTGGAGCTCAGTACCTCCAGATGTACATGGCAGGGCAGATGCTGCAAATGTCATAAAAATGACCCCTGGGATCACAAGGTTTGCTGTGACAAGAGTTAGTGACATTAAGTCATGTTTTGATCTGTTTATGCCATTGTCAATAAAAAAGTCATTATTGCTATGACAAACCTTGAAGGAAAAAAAGTCCACGGCAACATGTGGAATGACCTTCATGATGATGTCCTGGATGCCTACATTGGTGTTCTTCTCCTTGCTGGAGTGTACAAATCCTGCAATGAGGCCACTGATGGTCTCTGGGACGCATCGACAGGCAGGAATATTTTCCGGGCAACAATGTCACTTCAAAATTTTCAAATGATATCAAGAATCCTCAGATTTGACAACAGAGACACCAGAACAAAATCTGACAAGCTTGCTCCCATCAGGGATGTTTGGGAGAAATGGGTGCAGCTCCTTCCACTGATGTTCAACCCAGGGCCAGAGGTGACAGTAGACGAAAATTTTCTCCCTTTCCGCGGAAAATGCCCCCTCCGGCAATACATGCCAAGTAAGCCAGGCAAATATGGCATAAAAATTTGGGCAGCCTGTGATGCAAAATCTAGCTATGCATGGAATCTACAGATTTACACAGGCAAGTCTGCAAGCGGCATCCCTGAAAAAAAACAAGGAAAACGTGTAGTCCTCGATATGACTACTGGACTGCAGGGTCACAACATTACTTGTGACAATTTTTTTACCAGCTATGACCTTGGACAAGAACTTCTCAGGAGGAAAATCACCATGGTGGGCACAGTGAAAAAAAAACAAACCTGAGCTGCCCGCTGAATTGTTGCAGATGAAGGACAGGGCTCTACTTTCCTCAAAGTTTGTTTTTACAGACACCACCACTGCTGTTTCATACTGCCCCAAAAAACGACGGAATGTGGTACTGATGTCCACACTTCACTAAAGATGCAGCTGTGTCATCAGGAAGTGACAAAAAGCCCAGAATCATCCTGGACTATAACAAAAACAAAGGATGAGTGGACAAGCTGACTGCCACCTACACTTGCCAGCGAATGACTAGGAGATGGCCAATGGTTGTATTTTACAACATCCTTGATGTGTCAGCATGCAATTCATTTGTGTTGTGGACCCACATTCACCAAGGATGGAATTCAAAGAAAAAAACACAAGCGGAGGATGTTTCTTGAGGAACTAGGAAGATCCCTTGTCAAGGCGCACATTGACCAAAGGGAACGAGTGCCCCGAGACCCAGCCGCTGCAGCCTTGGTCCGACAACTCCAGAGCTCAACAAGTGCTTCGTCCACACCCACAGCAACACAAAGAGCATCATCACCAGCATCCTCCTCAACCAGGCCTGCCTCAACATCAACCACAACAGCCACAACCCCAGTGAGACCACCTGATTCTAAAAGAAAGTGGTGTCAGGTCTGCCCTAGCAATAAGGACAGAAAGACAAACACATCGTGCTTCGGCTGCAAAAAATACCTCTGCAAAGAACACACAAAAAGGGTCACTTTTTGCCACACATGCATCTAAATACTAATGCATCTAAAAACTAGTACTTGATTTCTGTTGATTTGCTTGATTGATTGTTGTTTGTTTGTTTGTTTGACCTAGAAAAGCTACTTTTTATTATTACTGCTATTAATGTTAATATCATTTTCATCTTTTATTTGTATTAAAGTTCTATAAAAAAAAAATCTGTTTTTTGCCTTTTTCATAAAGTAGTTAGATATGGGTCAAAATTGACCCGTAACACCATAGATGTTACTAGAGTTAATAATATAAAATATATATATGTATACTTTTTTTTACATTTAAGAAATGTGTTCTAAAACCCTTCAGTAATAGTCAGGTAATATAACAAACTTTTTTAAGTTTATATTATTCTCTTGAGGTTCATTTGACAATATTTTTATATTGAAAATGAAGGGTATGCTCTCAAATGAAAGGCCCAGGGGGCCACAACAAAAATATTAAAATCAATCCTTCCATGGATGAGAAACCCTAACAAGGTAACTAAGAGTTAAGAAACAAATTGGATCATAAATAACTGTTTTTAGGGTATCCTAGGGGTGATTTAAGACACGGGTCAAAACCGACCCGTTAACGAAAGAGTAACAGAAAGCTAACACAAGAGGAAGGTGTGACAAACATGCAAAAAATAACATATCAGGAAGGTGGCAAATACTTTTTCACACCACTGTACCCTTCTTAAAATTAGACATTTGTACCAAAAACAATTTTGTGGGAAAAATATATTTTCATTTTCATGGATCAGTGTTAAAAAAAATTCAGTGAAGTACCTGTGGATTCAATGTGCTCACCAAACCTCCAAAAAAAATTCCTTGAAGGGTGTGGTTTTCAAAATGAGGTCACTTGTCGGGGTTTACACTGTTTAGGCACCTTAGTGGTTCTGCAAAGACGACATGGTGTCCGCTATCTATTTCAGCCAATGTACTCCAAAAGTCAAATGATACTCCTTCCCTTCCGGACCCTGCCGTACTCCCAAACAGTAGTTTTCTACCACGTATTGGGGATCGGTGTACTCAGGATAAATTGCACAACAAATTGTATGGTTCATTTTCTCCTGTTATCCTTGTGAAAATAAAAAAAAATCTGTGGCTAAATCAACATTTTTGGGGAAAAATGTAAAATTTTTAATTTTTCTTCCCAAATCGCTCTAATTTCTGTGAAGCACCTGAAGGATTAATATATTTTTTTTAATGTGTTTTCAAACACTTTGAGGGGTGTAGTTTTTAAAATGGTGTTACTTTTTGGATACTTTCTGTCACATAGGCCACTCAAAGTCACTTCAAATGGAATGTGGCCCTTTAAAAAAATTGGTTTTATAAATTTTGGTGGAAAAACGAGAAGATACTGATCAACTTTTAACCCTTCTAACTTCCTAACAAAAAAAAATTATGTTTAAAAAATGATGCTGATGTAAAGTAGACATGTGGTAAATGTTATTTATTAACTATTTTGTGTGATATAACTATTTGGTTTATGAGCATAAAAATGTTGAAAATTGCAAAATTTTTAACATTTTTGCCAAAATTACGATATTTTCGCAAATAAATGCAAAATATATTGTCTTAAATTTACCACAAAAAAAAAAGCGTCACGAAAATACTCTGAGAATCACTGGCATACGTTGCAGCATACCATAGCGGTTACCTTATAAAGTGACACTGGTTAGTATTGTAAAATTTGGCCAGGTTAGGAAGGTGAAAACAAGCTGGGTGGTGAAGGGGTTTAAAACTGTGTGCAAGTGTACTTAGAAGAACTGATGTTTTGATACTGTTTTGAAGACTGTCATAAGTGGGATTATGATTATAAAATGTCAGCTGTGAGTGAAGCCTGCAGCATTGCTCCACTCCTGCCGCTGCAGGCCTCCTGCGGCAGTGACCATGCCTCCTGTGACCCTGCTCTACCGCAGCCGTCTCCCTGCACAGTAAGCTAATGTAAAACTGGATTATAAGACACACCACCATTGTATAAAAAAAAATTGTTCCTATTTTCTTCCCCAAAATTTGAGGTGCATCTTATAGTCCGCAAAATACGGTATATATCTAGTTTTACAGAAAAAAAATACATATATAATACATCCATGATGTATGGATATAGCTTATTCGCATCAGTGGTTAAAATATGAAAAGTTTTGGTAGCTGGAAAACCAAAGAAACATCTGGTTGAATTATGAATATACCATATTCATGTATGGTATGTAGACAATGTTCACTAAAATGATGGCAGTATTGTTTCTCTAGAAGCTTTCTGGGAGAAGATATGATTCACAGCAGAAATGAAGGCTGAAACTGGATTGAAATAGAATCAAAATAGCCATCTCCCTCTTAACTCACCGGAGTGAGGGGTTTGATGAGACACTATAAGGCCACGTTCCCACATTCAGTATTTGGCCACAGCCCGACTATCCGTATTTGGTCAGTACTCCGTCAGTAGGCTTGGGAGACAAAACCAGGAGTGGGTGATAAATACAGGATTGGTGACTTGTTTCTATTATACCTTTTCTCTGATTGTTCCTCACCTGGTTTTGGCTCCCACTCCTGAGAAAAAATACTGACCAAATACTAATAGCGTGACCTTGGCCTTTGGTTAGTATTTACTTCGGTATTTGTAAGTCAAACCAGGAGTGGGTGAAAAATGCATAAGTGGTGCATAATTTCTTTCTGCAGAAAAAATATTTCTAGAGAAAAATGCACATGACCTCAAGTTGGTCCGAATTTTGGAACCCTGAGATAAAACTGCACCTACTCCAACCTCTGAAGCATCCACTTCCACAATGAATGGTTCCTGGAGATAGGGTCGGATTAGAACAGGATGAGTTATAAAACATCAGCCTATAATATGATTAACCCCAGGAATGAAATTTCCTGAACCGAAAAAATAAATTTTCTCAAATTTAGCAAACAAAGAATTCTCCCTCAAAACTGACCTGTTTCTGGTGAGAATCCAAATAAGGCCACGGCCCCACTATCAGTATTTGGTTAGTATTTTTTCTCAGGAGTGGGAGCCAAAACCAGGAGTGGGTGATAAATGCAGAATTGGTGACTTGTTTCTATTATACCTTATCTCTGATTATTCCTCACCTCGTTTTGGCTCCCACTCCTGAGAAAAAATACTGACCGAATACTGACCAAATACTGATAGTGGGGCCGTGGCCTATGGCAAAAAAAATTACCCCCTTCACAACTATATTTACGTCAAAAGTAGTGTCTCTGCCTTTGATGTTGTCTTACTTGCCGAGCCGCACATCTTTCCCTGCGCTTAAGTGCCCTTAACAACCGGGAGTGGAGTGTTACTCTTCCCACTGCTGTTAACCTATTAACCTGTTAAATCCCGCTGTCATTCACTGAGAGCGGGATTTAATGCGCGACCATCGGCGTCCCTGTCACGTGGTCACGGTGAGCTGATTGGTTGTCATCACAGCCGGTGGTCTACTGATGACCCACGTGCCTGTTATTGTGAATCTTCTGTGAATGCCGGCATTCGTAGGAGATTGTCATTTCTGCTTTATCTAGCAGTGTTGAAGCACTGCTATGTATAGCGCAAGCAACCAGACGATCACAGCTTCAAGTTTCCTAAAGGGATTATTGAAGTCGGTAAAAAGTGTGAAGAACTATGAAAAAAATAGAACACAAGTTCAAATTGCCCCTCTTTTGCCACATTGAAAATAAAATCATTAAAAAAAGTAAAAAATACACATTTGGTATTGCTGTGTTCAGAAATGTCTGATCAAAATATAAAAACAATCCGATCTGTAAATGGCGTAATGGGAAAAAAAAAATAGCCAGAATTATGTTTTTTTGACCTCTGCTACATTGCAATAAAATGCTATAAGAAGCGATAAAAACATTGTATCTACCCCAAAATTGTATCAATATAAACTTAAAAAATAAGCCCTCACCCAGCCCCAGATCCAGAAAAATGAAAACGCTACGGGTCTTGGAAAATAGCGACATAATCCAAATTATATTTTTTCTAATAAATTTCGGATTTTTTTTCACTACTTAAATAAAAACAAAATCCTATACGTGTTGGGTATCTGCGTACTCATACTAACCTGGACTATTATATTGCCAGGTCAGTTTTACCATATTGTGAACATGCTAACTAAAACACCCAAAAACAATTGTGGAATTGCACTTTTTTTTGCAATTTTACCGCACTTGGAATTTTTTCCCCATTCTCCAGTGCACTATATGGTAAAATTAATAGTGCCATTCAAAAATCCAATTCATCCCTCAAAAAACAAGGCCTCATATGGTTATATTGACAGAAAAATAAAGTTATGACTCTTGGAAAAAGGGGAGGAAAAAACAAAATCGGAAAATCATAAGGTCAAGAAGAGGTTAAAATATCATCTTGAAGGTAAATTACAATAAATCTCCCAATGCAATCAGAAAAAAATATCTTTCATAAAGTTTTGAAATGCTGCCAGCGCATTGGTTAAACCCAAATTGTATGACAAGATTTTCAAATAAACCCTCAGATGTTTTAAAATGCCTTTTTCCACTCATGACCCTTCCGAATGCGTATCAAATTGTACGTCCCTCTAAGATCAAGCTTAGAAAACCACTTTGCTCCCATAAGCTGATTGTATAGGTATGGGATGAGTAGAAGTGGATATGTATTCTTAACCATGATTGTGTTCAGCTCTTAGAAGTCGAGGCAAGGACGGAGGCCACCATCTTTCTTTTTACCCATGAAAAATCCAGCAGCTACAGGGTAAGAGGTTGGACGGATACAACCATTCCGTAAACTTACATTCACATAATTTTTCATGGCTGTTCGTTCAGGCCCAGACAAATTGTAAAGGCAAGCTTTAGGTGTATAGGCATTAGTAACAAGATTATTAGCACAATCATAGGAATGATAGGGAGCTAGTATCTCTGCTTTTTTTCCAAAAACCCCCATCTCCGAAGTCTTTCAGGTATTCAGGCAGACCCTTCAGACTAGCAGAGCATATTTGTACTGAACCTATACACTTCTTATGACAATCGGGTCTCCACTTCATAATCTCCTTCTGACACCAATCAATAGCAGGATTGTGAATACTCAACCAGGGAAGTCCCAGTACCAACCCAGCAGGTAAATTATCCAAAACTAAACAGGAAATAGATTCAAAGTGAAGTCTTCCCACTTGGAGCGTGAATTCCACCATTTACTCTTTTGACAAAATTCTGAAGTAGCTGTGTTTTGTCAATAGCAAAAATATGAATGAGTTTATCCAAACTGTCCCTACACCCAATTTCAGAACCAGTCCCAATTTCAATAAGGTTAGTTGCAGACCTGCAGTCAATGAAAGCCAATGCTGGTAATACCTGGTTCATAAAAGACAAAAACTCTATTAAGCAGTACTTTATCGGGGGAGAAAAAGGGTACCTGGAAGTCTGGGTGACCCACTCGACAATCACCCAGACATAGGCATTTCCCAACAGCTTGCTTGAGGGCGAATTGGACAGTCCTTTTTAAAAATGTCCAGCAATTCCACAGTAGAGACAGAGTCCAAGATTGTGTCTACATTTCCTCACTACAGCACGAGAACTGACAACTCCAGTCTCCCTCAGCTCCACGTCAGGTAAACGTACATGCTCCAGATGAGTATAAAACCCTGCTGTTCACCACGCCTATCCCGAACTCTGCGGTCCATCCGTATGGCCTCGGTAATGGCCTCCACCAAAGAATAAGGGAGAACATGAAATGCCATAGTATCCTTAAGAGCTTTGGAAAAGCCTCTTTGGAATTGGCACCAGAGGGCCACATTGTTCCAGTGAACTTAGGTGGACTATTGCCAGAACTCTGTAATATAGTCCTCAGCAGTGTGGCTCCCCTGTATCCGGTTCATAATCTTATCGTCAGTGACCTGGATTCTGTCAGGTTCATCATAAATGAAATCTAAGGCATCAAAGAAGGGATTATGGAGACAGTGAAAATGCCTAGGCCTGAGGACCCCGTTGCAGGAGGGATATAATTATTCCTACCCACTGGGGCTCATCTCCTGAGGACCAAGGTCAAAGGGAAAAAAATAGCTTACAACTCTGCCTGAACACTCTAAACTGATTCTTCTCTCACAAAAATTTATCAGGCAGGGCCATTACCAGTTCAGAAGAGGTCAACTGTACTTCTGAAGGTATGACATCACAGTCACTGTCAGCAGCAAAGAGCTATAGGGGGCTTTCATAAAGCTTTCATAAAGCTAGACACCTGATTCAAGGTTCCCGTGCTCTTTAGCCAGATCCTGAATTATTTAGATCAGATTCGCCACCTGATCACAAAGCTTTTGACTAGGATCCATACTGGCGAAAAAAAAGATTATATACAATTGTGACATAATGAGTCCCTTCTCACGGACAAGCCGTGAGACATGAGAGTTAAGAAGTTCCGGGTCAGAGACCTGAAGAGCATGTCAAAGGCTAAAGTCTGAAGTCAGGCAGCAAAGACCTGAATAGCTGGACACAAAACACAAAACTCACACACCACCGAGTAAAGGTACGACTGGCAATAATCTGACCATTGCTAGCCAGCTAAATAGCCAGGTAATCACCCAGTAAGGGTGACACTTGGAGGAAACCCAGCAAGCCCCGTCAGATTGAATGGGGGTTTTGTGTGAAATTATGTCCAATTTGCCGTTTTTTTTTTTGTGGTTCCAATACAAAAGAAATAAACAAGTGTATAACAAAACATGTGTAATTACAATAATTTTTTGAGAGATATACTTCATTTTTTTGGAACTATTTCAAGGGTGCCAACATTTTCAGCCGTGACTGTACTTTTACACAAAAAAAATTCACTTTTTAAAGAGAATATTTTTTTTGAATCATATACTGACAGACTGAGAGCTTGATTTTCTCCATAACAAGCTGTATTATTTATTGGTGCTATTTTGGGGTGAATACAACTTTTTGATCTCTTTTTATTTCATTTTTTGCGAGACAGGATGACCAAAAATTGTCATTCTTGGCAGTTAAGCCAGAGAGCTCAGTCAGTCAAGGAGAGGAAGGTGTGACTGGGTAGGGAATAAAGCCAAGGAGGCAGAGGCTTGGAAAGTACTTTGATACTCCTGGAGTACTTAATTCTCACATATGAATTAAAACAACATTTTTTAATTGTGGATGACATTCTTTCAAAAAGCAACATGACCATAAGGCTATGTGCCCACGATGCAGAAATGAAGCAGAAAATTTCTGCAGCATTTCTGCATCTCCCTGGCAGAAAAAACACATGCGGCTTGTACATGCGTTTTTCCTGCGTAATACATGCGGATTCACATGCTTTTCCGCATGCGGATTGACAAGCGCTTTCAAAGCGATTTTAGCATCACTTGGAAAGTGCTTGACAACTTGGTCACACTATATAAATCCATGCAAACAGCATGGATTTATATAGTGTGACCTTTAGAATGGTTAAAAATAAAAAAATAAACCTATACTTACCTGGCCCGTCGTGTGTTGCTGCGCTCCTTCCTGGCTGCCAGCTGATCGCGGGACACTGCACTGAAGGGCCTGCCGTCACATGACTGTGACGTCACCGCAGGTCCTTCAGTCCTACCCGCAAGCACAGGGAAGGAAACCGGGGGCCGTCGGAAGGTGAATATAATCTTTATTTTTTATTTTATTCTTTTTTTTACAGTTTCTATGGTACCTGGGTGTGGATGAGAGTCTTCTCTTCTCCACACTCGGGTACCATCCGCACATTAGAACGTGGCAATTACGCAAGTGCAGATGCAGTCTTGCGGAATTGGCGCGTTCTAATGCAAGTCAATGGCGGCAAAAACGCAGCGCTTCCGCAAAATTAATGGACATGCTGCGGATTTTTGAGCGGAGCATAAACGCTGCGGAAAAATCCGCAGCATGGCGATTGAAAGTGCAGAATTGCATAGGGGACCATGGCAGAAGGCTTACCATGCGTTTCCCAAGCGTTTACGCTGCGGAAAATTCCGCAGCAAAAACGCTTGAAAAACGCATCGTGGGCACATACCCTAACACAGGGCAGGCCTTAGTCTGAATGGTGCCTTGTGCAAAAATGCTCTTTGGTGCCCCCCTCCTCATTGTTTGTTTAGTTAGTATACATGAGTGTGCATGTTTGTATAAAAGAGGAACCCTACACAGTGTATGGAGCTGTGATCTTCTTCTCTCATGGCTGCAGAGAGACCTGCGTACAACTGAACATGGGGTGTCAGACCCCAAACCATATTATATGATTGAATTATCCAGAGAATAAGGGTATACCATCAATATCCAAGTACGGTACACCCCACCTTTTGATTAATATAAACAATGTATATCTATGGATGACTCCATGCGCAATACAGACCATTTCATACAAATAGCAGCTTGGTGTCAACCTACATTTCAAGTGTGATACTATTTGCAGAGATGTTGCATATAAGGCTTTCTGTACACAATTTTTTTTTGAGGGAGGCAAAAATGGCAAGTTTTTTAAATGAAACTGCTTCAGAATGCCCTCCTTCTTTGGGGAGTTATTGAATTGTTCCAGTGGAGATCTGCCGACGTCCTACACATCAGACAGTGGCTTTATCATAGAACACATAAGAGTTAATGGCTGAGTGTGTATTGGAGAGTCTGTTTGGTGGAAGCATCGTTCAGCCGACTACCATCTAATGCTCATGGAGGACTTTACTGTGCAGTTGAAGTAATAGTGTTTATTGTAACTAAGGAAGCGTTAAGTGTTGTACCAAGTTTAACTTGCCACAGAATTGGGGATAACATTGATTGCTGCTTGCCAGCCACTGGGAACCCCATCGATCCTGAGAAGAGGGTTTTGTAGGGCCCTGTCTCAAGGGAGCAAAGGTTGAAGCATGCCCACCTCCATTTATTCTAAATGGAAGTACTAAAAAAGTTGAGCATAGCACTCTTATCTCCTGCATTCCCATTGGAAATGGATGGAGTGCAGGTGCTCATGCTCAACCTCAGCATTTACACGGGTTTCTTCAGAGCCACATTGTCTGGACTGGTGGGAGCCCCAAAGGTCAGACATCCAACAGTCGGGAAGTTATTCCCTATCCTCTGATGGGGGATATCTTTCAAGCTTGGTTTAACCCCTTTAATTCACCCCTAAAGACATTGGACAGCTGAAGGATAAAACTGTTTGGCCAAGCACTACTTTGTTGTCTATGATACAACCTCTGCCAGACTCCTCTGTCCTCTCCAGACTCTTCTTGCAGTGGCTTATTTCCAAGAGAATAAAAGGATCATCATTTGGAAATCTGACTTGCCGGATCCTTATCTGGGAGGCCCCAATTCACATTTGACTGTTGGCCGATCTAATGTGTAATTAAAATTTTACTGATCTAAGAAAATAGTAAGGCTAAATGCCCACGATGCAGAAATGCTGCGGAGCGTTTCTGCATCTCCCTGGCAGAAAAAACGCATGCGGATTTTACATGCGTTTTTCCTGTAGACGCGTTTGTGAAGCGTTTTTAACATGCGATTTCGCATGCGTTTTGTCAAGCGCTTTTCCAAGCGATTTTAGCATCGCTTGGAAAAGTGCTTGACAACTTGGTCACACTATATCAATCCATGCAATCGGCATGGATTTATATAGTGTGACCAAGTTACAATGTTGCAAATGCAGCATCAATAGTACAAAAAAGAATAAAAATGGTGAAAAATAAAAAAACACAAACATACTCACCTTCCGATGGCCCCCGGTCTCCTTCTCCGGTGCGTCCGGTGTCTTCGGCGGCTCGCGGTGGTGTAAAAGGACCTTCCATGACGTCATTTAGTCATGTGACAGGTCACTTGACCGCCGATATTAGCGGTCGCGTGACCTGTCACATGACTGAATGGCATCATGGAAGGTCCTTTTACCACCGCGAGCAGCCGAAGAGCCAGCAGCACCGCCGGGAGCAGATAGGGGGCCATCAGAAGGTGAGTATATGTTTATTTTTTATTTTAATTATTTTTTTAACTACAGGTACTATGGTACCCGGGTTTGGAGGAGAGTACGCGCATTGAATCGCATAATATCCGCATGTGCACGTGTAGTCATGCGGATATTATGCGGTCCAATGCAAGTCAATGGCGGCTAAAACGCCGCGATTCCGCAAAATTAATGGTTGTGCTGCGGATTTTTCCGCAATGATAATCCGCAGCGGAAATTTCCGCAGCAGGTGCACAGCACATGCGGATTATCATTGGGAAACATGGCAGACAACAACATGCATTTTTAATCCGTTTTCGTGGCGGAAATGGTGCCGCGGAAACCCATTAAATCTGCATCGTGGGCACACCGCCTAACAGAAATAAAGTTACAATTTTTTTTATCCAGTAAAATATATAAAAAAACATGTTTGGTATCACCATAATTGTACTGACCTGAAGAATCATGTTGCAAGGTCATTTTCACAACACAATGAACGGATCAACTCCTATACATGTAAGACCAGGGATGTCAAACTCAAGCAAACAGAGGGCCAAAATTAAAAGCTTGAACAAAGTCGCAGGCCGCCCTTCATATTTATTAAAAAAAAGTCTACAATTGAGGACTTTTTTCCTTATCAAATATAACACTGAACATTTTCATGTGGAAAAAAGCTTAAAGGGATTGTCCATCGTACAGAATACATTTTAATTCATAGATCTTAGAATAAAATATTGGAATAATATACAGTAATATGTTATGTAAGAGCAGTGTTAAGGTGAGTATAATGATTTTTTAGTTTTATTTCACTATTTATTTATTTATTTAATTTCTTTATTTTTTTTTCCTTGGAGCACAGGCACAATACTCCCATCAGCGGTGCCTGCTCTCGCTGATATCAGTGACAGCAGAAGTAGGTTGATGGGAGTATTACTCTCATCAGCCGATGCCTGTGACTAGTTATAAACTTTTTACCGCAGGTCACAGTCACAGCTGCGGGCTCACGCTTATTTGACCGACTGTAACGATCTTACGGCCGATCAGAGCCTGTCATCTGCATGACAGCGTGGGAAACCACGGATGTTCGTGCTCCCATTCATTTGAGTGGGGTCAGGGTTCGGGTACCGTTCTGGTACCTGAACCAAACTTTTTATAGATTTTCAGCTGAACTCGCTGGACCCGAACTTCCAGAGGTTGCCCATCACTAAACAGTGTTTTGAACTTCAGGCTCCATATCTCAGCATCCACTACTGCTTCTAATTTGAGACTACCATCATTTTATAGACAATCATCTTGGCTATCTCACACATAATTTTGGCTTGCAACTATTTAGCATATGATTAGTTATGCAGATTCTTGTCATGTCACTGGATTGTTACTGTTTTGTTCCTAGAAATCTAAATTTTAATCTTAATTATTTTGAAAATCCACCTTTTGGCTTTCAACACTGCCTGAATCCTTCTGGGCATGCTCTCAATCAGAATCGAACATTTCTCCACCGACATCTGATCCCAGGTCTCTTCTACATGTTCCCAAAGTTGGTGCATACTGTTCGACTCATTTAGGTATGTATACAGTTTTTCTTCAACTCTACCCACAAGTGTTTGATTAGGTTGAGGTCTGGGAACTGTAGGAGCCAATCCAGCACCTCTACTTCACTGTTATTGAACCATTTATTCGCCAATCTCGACGTATGCTTTGGGTCGTTGTGCAGCTGGAACACTATGTCGTCCTATTTATAGCTATAGTACTCGAGTGTACGAAATAACTCCTCTTGTAGAATTCTCACATATAGCTCAGCATTGAGATCACCATTGATCGTGGTCAAAATCCCAAGCCATTGACTATGAAACAACCCATATCATCAGGCTTCCTCCATCGAACTTGACAGTTTCTTCAATTTCTCGATCCGTTAGCCTCTTTTTCCCTTGATTCTTCGAGACTTATCCGAGCCTAGTCTATTGACTTTCATCTCTATAGACTTTCGTCCCATGGCTCCAAATCATCCACTTCCAATCTTCTACTGTCACTTTTCATACTTTTTGCCAACTTGAGCCGACGTTTCTTATGACGATATTGAAGTCAAGGCTTCTTCACCTTTTTTTGGGCTACCATTCCAGACTTGTGTAACGTGTGTCATACGGTTCTTGCACGGATATCTGTGATCTCAATATTATGAAGCATACGAGCCACCTCCACTGCCGTGTTTGTTGCACCAGAACTGATAGACTTTATGATGAGCCAATTTGTTGACTCCGATATGTTGCCTGGACGTCCACCTCTTGGCTTTTGAATGGACGGATGGACTTCATTTTGTATTCATCCATCTGTCATGGCACTCACTTGATGCAGTTTGGCAATTTTCTTTGCTGAGACCACTGTCAATGAGCTGGATGATGCGGTTTCTCTTTTCTTGGGAAATCTTCTTCATAGCTGCTCCTCTATTCGAACCAGGGAACTTTCACTGGATAATCTACCTAGGAACACGCTGAGCTATAAAGGAATGTGAGAACACCTTGTATTTTGTAGTATACAGGAAGGAAAACATTTTTCCATCGCCAGGAGCAAAACAGTAAAAATGCAGTGACATGACAAGAATCTGCATAACTAATCATATGCTAAATATGAGATAGCCAAGATGATTGTCAATAAAATGATGGTAGTCTCACATTAGAAGCAGTAGTGGATGGTGAGCTAAGGAGCCTGAAAGTCAAAAGTTCAAAACATTGTTACCCTTTTACTCGTCCGTGTACATCATCAGAACCACCATCAGTACATTAATACATCACTAGAACCAAGTTTTGAGTATTTGATGAGGATTTGGAGAGATTTTGCTCCAAAAAAATAAGTGTGCATACACAAAAATTTTGAAGCAGAAACTGAGCAGAATCTTGCCAAATTTTCCTCATAATCTCAAAACTCAAAATTTTGAGGACTTTTAAGTTTTATCATAGACATGAAGCAAGTTTTGAATTGCTAAATGTGTACAAAATCAAAAACCACCATCAGTACATGAATGCAGCGCCAGACCCAACGTCAGCACATGAATTCAGCTCCAGAACCACAATCGATACATGAATGCAGCGTCAGACCCACCGTCAATACATGAATAAATCACCAAGCTTAGCCCCATATACAATTGTATCGCATGGACCTACAACTCCCAGTATGTCTTTAGCAATGATAAGGAGATACTGGGAGTTGTTGTTAATAGTCATTATCACCAGACTGTGGACCATACAAGAACCACAATACTGATGAGACGTAATATCACAAATAAACATTTACATCCAGACACCTTAGAGGTAACAGCTTCTCTTATTGGAGTCGTACCCATCCCTTTTGTCTCCATGAAGTACAGATGCCATGATGAGATTTCACACCCTCGTCTCCATTTTCTGACACCGTATCATTATAGTGCCCCAAAAATAAAATATCTTCCATGCTGCACTCCTGAATAAATAATTGCTGTGCTTCCTTCACAAAATATCCCCAACCACACGCACTGGCCTTCTCCAAAATACACCCCCCCCCCCCCTTACTGCCCCTCTGCAAAATATCTCCCCCTCACACTGCCCTTCTTAAAAATATACCCTGGAGCAGGTCTGACTAGTGCTCCTTTCCCCCAGTCCCGGCACCACACTATTCAAATGAATTTGCGTCTGAAAGACAGAATCACTGACTGGGTGGATCAGGGAAATGCTGTAGATATAGTATATCTTGACTTCAGCAAAGCATTTGACAAAGTATCTCACACCATCCTTATTGAAAAAATGACCAAGTATGCAATGGACCAGGCAACTGTTAGGTGGATTCATAACTGGCTTAGTGATCGGACTCAAAGGGTGGTTGTAAATGGCTTCACATCCAGCTGGATGAATGTCTCAAGTGGGATACCACAGGGCTCTGTCCTGGGACCTGTATTGTTCAACATCTTCATCAATGATTTAGATGAAGGAATTGAGGGTAAACTGATTAAATTTGCTGATGACACAAAGCTAGGAGGGATAGCTAATACTAGAGAAGAGAGAGAGAGGATTCAAAAAGACCTAAATAAACTGGAGCAGTGGGCAGCAACCAACAGAATGGTTTTTAACAGGGAAAAATGCAAAGTACTACATCTGGGCAATAAAAATGAAAAAAGCATATACAGAATGGGAGGAATAGAGCTAAGCAACAGTACATGTGAAAAAGACTTAGGTATACTAATCGATCATAGACTGAACATGAGTCAACAGTGTGATGCAGCAGCAAAAAAGGCAAATACAATTCTGGGATGTATTAACAGAAGCATACAGTCTAGATCACGTGAAGTCATTATCGGTCTTTACTCCTCTTTGGTCAGACCTCATCTGGAATACTGTGTACAGTTTTGGGCACCACATTTTAAAAAAGACATAGACAAACTGGAACAAGTTCAGAGAAGAGCGACCAGAATGGTGACTGGTCTGCAAACCATGTCCTATGAGGAACGGTTGCAGGATTTGGGAATGTTTAGCTTGCAAAAAAGAAGACTGAGAGGAGACTTAATAGCTGTCTACAAATATGTCAAGGACTGTCACATTGTAGAAGGATCATCTTTATTCTCATTTGCACAGGGAAAGACTAGAAGCAATGGGATGAAACTAAATGGAAGGAGACACAGATTAGATATTAGAAAAAACTTTTTGACAGTTAGGGTGATTAATGAGTGGAACAGGCTGACACGAGAGGTGGTGAGTTCCCCTTCAATGGACGTTTTCAAACAGAGGCTGGACAGACATCTGTCTGAGATGATTTAGTGAATCCTGCTTTGAGCAGGGGGTTGGACCAGATGACCCAGGAGGTCCCTTCCAACTCTACCATTCTATGATTCTATGATTCTATGACGGGCCTGATATAGAGGCTCAATCTATCGTCACCTCCACTCTCTCTTCAGCAGCATGCACACCAGGCGGCATTAGCTTGCCTTAAGCACGTGATCTCACTGCACAGCTGAAATCAGCAGGACCAAGATGCGGCACAGTACAGCACGGTGCATCGCCCCCTGGTTCTGCTGGTTTTAGTTGTGCATCGCGATCGTGTGTGCAAGGCATGCTAATGCCACCTGTTGTGCATGCTGCTGACTAGGGAGTGGAGCTGATCGAGCAGCCCACTACAGGGTCTGGCCCATCTGGCATTTGCCAGAAATACCAGATGGCCAGTCCAGCCCTACTTACTTAGCCATGTTTAGTTGTAGTTGCTTTGTACCTTAGTATGTATTATCAAATAATTACTGTAATCTTTGTTTCCCATGTACAGAACTGTGGAATTAAGGTAACTAAAAAATAATAATACTGTGAGCTCTGAATGAAGATGATATTTTCAATAATACTGTGCACAAGTTCTTTCAGTTAAAAAAAAAAAAAAAATCACTGATGCAGCATTTTTTTCTATGGACATTGGAAAAAAGTCTATTTTTATAGATTGTCCAGAAATATACCGACAGTTGTCAGCTCTACACCTACTTGAGTCACTTGATTCTTACCTCTGCCCTAATCACTTGATCGACTTCTGTTGTTCAGGTCAGGTAAAACTGGTTCACAAAATCTAAAATTACTCTTTTGATATTCCTTAGCATAATCCTCTTTTGTCTTAATACTGCATTTTTACTACTGTTTTTTTATTTAAGAATCTAGCATCAGTCTAAAATTTTGTCATCAAGACAGCCGCAGACCAGCAAACAACCAAATAACCATAGGTAGAAATATTTGTTATCTACAACAATGAGAAAAAACAAATTCTATAATTTTACATATCAGGACCTATTAAAAAATATCTGGTCTTTTGAAGGTCTTAACTCCTTAGTGGCAGTCAATTTTAACCTTAACCCCTTCGCAACCTTGGGTTTTGTCGTTTTTGCTTTTTCGTTTTTTGCTCCCCTTGTTCCCAGAGCCATAGCGTTTTTATTTTTTGGACAATATGGCCATGTGAGGGCTTATTTTTTGCGGGACAAGTTGTACTTTTCAACGCCATTACTAGTTTTACCATATCGTGTATGGGAAAACGGGAAAAAATTCCAAGTGCGGTAAAATTGCAAAAAAGTGCAATACCACAGTTGTTTTTTATTTATTTTTTTTACCACGTTCACTGAATGCTAAAACTGACCTGCCATTCTTATTCTCCAGGTCATTACGAGTTCGTAGACACCAAACATGTATAGGTTATTTTATATTTAAGTGGTGAAAAAAAATTCCAAAATTTGGTAAAAAAAACTAAAAAAAAATAGCGCCATTTTCCGAGACCTGTAGCGTCTCCATTTTTCGTGATCCGGGGCTGGGTGAGGGCTTATTTTTTGCACGCCGGGCTGACTTTTTTATTGATAACATTTTGGGGTAGATCCGATGTTTTGATCGCCCGTTATTGCATTTTATTGCAATTTTGCGGCGACCAAAAAACGTAATTCTGGCGTTTAGAATTTTTTTCTCGTTACACCGTTTACCGATTGGATTAATTCTTTTTTTATATTGATAGATGGGGCGATTCTGAATGCGGCGATACCAAATATGTGTATGTGGTTTTTTTTTTAATATATTTTATTTTGAATGGGGCGAAAGGGGGGTGATTTTAAACTTTTATATTTTTTATATTTTTAAAAACATTTTTTTTTTCACTTACTGCATGCTTCAATAGTCTCCATAGGAGATTAGAAGCAGCAGTTGTCTGATCGTTTCTGCTACATACAGGGGACGAGCAGATCCCCTGCATGCAGCAGAAATGGTCCTGTGCTATGAGCGCCGACCACTAGGTGGCGCTCATAGCGACCAGATCATGACAACCACAGGCGTCTGCTGCAGACCCTGGGTTGTCATGCCCACCCATCGGTGACCCGCGATCACGTGACGGGGTCGCCGATGGGCGGGGCTTATGACGCGCAACCCGGAAGCGCGCGTTAAATGCTGCTGTCGGAGATTGACAGCGGCATTTAACATGTTAACAGCCGCGGGTGGATCGCGATTCCACCCGCGGCTGTTGCGGGCACATGTCAGCTGTAAGAATCAGCTGACATGTGCTCGATTCAGTGAGGGCTCAGCGCAGCCATTTTCATCACACAGGTTTAGTAATTTTCTTTCATTATTCCTTTTTATTTTATGTAATTGAATATATCGTATTTTTTCTTTCCCATTTTGTTTCATAGTGTATATTGTTTATAAACACTGCCTATTTTTATGGATTAAATATATAAAATTGAATAGCTTTTTTCATCTTGCTCTGTAAACTACACCCCTGAAACATACACTACCTGTAACAGTTGTCCAATCAGCCTGTATGAAAGATAGGTGGTGGCAGCTAGTGGTTCTTTTTGTTATTGTGGAGCTGGCAGCAACCATTTGGGACCATATACATATATTCTACACGTTGGAATCAGAGGTGCATATACCATACGCTCACTGTGAGTCCCCCAATAACTGGCTAGCAGTAAAAGCAGCCGCAGCCTTGTCTATCCCTCAGCAGTCAATTGCGTATTTGCCCTGATGATTGGAGGCAGCGGAGATGTGTTTCCCTGACTAATTGGTGGCAGCGGTGAGATCTGCGTGATCTCTCCCCCTCCCCCTCCAGCTGTTATCCATGACAGTGGTAATATCTTATATGTGGTCAAAAACTACTGTTTGGGTGCATGGTACGGAAGTGAAGAAGTTCTATTTAGTATTTGGAGAGTAAATTTGGCTGCAATAGACACCATGTTTCATTTGCAGAGCCCTTAAGGTATCAAAACAAACCCCCACAAGAGACCCCATTTTGGAAACTAAACTCATCAAGGTATTCATATCGGTGTGTGTTGAGCATTGTGACCCTTAGGTGCTTCACAGAACGTTTTAAAATGTAGATGTGAAAATAAAAATTAAGCTTTGTTCCACTAAACTGATATTTTAGCCCCAAATTTGTAATTTTCATGAGAGCTAATAGGAGAAAATGGACCCCATAATTTGTCATGTAATTTTTCCCGAACAAAGCTCCATATTTTGATACCCCATATGTGGTCAAAAACTAATGTGTGGGACAGGACGGCTGCAGGTTTTCATGGGCACCGGGCGAAAAAGTCTCAGTGGACCTCTTTAACCAGGGCTGTGCAGTCGGTAAGCCAAACCTCCGACTCCTCAATTTCCATGACACCAACTCCAACTCCACCACTCCGACTCCCTCATACATGGCTCATGTTTAAGTAATAAATTTACTGTAGCATAGATTCATCTCAGCTAAAAGTCTAGACCCTTAGATCAGGAATAGGACAGACATTTATAGGACATTTCATAACTTTCTCAAATTCTTATGAAAAAATATTCCCAACATACTGCATTGAACTACTGTACCCAATTTATTATATATTTTAGGTGTTGGAGTTGGTCCATTTTATACCGACTTCGACTCCACCAAAATGGGCTCCGACTCTGACTCCACAGCCCTGCCTTTAACACATACTATGATTCATGATGCACAGATATAGCAGAGAAATATAGATATAGTACAATGCCAAAGATTTCACTTCTTACATTATATGAGTGATATCTATTGTAAATTCTACAATAGCTCAGAAACCGGCAAATCTTCACAGCGCAGTGCATTCAAAAGTTTTAATTTTAGACTGGACAGTATAGTCCTCCATACATTATTATGGACACCACATAGACCTCCATACATACAATATTATGGGCCCCTTATACAGTGACGACCGAAAGTTTTGTATTTTTTTTTTAAAAGTGTGATTACTTCTGTCTGGTTTTTGTAATGCCATTTTCCTGGTGATTTTAGAAAACCAGAAGCAAATGGTTGTCAGCTATCAGGACGAAAATTGTGTTGGACATTGTTTTATCCCTTTATGTGTTCGTTTTCAACATTTGCTGGGCCAAATGTTTTGCATATTTTGTCATGGTTAGTCGAATTTTGCTTAAAACTTTTTTTTCATGTGTGTGTGTTTAAGTTAAAACATGGTAAAGACAAAGCCACATTTATCACCAGATGTTAGGAAGCTTATTATTCTGAGAGTGAAGTCAGGAAAAAAACAAAAAGAGGTAGCTATGGAATTCAACTGTTCTCAGAGTCAAGTGTCATGTATATTAATAATAATAATAATAATAATTTTTATTTTTATAGCGCCAACATATTCCGCAGTACTTTACAATTTTAGGGGGGACTTATACAAACAATACAGAATAAGTGTAGCACCCTGAGGATTCGGCTGCTACAGGGGTATTGCACCTCAACCCAGAGGTGTGATATTCCACTCCCGGGTAAGGATGGAGTGTGGAACTGAGCTCAGATAGACTGCATGCACTACATACATCCCATTTCAGAGGAGCAGGCCGACGGTACTCCCACTTAGAAATGTGCAGGTACAACCGAGCCTGTTCCTGGCTGGAGTGGGAGGGGGGTGGTACATCCCATGTAGTGTAGGGGCAGATAGGGGGAGCAGCCTGGGTAAAGATAGGAGCTCATTGGGTGCTGGTCACCTGAGCTCACACATAGAGGGTGTATATAAGGAGGGCACCAACTAGAATCAGGGTCAGACGCAGAGAGTCAGGAGCAGAGGAGAGAAGAAAGATCAAGACCCAGAGTGAGAGAGGAGAAAAGAGAAAGACCCAGAGCACAGAAGAGAAGGGACCCAAGAACCCAAATCAGAGCACCGGGTGAGGAGTCAGCATCAGGGTACCGGAACCCAAGCTGGTGGGGGCAAAAACAATCCCTAGCCAGAGACCGGAGATCGTGGGCAGCGTTTGCCACGGTCACCCATCACATTCACCCCGAAGGCACACCACATGAAGGGTCAGGGAACCCAGGGCCAAGGGTGTCCCAACAGAAGGCCCGAGGGAGCTGGACCTAGGTGAATCACTGGTGGGGACGGCTGAAGAAAGGACAGAGGGAGAGCTCAGGGCCACGCTCCGGACTTGTTTGGGGGTTCGCTGGATCCAGGACCTGGTGGACGCAGCACGGCTCGGGTGGTCACTAGCAGCTGGAGTGACCAGTACAACATCTGCAGTAAGTAAACACCCTTAACTGCACAACCCGAGTCTGTCTTCATTGCCGGCTGCACCGCACCACCACAACCCCCATCCTCTGCGCCTGTCCCCTCTGAGGCTATACCCCTCCCGTTGGGGGTTATCCCACCAAGCTGCGCATCCACCATCAGCCTCAGCGGACCCTGCTGCAGCGGCGGCCACAGTGACCGCATCACAACGGGTGGCGTAGTCGACACAAAAGAACTTTAGTAACATCTATAGAACTGCCACATCACACTGAGCTTGACGCCCTGGGCACGGGACCGGGTCACAGCCGCTCGGAGACTACAACCCCCCCATCTGATCCGGTGCCGGGTATTCCCCTCAAAAAGGAATATGTCCCAGGGGGCGCGTCATAAGCATTTCTTAAATGAAAAGGAGTGAGGGCCCTGCTCACAAGCTTACAGTCTATGAAGAAATGGGGGAATTATGGGGGTATATTAAAGAAAGAAAAAGGTTATGGAACAGCTAACACACCTAGAAGTGGACAACCACGGAAAACTTCCTCCAGAGTTGATCACATTATTAAGAAAAAGTCAGCATCTGATGTCCATAAAAGTGCTGTACGTATTTCTCACAAAATGAGCGAAGAATATGGGGTCAAAAAAGTCACCAAACTGTGGTGCGACGGCTAAGAGCAGTAGGGTTGAATGCACAAGTTCCAGTCAAGAAGCCTTTCATCTCTGCAAAGAACCGTAAAGTCCGACTTGTGTTTGCCAAAGAACACAGCCAATGAAAAGAGTCAAATTGGTCTAAGGTGTTGTGGTCGGATGAATCCAAGTTCAATCTGTTTGGTAGTGATGGCAATCACTATATATACTGCCCAGTTGGAAAATGTAACGATGTAAGGTACCAAACATCTACAGTGAAACATGGTGGTGGCAATGTCACGCTTTGGGGCTGCTTTTCTGCATGTGCCATTGGCCCTCTGCATAGAATTGATGGACAATGATCCTAAGTAGAGATGAGCGAACCTTTTGATGTTCGGGTTTGGCGGCTAAACCCGAACATCAAAAAAATGTTTGTGTTCTTGCACACAAGCCTGAACACGAACCCGAACAGGGCCCCGAACAACTGTAGTTTCCCATGCTGTCTTCTGCATGACAGCGCAGGAAACGGGCTGTGATCGGCGGTAACATCGCTACCGCCGGTCACAGCGCTGCGAGATCACGCGCTCAGGTGTCAGTGTGATTCCGCAGCTGTGACAGTGACCCGCGGTAAAAAGCTTACCACGGGTCATAGGCGCCGGCTGATGGGACTACTACTCCCATCAGCCGGCGCCTGCTGTCACAGTAAACAGCAAGCGCCAGTGCCGCTGATGAGAGAAGCTTCACTTTCCCTCCGGCACTTGCGCAGTGAAAGTAAAAAAAAAAAAAAAAAAGTTGCAATTAATAATTCTTTAAATAAAAATAATAAACACCATATACTCACCTACACCTTGTCCCTGATGCCCTCATCCATAGAAAAAAATAAAAAAACACCTAATCCCTGATGTCCATGTCACCTGTAATAAAGATAAAATAATAAACCACCTGTCCGCCGTAGTCCATATAATAGTGAGTGTCCCACATCAATTTCATGAATAGAATGGCCACATCAGAAAATGTGACTGCTCTATTCAGCAGCAGCGATACACTGACAGGATCGTCATCGCTCCCGCAGTGTATCTTCAGGAGCTGACGGCAGAGAGGTCAGACGAGTTCAATCAGCTGATGAACTCGTGTGACCTCACATACAGCAGCACTGCTGCATTAGAAAATTCTCACGCAGCAGTGCTGCCATAAGTAAAATCACCGGAGCCCTCAGCTGATTGAACTCCGATGACCTCTATGCCGGCAGCTCAGCCTGTGCACTGACACGGAAGTGATTACAGGGTATAGCCTGCTGTTCTCTAGAACAGTCACATCAGTAACTGCTGATGTGACTGCTCTAGTCGTGAGCCAGATCGTCGTGGGACAATCTGGATTGTCATCGCATCGGACAGGTGAGGGATATGACTTTTTTTTATTTTATTTTGTAACAGGTGACGAGAGCTTCAGCTTATTAGGCGTTAGATAAGTATTTTTTTGGTACATTAAGAATTAATAAAAAAGCATGTTATTTCAAATAAAGGATTTTTTTCTGGCTGTGTCTTTATTTCTCAAATTTTACTATGGGGTTTGTAATGGGGGCGTCTTCGAGACTCCTCTCCATACTAACCTGGGCTTTATATCAGTCGCCAATACAAGGCTGACATGAACCCCAACCCTATTACCCCACTCGCCACCGCAAACGGCAGTGGGAAGAGCCGAGGCTAAGAACCAGATTTGGCACATCTTATGGATGCGCCATTTCTGGAGCCGCTGAGGGCTGATATTATTAGCCTTGGAGGGGGACCAGGATCCATGGCCCCTTCCCTGGGTATTAATATCAGCGCACAGCTGTCTGTTTAGCCTTTGTTGGTTAAATTTTATAGGGGGACCCTAAGTCAATTTTTTCTGGGGTCCCCCTGTAATCTAGCCAGTAAAAGCTAATCAAACAGCTGTGGGCTGTTATTATAAGCCAGAGAACATCTTTGGCTTCCCTGGCTAGTAATATCAGCCCCCGGCGGTTGGCTTTCCCACTTCTGGTTATTGAAATGATGTGGAAGCTCACGCCATTTTTTTTATTTCATTCTTCATTTTATTTCATTTATAATAAATCCTATGCCCACTGTGCTTGTTTTTGACGCTGCATAAATTCACTCGCAGCATGTCAATTTCTGTAGCGGAGACACAAGTCTCCAGTGCAGATTTTGGCCGATTGAAATGTCATTACATGCGGTGGATCCGCTTGTACTGACTAAAAAAGTGCGGCATTAGAATGCAGCGTTTTGGATGCAGTGAAAATACCCCGGGTCTGATGGTAATCCAAAAGTTAAAGCGATGTCCCATGTTTCTTTTTTCAAATATCTTTATTTAGCTCTACAAGACAGCAGGCTATACACTGAAACAGGAGTGTAATCACTCCTGTCAGTGTACAGCACTGAGCTGCCAGGAGAGAGATCACTGGAGTTCAATCAGCTGAGAGCTCCAGTGACCTCACGGCAGCACTTCTACGTGGGAATTTTCTCACGCGGCAGTGGAGTGAGGTCGCATGAGCTGATGAACTCGTGTGACCTCTGTGCCGGCAGCTCAGCTCGATACAATGACAGGAGCGCAATCGCTCCTGCAGTGTATCGCCAGAGATGTGACTGTGCTTACAGTAAGATCTGTGTGGGACACACGCTATTATATGGACTATGGCGGACAGGTGAGGATTATGGTGGTTTATTATTTTTTCTTTATTTCTGGAGACATGGGCATTGGGGATTAGGTGTAAGGTGAGTATATGGTATTTTTTTATTTTTTACAGGGGATGAGAACATTGGCGATTAGGTATAGGTGAGTATAATGTGCTTATTATTTTTATTTAAATAATTATTTATTAATTTTAACTTTTTTTTTCTTACTTTCACTTTTACTTACTCCTCTCACCAGCGGCGCTTGCTCTGACTGTTTACTGTGACAGCAGGGGCCGGATGATGGGTGTAGTAGTCCATCAGCCGGCACCTATGACCTGCGGTAAGATTTTTACTACGGATCACTGTCACAACTGCGGGATCACACTGATACCTGGTAGCGTGATCCTGCAGCGCTGTGACCAGTGGTAACGATGCTACCGCGGATCACAGCTTGGGAAACCAGGGATGTTTGTGTTCAGGCCGACTTTTGACGATTTTTGTGCAAAAGGCTAGAGAACCCGAATCCGAATGCGCAATGTTCGTGCTGAATTTGAACGTTTGCCGAACATGTTCGCTCATCTCTAATCCTAAGCACACATCCAATTTAGTCAAAAATTGGTTAGCTAAGAAAAATGTTCGCCTGTTGCAATGGCCAAGCAAATCACCTGATTTAAACCAAATAGAGCACCTTTGGGATGAGTTGGGGTGATGTGTTGGGGCCCGTACCCATAGCAATAATGAAGAATTGTTTGTAGATTTGCAAATGGAATGGAGCAAGATCCCTCAAGATGTCTTGAATACTCTAGTGGCTTCAATGCCCAGTCGGTATAGTGTGTTAATTAAAGCAAGAGGTTCTGCTACAAAATACTAAGTTATGGCATTGCAAACAATGAATTACTCTCTATGTTTTGATCAATAAATAGTATATGCAAAACTTTTCACAGTCAGTTTTCTTTAATTAAATGACTATACCTATATTCAAAAGCATTTTGGTAAAGGGGGTTGTCCACTTCTTATTATCCCCTCCCCAATGTATCCCACCGGGGCCCATAAGTGTTTTTTGTAATTACCTTCTGTTGCAGTTACTGCCTGTGAGTGGCGCTATCAGTGGCAGCTCACAGGCATCACGTGACCCCCGGCTGCAGCTGGCTCTGACATCCGCTGACGTCACAACAAGTCCAAGCTGCACCCGAGGGTCCCTCTTCTGCTTTCCACCGGTGGATGCTGGGTTGTGGGCGGAGTTACCCCGCACGTCACACCCAGCATCCACCGCGCTCTCTCTCTCCTCATTCATCGGGAAAGCGCACGGTGGTTGCTGGGTGTGACGCACAGGGAAACCCCGCGCACAACCCAGCAGCCACCGAGAGGACCGCGTCACTGATGTCACGCCTCACTTGACATGACATCAGTGGCTTGTGAGCGGCCCGCGATAGCACCGCTCACAGGCAGAACCTGCAACAGAAGGTAATTACAAAGACTCTTATGGGCCCCGGGGGGATACATTGGGGGTATAATAAAAAGTTGTGGCCAACTTCTTTAAAATGAAGGTCTTGCATGATGACAACTTCATGCACTTTCAATTCGTCACCAGGGAAAAGGCATCATAACAACCAGAAGGAAGTAATCGCACTTTTTTTTTTTTTAAAAAGCAAAACTTATGGGCACCACATAGTGCTCCATACAGTAATATGGGCACCACATAGTGCTCCATACAGTTTAAATGGCATCACATAGTCTTCCATTCAGCATTATGGGCACCACATAGTCCTCCCTACAGTATAATAAGCTGACTCGCCCCCTGGGCTGTGGGGCACTCGGAGCCGGGCATTCGGGAAACGATGGGGGTAGTAGTGGCAACCTGGTTCCGTGGCTCAGTGTGGTCAGACCATTGGTAGTCTGCGACGCGCTGTTGATGTGTCCGACTACGCCACCCGTGGATTGCGGTCAGTGCTTACCGCCGCTGCCAGGTAGACCGCTGGGGCTGATGATGTATGCAGCTGGGATGGTGTGACTCCCCACGGGAAGAGTGCGGCCCCAGGGCAGTATAATGGAAGATGGGGTTGATGGTGCAGGACGTCCCAGTACCGTTAGTGCTGGAGGAGCAAGGAGCACACAGACAACAGGTTGCAGTCCAGGGTCCTTACTAGAACAGGTGAACTGACCCACAAACAGGCCCGGCTAGGAGGGGGCCTGGACGTCTGAGAGCAAACGGGAAATTGGCCCTGGTCAGGGTGAGGGTGTAGGCCTACCGTGCTCTCTGCGCTCCTTCTGGCTATCTCCTCCTGGTAGGGTAACAGCCCACGGTCCCGAGCTCACAGTGTCCTCTCGCCCTTATAGTTTGCAACGTGGGTTCCTTTCTACTCCCGGCCTGGTACGGCTCTGCTGGTCCCTTCTGCTGTGGCGGAACCTCTGGGCTTCTTAGGCCCAGGAACATACAGTCCCCTGCGGACTGGTTATCTGCTGTAGGACGTGGAATCCTCACAGCCTCAGACGCCAAAGTCTGGTAAATTTGGTTCTTTATCTGCCAGGACAGGCGTACTTCACCTCTTGTCCCTGGCTTGTGGCTCTCCTACTGCCACACGTCCTCTTAGGGTGCAATACAACTGTCCCTCACTGCTCTGGGACACCTCTCAATCCAGAGACAGGTCGTCCAGTTCTCACTAACCCTGCCCCCAGTTCCAGCTTTTATAGGGGCAGCCTGCTCCCCCTACTGGCCTGAGACAGGAGGTATTGCATGCTAATGTTCCCCTGACCAGAGAACCTCCCCCTTGCTCTCAGACACAGCTTTATTATATTTGTGGCATCCAGGCCAGGGTGACACAGAGTCCCATATAGTTATTCATACAGTATAATGAGCCCTATATAGCGCTCCATACAGCATAATGAGCCCCATTTTGCGCTCCATACAGAATAATGGACCCCATATAATGCTCCATACAGAATAATGGACCCCGTATAATGCTCCATACAGAATAATGGACCCCATATAATGCTTCATACAGAATGCTCCATGCATAAAAAAAATAAACAATGAAATACCTCTCTTCGTTCCCCACTGGCCACAGGTACTGTCTCTATAGCGCCATCTGCCCTGAGATGTCAGAGATTGAGAAGACACGGAAGACACCGGAGCTGCAGAAAAACAGGGGGAGGAAAGTATTTTAAACAGTTTACATGGAATCTGTCACTCCCTGGAACGTAACTAACCTATTAATATGGGCATACAGGTGATGTAATGTAAATGATAAATGTAAATCTATTCATACCAATATGCCTCATATTAATAGTTTTGATTTCTTATATTATGACTTTAGGGTAATGATTTCTCCAGGCCCCGGGCCCATAAGGTATCCCCTCCTTCGCTCTTTATTATCCTAGTATCTCCCTCCCCGCGCATCACAGTGTTCTGTTGCGGCGATATAATCTTGCTCCTGCGGGTTAAAATCCCTCCACGATCCTCCCTCCCTTCCACGAGTCTCCGTGACTCACTGGCGCCTGCACAGAAGATCACACACTAGTGTATTTTGTGATCTTCTGCGCAGGCGCCAGTGAGTCACGGAGACTCAAGGGAGAGAGGATCGTGGAGGGGTTTCAACACGCAGGTGTGAGATTACAGTGCCGCAACAGGACACTCTGATGTGAAAGGCAGGGGGGTATTAGGATAATAAAGAGAGGAGGTGGGGATACCTTATGGGCCCGGGGCCTGGAGCAATCATTACCATGAAGTCATAATGTAAGATTTCAAAACTATTAATATGAGGCATGCATGTATGAATAGATTTACATTTCTATCACCTGTATGCCCATATTAATAGGTTAGTTACACCCCATAGTTTGCTGGTGTCCCCAACAGCGAGTGGGCCTTACCGCTTGCTCAGGGTCCTGACACTTGCCCGGGTGCCCCGGGTGGTGACGCCAACCCTGGTTTGGGCACATGGCAAAACTCTGAAAACAAAGTGTTGCATTTTCAGAGCCCCTGAGGTGCCAAAAAAAGCAGAAATGCCCACAAGTGACCCCATTTGACAAACTAATCCCCATAAGAAATTCATCTATTGCTGTGGTGAGTATTTTTAACACACAAACTACATCACAGAATTTGATAAGATCGGGCTGTGAAAACTAAAAACTTAGGGTTTTTCCACTAAAATTTTACTTTAGCCTCAAAGGTTTAATTCATACAAGGGGTAATAGGAGAAATAATAGATAATAGGAGAAAATGGACATGACAATTTGTTATGCAATTTTTACTGAACATGGCAATACCCCACGTGTGGTCTCACACTACTGTTTAATCACAAAGCAGGGATCAGATGGGAAGCAGCGCTACTTGGCTTTTAGAAGATCGGCAGAAACCCCGACAAGTGACCCCATATTGGAAACTTCACTGCTTAAGCTATTCATCTAGGGGTTTAGTGTGTATTTTGAACCCACAGATGCCTCACAGAATTTTATAACATTGGGACATGGAAGTATAACATTTTTGTGGTAAAAATGTAATGTAGATTTGTCAGTTACACTAGGGTTAACCGGTAAAACCGGACCGCACAATTTGTTGCGCAATTTCTCTCGTTTGCAGTGATGCCCCATATGTTGTCAGATACTACTGTTTGGTCACACGGCAGGGCTGAGAAGGAAGGAGCGCTATGGCTTTTCGAGCACATATTTTGCTAGAATATTTTGCGGTGCCTCAAAATTGCTCTCAATGAATTAAAGAAGTTGTACAGTACTTTATATTACCCCCCAATGTATCCCTCCGGGACCCCTTAGACTTTTTGTAATTACCTTACGTTGCTGATAATGCCTGTGAGCGGCGCTATCAGTGGCCGCTCAAAGGTATCATGTGACCCCGCGATGACATCACGATAAATGAGGCGTGACTCAGAGCTGGGGTCCCTGCAGTGGCTGCTGGGTTGTGGGCGGGGTTACCCCCACGTGACACACCCAGCATCCACCTAGTGCTTTCCCAATAAATGGGGAGAGGCAGAGCGCGCGGTGGATGCCAGGTGTGACGCGGGGGGATAACCCTGTCCACAGCCTGGCATCCACCTGGAACGCAGAAGACAAAGACCCCCAGCTGCTGCCAGCACTTGTCGTGACCTCAGCGGATGTCAGAGCCGGCTGCAGCTGGGGGTCACGTGATGCCTATGAGCAGCCAGTGATAGCGCCGCTCACAGGCGGGATACATTGGGGGGGGGGGTAATATAAAGTACTGGACAACCCCTTTAATCTACAGATACAGCAGTGACTTTTATGGCCCCAAAGGTGTTTTCACATTGTAACAGCCACGTCATGCTTTTTTCTGGAGAATTGTTAATATTGCAGTTTATTATACAGTTATTATATAGTTTATTATACATTGTGCCCATCTTGGGCTTCTAGAGACATGTACCCCTTAAATTAATTGGGCTCTCCCTGCTACAGTACTGCCAAATGTGGCCCCATACTGCGGTTTAGGCACAGTGAAGCTCAGAAGGAGGAGGTCATTTGTATTTAGGAATGCAGATTTCACTGGATTTTATTTGAGGGGGTGGGAGCTGTGTCCCTTTTCAAGTAATGTGGTAACCCATATATTTCCAAAGACAGATGATGGACCTGTTTGGGGGCTGTTTTTTGTGGAATAATTTAGGGTTTTTATTGATTTATTTTTTAATCGCTTTCAGTATAAGGCTGGGATCACATTCATGTGTTCTACGCCGAGCACTTACATTGAGGATTCCGTGTAAATCCCACAAAAATGCGATTCAGATGAGTTTCCTGACGGAACTATCCACTATAATGAGGCAGGTGGACTTTGTTTGGCGTCTGTTTCGGTGATGTCCATCTTTTTAGGCATGTACACATCTGTGGTCGTTTACACTTGTGTGCTTAAGACGCCTAAAATGATGGGACACTGTCGGAATAGGGGCCGGAGCGAGTCCCAAGTGACTTCATCTGCCTCAATATAGTGAGCGATTACATCGAGGGTTTTGTCTGAATCCTTTTTTGCGGGATTTACACGGAAACCCTTACATAAGCGCTTAGTGGTGAGCCCAGGATAAATGTGAACCGAGCCTTATTTTGATTTTTGGGCGGTAGAATGAATAAATAGACAGCAGTAAAAGAATATTTATTTTTATTTTTGCTCTGTTTTTTTGTGCGGTATAAGTATAGTGATAAGACTGCTTTACTCTTCAAGTCAGTGCGATTACAGCAATACCAGAATTATATTGTTTTTTTTTTCATGTTTTGTTACTATGACACAGTAAAAATGCTTTTTTTATTTAAAAAAAATTCTGAGAGCTATAACTTTACTTTTTGGCAAACACAGCTGTATGTGGGATTAATTTTGTGCAAGTTTTTATTCAGATTTTTCAGATGCAGAATGAACAAAAACCAGCAATTCAGTTATTAGTTTGCTTCTTCTATGCTGTTCACCGATTCCAGCAATACCAAATTTACCAGTGTATATATATATATTTTTATGCTTTGCTACTTTCAACAGTAAAAACAATATTCTGAAAGTTGTAACTTTTTTGATTTTTTTTTTTTGCAGGATGATTTGACGTTTTCATGTATACCATTTATTTTACATATGACTTTTTGATCGTTCGTTATTAAAATTTTTGTGTCGGAATGATGAAAAAGCTACATTTTTGGTGTGTCTTTCACATTCTTCAGGGTGTTTGCTGTGCGGAATAAACAACATAACAGTTTTATAGTTCAGGTCTCTTCAGACACAGCGATTCCAATTATGTTTACATTTTTCTTTTTTTACTTTTGTTTTAACACCCAAGCTGCTTTTTTAATGGCGAAATTAGTTTTTGATTTTTGTGAGCTTTTTCTGTGTTTTTTTTTTTTTGTAACTTTTTTACATACTTTATTTCACTTTTTTTTTATTTTTCACTTAGTCCCATTGTGGGACATTAATATTTTTTACTTTCATTGCTGGTCTCATAAGTACCTGAGACTTTTCAGTTTCTCACAGATTCTGTTAAACCCTGGGTCTAACAGTCCACCGTACCGTGCGGTCATCAGGTTACCTCGGGGTGCGATGAAAAATATCGTCACCTCCAATTACAATCGCAGGGGTTGATGGTGTTACATGGGATGTTTTCACACCCTTTTAACCACTTAGATGCTGCTGTCGTGATTGAAAGTGGCATTTAAGGGGTTAATAGACCCCGATCCATTTCAAAACTATGCAGGCCGATGCTGTAGGGTGTCAGCTGTCAGATACAGCTATCGACCGAAGGATTTTCACCTGCTGGGGGGGGTGCTATACACTTAATTCTCAGCGCCCCTTAATGGGCATCGTACAAAGGTGTATGGGCAATTGTTGAAGGGTTAAAATGATGGAACTACAACTTAAAATGAACACTAACACTTGACAAATTACTCCGTGTCATTATTTAACTGCTTCTGGACCACTCATATACTTTAAACATCTGGGCTGTCTGGCTCCTACTCTGCAGTAACATTTTAAAACATCACCGCATAGTAATGCAGCTACATGCAATCGTTTAACTGCAGGAGCAGCAATCCGGCTGTCAGATAGCCAGCGTTCCCATAGAGAAGGCACAGACTGTTTACTACTGTCTGTGCCTTCTCCATCGCAGTATAAACAGCAATAGGAAACACTAGTAATGACTCTTCTTCCTCCTCCATACAGAGCGGTTATGTCATCGCATCGCATGTGAGGGAGCAGAAGCTTCAGGCAGCTATGCTATGCAGCCAGGAGGCTGCATTTACATTGTAACTAGGGCTGGTATATTAGAATGAAGTAAGATGAAAAAAAAAATTCAATAGCTAAAAAAAATAAAAAGACACAAATTAC
Organism: Phyllobates terribilis; assembly: GCF_046119375.1. Lineage (NCBI taxonomy): Eukaryota > Metazoa > Chordata > Amphibia > Anura > Dendrobatidae > Phyllobates > Phyllobates terribilis. The sequence continues at coordinate 532,372,865 of NW_027362762.1, read as the reverse complement.
CGGAATATCTAAACAAGAAACCTTTTTATAGCTCTTTAACCGCTTCAACCCCAGGCCATTTTCTTTTTTTTGCTCCCCCTCTTCAGAGAGTCATAACTTTTTTATTTTTCGGTCAATATGGCCATGTGAAGGCTTGCCCTTTGTGGGATAAGTTGTACTTTTGAACAACACCATTGGTTTTACCATATAGTGTACTGGAAAACGGGGGGAAAAAATTCCAAGTGCGGTGAAATTGCAAAAAAAAGTGTAATTCCACAATTGTTTTTTTTTTTTTACCATGTTCACTGAATGCTAAAACTGACCTGCCATTATGATTCTCCAGGTCATTACAAGTTTGCAGATACCAAACATGTATAGGCTCTTATTTATTTAAGTAGTGAAAAAAAAACAAAATAAATAAAAAACACGCCATTTTCTGAGACCTGTAGTGTCTCCATTTTTTCAGGATCTGGGGCTGGGTGAGGGGTTATTTTTTGTGTGTGCCGATCTGACGTTTTTATTGATGCTATTTTGGGGTGGATACAATGTTTTAATCGCCTGTTACTGAAATATTGCGGCGACTAAAAAAACGTAACTCGGGCATTTCTGAATGTGGCAATACCAAATATGTGTATTTTTGTTTTACTTTAAATGGGGCAAAAGGGAAATGATTTAAATTTTTTTTATATTCTTTTAATTTTTTAAATATTTTTAAAACATTTTTTTTACTTTTCACTTGCTTCAGTAGTCTCCGTAGGCATCTAACAGGTTAATAGCTGTGGGTGTGATTTCACCCGCGACTGTTAGGGGCACACGACAGCTGATCAAATCAGCTGTCATGTGCCTGATAAGATGAGGGCTCAGCGCCGGAGCACGCATCAAAGGGGGAGACATGACCTATGACGTACCTTCACATCATATGTCGTGAAGAAATTAAATCGCTTTAAATGTACCTATGAAACAACCTGAAAATTTAACTGGTCAGGAAGGGTTGGTAAATGGCCCGATTTCACACTGGTTAGGAGGAAAAACTAGGACATAATGCTGAAGCAGTGTTTGAAAAATTAAGTACACCCTATGAATCAATAGCTTGTAGAACCATCTTTAGCAGCAATAACTACTAAGTAATCATTTTCTGTATGATTTAATCAGTCTCTCACATCGCTCTCTAGGAATTTTAGCCCACTCTTACAATGTTTCTTAACATCTGAGGTTTGTGTTCATTTGTTTATGCATAGCTCTCTTAGGCCACGAGCACACTTTGATTTGGTTAGTTTTTTACCTCAGTATGTGTAAGCCAAAACCAGGAGTGGAACAATCAGAGGAAAAGTATAATAGAAACACCTCACCACTTCTGTATTTATCACCCACTCCTGGTTTTGGCTTTCAAATACTGAGGTAAAAAAAAACCTCAAATACTCAACGTGTGCATGTGGCCTAAAGGTTCAGAGACAGTATTTCAATTGGGTTGAGATCTGGAGTTTTTGCTGGGCTATTACAACACCTTGACTCATTTTCTTTTTTTTCACCTATTGTAATGTAAATTTGCTGGTTTGTTTGGCATAATTGTTCTGTTGCATGACCCACTTTTTCAGCTGAGCTTTAGTTTTTGGATAGATGGACTCACATTTGACTCTAGAATACTTTGATTCAACCATGAACTCCTCTGTATACCATTAACTACAAGGTGCATAGGTTCTGTGCCTGTAAAATAAAGTCCAAATCATCACCTCTCTACCACCATACTTGACAGTTGGCATGTGTTTGTGCTGATCTGCTGCTTATGGTTTTCACCATACATGGTGCAAGGCATTATGGCCAAAACACACTACTTTGGTCTCGTTTCTTTTTCGTGGCAACCCTTTCCAAAAAGCCATCCTTTTTCAGTCTTTCTAATTGCATTGTCTTGAACTTGAACATTTTAAAATGAAAAATGAGGCATTTAGAGTCTGAGCTGTAGGGGGCTGTTGCAGTTTCTCTGAGCATTGCTTGGTCTGACCTTGGAGTGAATTTTGGTGACATCCACTCCTAGGAAGATTGTCAATTGTAATAAGATTGTTTGTAATAAGTTTGTCATTCTCATTGTAGTATGATGGACTCTCTATTGTTTGGAAATGGCCTTTTATTCCTTGCTAGATTAATGGGCAGCAACAATTGCTTCTCTACCTCATTGGTAATGTCTTTTCTTCTTTGCATAGTGTTAACATGCGCCAAAATGCTCTGAACCAGCAAATTGCCCAAACTTCTGCTTTTATTGTCTCCTGTCAGTCAAAGCTGGGGGAATGGTTACAGCCACCGCTCTCTTTACACTGAGCGGTGACAGAAACCTTACTGACGCCACCCTTGTGACAGAAAAAGTGAGCCTGTAGAAAGGAATAAAGTGCATTTCCTCCCGGCAGGGGGGGTTCTGTGAGAGTGCCACATAGTGTCAGAAAGCTATTAAGCAGGAAACAAAGGTTTTTAGCTCACCACCATAGTATGTCCATCACTGCAATTAATTCCTGAGGTCCAGCAAGCCCGTTGACCAGGGCAGACAAACAAAGTCCAATCAGAAACATGAGCTGGCGTCTCCGGTAAAAGCATTTCTTACGTTTATTAGAATTCCATTAAAAGATTGACATAAAAGGACAGTATTCAGATGTTGATGGTTTTCGACTTTAATAGTCTTAATCGAAACATGTTCCATGTATGTTATCAGATCATTTATAAAACCATTAACCACTCCCCCATCATGACAACATACAGTTGATTAATTACATACAACATATGTGAAAAAGATCATGATCAAATCACTATTGGATAGTACAAAACAGTACAAAACATTAGTGTTCAAAACAATAGCAGTGTGTTCAAAAACATGAGTTAAGCACAAAATCTTCATACTAGTTTTTATGTCCATGCATTGGGAACATTGCATACTGTTTTCTAATTCAAAACATGAAGAGAAATGTATATAATTTTTAACTACTTTACAGTAAATAACAAAAAATGAACATTGGGCTGTTCTAAAAAATAGCAGTGTCTGCATTTGTCTTTGCAAACTCACAATATGTACTCTTTTTTGAGGATTTAGCATTCCTATGAATCACTAACCTAATATTTAGTTGTATACCCACAGTTTTTTAGAACTGCTTCACATCTATGTTGCATAGAGTCAACCAACTTATGGTACATGTCAACTGTTATTCCAGCCCAGGATGCTTTGACTACATCCCACAATTTTTTGGTATTTGTTGGCTTTGCCTCAGAAATGGCATTTTTTATGTCACTCCACAAGTGTTCTATCGGATTAAGGTCCGGGGTTTAGGCTGGCCACAACATAACCTTAATTTTGTTGGACTGAAACCACGATTTTGCTCATTTACTGGTGTTCTCAGGGTCGTTGTCTTGTTGAAACATCCATTTCAAGGGCATATCCTTTTCAGCGTAAAGGCAACATGACCTCGTCAAGTATTTTAATATATGCAAACTGGTCCATGATCTTTGGTATGCGGTAAATAGGTCCGGCACCATAGTTAGAGAAACATGCCCATATCATGATGCTTGCACCACTATGCTTCACTGTCTTCAGAGTGTACTGTGGCTTGAATGCAGAGTTTGGGGGTCGTCTGATGAACTGTCTGCGGCCCTTCAACCCAAAAAGAACTATTTTACTTTCATCAGTCCACAAAATGTTTCTCCATTTATCTTTAGGCCAGTTGATGTGTTATTTGGCAAATTGTATCCGCTTCAGTACATGTGTTTTTTGTTTTTTTCAACAGTGGGACTTTGCAGGGACTTCTTGCTTAGAGATTAGCTTCACACAGGCATCTTCTAACTGTCACAGTACTCACAGGTAACTTGGGACTGTCTTTGATCATCCTGGAGCTGATCATTGGCTGAGACTTTGCCATTCTGGCCATTCTTCGATCCATTCGAATAGTAGTCTTCCGTTTTTTTCCACATCTCTCTGGTTTTGCTTTCCATTTTAAAGCATCGGAGATCATTTTAGCTGAACAGCCTATCATTGTCTGCACTTTTTTATAAGTTTTACCCTCTCCAATCAACTTTTTAATCCAAAGTACGCTGTTCTCCTGAACAATGTCTCGAACGACCCATATTTTTCAGTCTTTAAGGCTATGTGCCCACGGTGCAGAAATGCTGCATATTTTTTCCGCTTCTCCCTGGCAGGAAAAACGCATGCGGATTTTACATGCATTTTTCCCGCCAGGTAGAAGCGTTTGTCAAGCGTTTTTGCAAGCAGTTCTGCATGCGGGTTATCAAGCACTTTTCCAAGCGATTTTAGCATCACTTGGAAAAGTGCTTGACAACTTGGTCACACTATATAAATCCATGCAACCGGCATGGATTTATATAATGTGACCAAGTAATAGTTAAAAAAAAAAAGAATAAGAATGGTAAAAAATAAAGATTATACTTACCTTCCGATGTCCCCCGGTGTTTTCTCCGCTCCGTCCGGTCTGTTGTATCGGTCGCGGTGGTGTTTAAGGACCTGCCATGACGTCATTTAGTCATGTGACAGGTCACGCGACCGCCGATGTCAGCGGTCGCGTGACCTGTCACATGACTAAATGATGTCACCACAGGTCCTTCACACCACCGCGACCCATACAACAGACTGGATGCATCGCTGAGGAGGTCGGGGACCATCGGAAGGTAAGTATAATCTTTATTTTTTATTTTAAATTCTTTTTTTAACAGGTTCTATGGTACCTGGGTCTGGAGGAGAGTCTCCTCTTCTCCAGACCCGGGTACCATCCACACATAGAAACGCATATTATCCGTGTGTGCAAATGTGCTGACACGGATAATATGTGTTTCAGTGCAAGTCAATGGTGGCAATTACACTGCGTATCCGCAAAATTAATGGATATGCTGCGGATTTTTCCACAATGATAATCCGCAGCGGAAATTTCCGCAGCATGTGCAGAGCACATGCGGATTATCATTGGGGACCATGGGGCACGTATTACCAAGCGCTTTTTAAGCGTTTTCGCTGCGGAAATTCCACGGCAAAAACGCTTGAAAAACGTGACGCGCCCCCTGGGCCAGTGCTGTCTGGGGATTACCCGGAGCCGGATCAGATGGGGGTTGTAGTCTCCGAGTGGCGGTGACCCGGTCCGTGCCCAGGGTGTCAAACTCAGTGTGTGGCAGTCTTTACAGATGTTGTTAAGGGTCCTTAATGTCGACTACGCCACCCGTTGATTTGCGGTCACAAGGCCGCCGCTGCAGAAGGGTCCGCTGAGGCTGGTGGTGTGTGTGCAGCTCTGGTAGTATAACCCCCAACGGGAGGGGTATAGCCTCAGGGGGTCAGGTGTAGAGGATGGTGGTTGTGCAGGTGCAGGATGAATCAGCAAGAAGACTCAGAGTCGGGCTGTGCAGTTCAGGGGTTTTTACTTACGGGTGTTCTTATGGTCACTCTGGCCTGAAGCGACCACCCGAGCCGTGCTGCGTCCACCAGGTCCTGGACTCGGCCAACCCCCAAGTAATTCTGGAGCGTGGTCCTGAGCTCCTGTCTGACTTCCCCTCTCTTCTGGCCGTTCTCACCAGGGATCCACCTATGTCCGGCTCCCTCGGGTCTCTTGGTGGGTACACCTCTTCTGGGTTCCCTGACCCTATACTTGGTCTGCCTTCCTGGTGGATTTGGTGAGGGTCGTGGCAGATCCTGCCCACGACCTCCGGTCTCTGGCTAAGGTGTGCTTTTCTCTCTGCCAGCTTGGGATCCGGTACCCTAGGTGCCAACCCTTCACCCTGTTGCTTGTATTCTGGGGTCTTGGGGTTCCTTCTCCTTCTCTCTGGGTCCTTCTGACTCCTCTCTCTCTCTCTTGGCCTTGTAGCTGGGCCCAGCCGGAACCACAACTCCCTGTCAGCCCTTCTGGCTGAGCTTCTCTGCTCTGCTCCTCTGACTAAACTCTGACAGACTGACCCTGATCTAAGATGGTGCCCACCTTATATACTCCCTCTATGTGTGAGCTCAGGTGACCAGCACCCAATGAGCTCCTAGCTTTACCCAGACTGCTCCCCCTATCTGCCCCTACACTACTGGGATGTTCCACCCCCCTCCCACTCCAGCCAGGGACAGACACTATCGTACCTGCACATAAACTGGTGGGAGTACCGTTGATCTGTCCCCCGGAAATGGGATGTATGTAGTGCATGCAGCCTACTAGCTCAGTTCCACACTCCATCCTTACCCGGGAGTGGAATACCACACCTCTGGCTTGAGGTGTAATACCCCTGTAGCAGCCGAATCCTCAGGGTGCTACAAACGCATAGTGGGCACACAGCCTCAAGGAGAAATGCATGTGCTGGCTTCACCCTTAAATAAGGGCCACCTGATTCACACCTGTTTCTTCACAGAATGATGGACCTCACTAATTGAACGCCACACTGCTATTATTTTGGACAAAGCCCCTTTCAATTAATTATTCAAATACACAGACTCAAACACATGCAGATCATGAATGCGGCGTCTGTTGGTTGTAACATACCTGGCGGCGTCCTTGCATAGTGGTCCATCTCCCACTGTGCAAGAGCGCGCACTTGATCTCCTGTCCAGAATGTCTCTCTGGCTTCCCTCCATGCTGTCTGTTTGTGTCTGTTTCTGCTGCTTAAGGGCGGCGCCCGATCACTTCCTGCTTTTTGTACCTGCTGTGGGTCACACCTCTTGTGCGTCCTCAGCCTATTGCTGTCTGTCACCTGGTATATAGCTCAGCTGCGCCCATCTATCCCTGCCTGAGCATAGTGTTTCTTTCAGTGTGTGCTTGCACTCTGAAGGTGCCAGGTCCCGTTCTGTGTTCTCTTGTCTGCCTATCCTGGAGGCTGTATTTCCAGGCCTGTCTGAACACGCTCCTAGCCTGTTCCTCCTGCCTTCTAGGGGCCGATTACCTAGACCTGTTCCTGTATCTTGTCTGACCTGTCTGAACACGCTCCTAGCCTGTTCCTCTCGCCTTCTAGGGGCTGATTACCTAGACCCGCTCCTGTATCTTGTCTGTCCTGTCTGAACACGCTCCTTGCCTGTTCGTCCTGCCTCTCTGGGGGCCGTATTCCCAGACCCGCTCCTGTATCCCGCTGCAGTGTCGGTCTCCTCCGTACACTCAGTTCCAGTCTGAAACTCTCTCCTGTCCTTTACCTGTTTTGCCTCTATGTCCGTTCCCTTCCTTTTTCTGCAGAGTCTGAACTCGTACCTAACTCCTGCTTGTTGTCTCTGTACTCCCGTTTGTGAGTTTGTGGTCCACTCGCTACTTCACTGCAAGTACCCTGTGGGTGTCTGGCTCTGCCTTTCCCTTCCTGTCTGTTCCGTGTGAACAGAGCCCTGTCCCCCCTACTCAGCCTAGCCTGCTCTGACTCCTTTGCTCACCGCTCCGGCTGTTCTAGCCTGCTCTGACTCCTTTGCTCACCGCTCCGGCGGTTCTAGTCTGCTCTGACTCCTTTGCTTACCGCTCCGGCGGTTCTAGCCTGCTCTGACTCCTTGCTCACTGCTCCGGCAGTCCTGTCCTGCCCTGCTTCTGCCCGCTGCTCCGGCAGTCCTGTCCTGCCCTGCTTCTGCCCGCTGCTCCGGCAGTCCTGTCCTGCCCTGCTTCTGCCCGCTGCTCCGGCAGTCCTGTCCTGCCCTGCTTCTGCCCGCTGCTCTGGCAGTCCTGTCCTGCCCTGCTTCTGCCCGCTGCTCCGGCAGTCCTGTCCTGCCCTGCTTCTGCCCGCTGCTCCGGCAGTCCTGTCCTGCCCTGCTTCTGCCCGCTGCTCCGGCAGTCCTGTCCTTCCCTGCTTCTGCCCGCTGCTCCGGCAGTCCTGTCCTGCCCTGCTTGTGCTCGCTGCTCCTGCAGCCCTGTCCTGCTCTGTTCTTGCCCACCGCTTCGGGCGTTCCCTCTCTGCAGTGGTTGTCTACCGCATCTGCGGTTCTGTGACCCAGTCTGTACTGGGTCTTAACCTTTCTGTGCTCCAGCCCGTCCTTTCGGCCAGTACCTCCCTGCCTGCATACTCGCCTGTATCCACCCATCTGCATACCTGCCGTGTTTGCTTATATCCACCAGTCTGTGCCAGCCTAATCTGCCTGTTCCTGAGTCCCAGTGTGTACTGGGTCCTATCCCGCCTGTGTTCCTACCTGCTAGTGCCTCCCTGTCTGCACTCTAGCTGTGCTTGCCTGTACCCCTCTACCTGTATTGTTCCTGAGTCCCAGTGTGTACTGGGTCCTATCCCGCCTGTGTTCCTACCTGCTAGTGCCTCCCTGTCTGCACTCTAGCTGCGCTTGCCTTTACCCGCCTGCCTGCATACCAGTCGTGCCTGCCTATACCCTCCAGTCTGTGCGCCAGCCTAACCAGCCTGATCCAGTAATCCCTGTGTGGGTCAACCCCCGTGTCCGGAGTTTGACCTGGAGTAGCACCTGGTCCCTCTGCCCGGTTTCTCCCTGGTGCACTGGCGTCGTATGCCGTCGTGCCATCTTGGTCGGATCGGCCAGATACTTAGTCACGCCCCTCCAGGCACTCTCCGGTTCATGGTCCAGTGGAATCACTACAATCACACGCACACGCCGCTCAGCCCGGGCGTGTGCATAACATTGGTTTTCTTAGAATCTAAAGAAAGGTTAATGCTGATGCATTACAATGCATTATACCAGCGGTCAAACTAATAAAAGTTAAAGTCCCACAGAGAAACTAAGTAAAAGTGTAAAAATAAAAAAATTGTAAAAATAAAAAATAAAAAAAAAATATGAAACAACCTATAAAGCTGTCACACTATTTAACCTCTTAAGTGAACTCCGTAAAAAAAATAAGAAACCGGCAAAAAAATTATGCTTTCTCATTATACCACCAAAAAAAGAAATAGTAACATAGTAACATAGTTTGTAAAGCCGAATAAAGACTTGCGTCCATCAAGTTCGACCTGTTAGTTCTGTAATTGCTAAAGTTGATCCAGAGGAGGGCAAAAACCCCAAATGATTTAGCCAATCTTCACCTGAGGAAAAATTCCCTCCCGACTCTGAAACCAGCAGTCAGAATAAATCCCTGTATCAACCTACTATTTTATTTTATTTTTAAGTATATGCTGAAATCTGCCTGGTTTCTAGAAATGCATCCAGTCCCCGCTTGAACTGGTGTAGTGAATCCGACATTACCGTCTCCTCACTCAGTGAATTCCATATTCTCACTGCTCTTACTGTAAAGAACCCCTTCCTATGCTGGTGCTGAAACCTTTTCTCTTCCAGTCTTAGTGAGTGCCCTCTTGTTACCGTAATATCGCTCCTTTTGATCAAATCCCGGGCAAGATCTCTATACTGTCCACTAACATATTTGTACACATTTATTATGTCCCCCCTCAACCTTCTCTTTTCCAGGCTGAATAGTCCTAGTTTTGCCAACCTCTCTGGGTATTGCAGTCCCTCCATTCCCTTTATTAATTTTGTTGCCCTCCTTTGTACCTTTTCAAGCTCATTTACATCCTTTCTATATATTGGGGCCCATAACTGAGCATAGTATTCCAAGTGTGGTCTGACCAGTGCTTTGTACAGTGGAAGAACAATGTTCTCATCCTTTGCAGCTATACCTCTTCTGATACATCCCATTACCCTGTTTGCCCTTACAGCAGCGGCCTGACTTTGGGCACTCCAATTTAGTTTGCTATCAATCAAGATGCCCAAGTCCTTCTCCATCTCTGAATTCCCCAATGATTTCCCATTCAGTGAGTACTGGTGACTTCCATTTTTCCTTCCCATATGTATGACCTTACATTTATCCTCGTTAAACCTCATTTGCCATTTAATGCTCCACCTACCCAGCTTATCCAAATCCCTCTGTAGGTCTGCACTGTCCTCTTCTGTATGAATTGTTTTACATAACTTTGTGTCATCTGCAAATATTGATATTTTACTATTTATCCAGTTGACTATTTCGTTAATAAAGATATTAAATAACATTGGGCCTAGTACAGACCCCTGTGGTACCCCACTAGTGACACTTACCCAATCTGAGTATATTCCATTTATAACCACCCTCTGCCTTCTATCCTTTAGCCAGTTAGCTACCCACTTGCAGACATTTTCCCCCAGCCCCATCATTCTCATTTTGTATACCAACCTATTATGTGGCACGCTATCGAACGCTTTTGAGAAGTCGAGATACACGACATCCACTGGTTCCCCCTGATCTACTCGAGAGCTAATGACGCGCCCCTGGGCCTGTGTCGCGCTGCGTTGCGCACGCGGGAGCTTACCCGGAGCCGGATCTGTTGAGGGTTGTAGTCTCGTGGCGGTGACCCGGTCCGTGCCCAGGGAGTCAAACTGAGCGGCGATGTATCAGCGGTAGATGTTGGACGACTACGCCACCCGTTGAGTACAGCTAATGAGCTGCTGCTGCAGGGCAGACCGCTGAGGCCGGTGGTAGGATTGTGCAGCGTGATAGTATAACCCCCAACGGGAGGGGTATGGCCTCAGGGCAGCCGACGTGGATGATGGGGGTAGCAGGAACCACTCGGAGACGGTACGGTGTAGTTCAGGGTCTTTACTGGTGACAAAGATAGACCCTCCCGGAGTACTGGCTAGCGATTGGGGCCTGGTCAGTCCTTGAGCAGATGGGATCTCCCCTGGCCAGGCGGAGTTGTAGGCCTCCCAGACTAACTGTACTCTTCTGGCTACCTTGCTAGAGGCGGGTATAAGTAGCCCACGTCCCTGAGTGTACCGTGTGGTGCTCACCCGTATGGCCGGTGACTCGGGGCCTTCTAGTAGCTTCCGCTCCACGACGGCGGTGCTGGTCCCATGCGTGTGACCGTGCCTTCGGGTTTCTTGGCCAGAGGACCTGAAATCCCCTGCCTGACGGATTCTGCTGCTGGGTAGGAGTTAGTCCCCACAGCCTCGGACTCCGGGTCCGGTAAGAAATCTTCTCAGTCAGGGCGAGCTCTGCAGCTGCCAGCCCCTGACTCCTTGTAACACTGCTCCCACAGAGCTCCTGATGTTCTGTTCCTATATTTGCTTCTTTTCTCTGTCTCTACTTCTTCTCTACTCACTAACCCTGACTCAGCCCTAGGTTTATATAGGGGAAGTTCTTCCCCTCCCAGGACTGGGCAGGAGGTGTGGCATGCATAGGATTCCTGACCAAGAGACCTCCCACCTGCTCTCAGACATAACATTGCTGTTACTGTGGAAACCAGATCCCTGGGGTGCCACATTCCCCCCTAGTGAAATTTAGTACTCCGGGACTAAACATATTTTAGAAGAACATAACAAGATATAACAATAACAATACAATAAAGAAACACATAAAGGTGGTCACGGCATGTCCGTAACCGGGTGCAGTCTTTGAAGAAAGCAAGGTGTCCATTTCACCAAAACAGGGAGACGTAACCAGGTAGGGGTCTGTCCTGCCCCGAGTCCTTAACAGTCTTTAGTCCGTCCTGGGTTACGCTCCAACTATGTACACAGGATTCCCGGTAAATCCACCAAAGACTCCTATAAACAACTAGAAACACATAATTATACACAAGCAACAAGAAAAACAGGTAACCACAAATAAAACAATTTATACACTTCAAATCCTCCAACGTGCGGGTAACTGGCCTCTAGTGGCCCTAGTGGACCTACGGAGCTGACTGTCTGGCCCTGAACTACAGGGTGTAGGAGCTGTTAAGGGTAAACTGGGCAGTGGTCTACGGGCCCTTTGGCTCACTAGGGATATGGCAGGCTCACTGCAAGCAGAGGGTTGATCCTCCGGGTCTGCTGGTGTGGGGTCTTCTGCCTCCTGGACCGGCTGTTCTTCCAGCTCTACCTGTTGCTCCGTAGGTGCTTGGGATGCTGGTTGGAGGAAGGTGAGTACGGGTACCACAACTGCACCATTGACTTGAGTCCAAGACCGAGGGAAGTCTCCGAGCACAGTACTAACCATATCTTCCCTTTCCTCTACGGGTCGATGGTCTTCTTGTTCCTCTTCAGGGTTCCGTAGCTGTTCAGGACACTTCTTCAGGTGATCCCGGGATACAATGGCTGTGGTCTCCCCTCCGTCTTTACTGATGGTACAGACCTACGGGTTCTCGTGGCTTGAGGGCAGTACGGTGTACGGGTCCTTCTCCCACTGGTCGTCCAACTTGTGGAGCCGTCTTTTCCTCTTCAAGACCTGCTCTCCGGGCACCAGGGGAACAGCGGGAGCATACTGGTTGTAAGTTTTCTCTTGTCTCTCCCTAGCCTGACAGAGACTTCGCTCCACGCTCTCCTGTACTTTCCGGTACTGCTGCTGCCTCTCTGTGTCCCAGTCTGCTTCTGGTGAAGTGTCCTCGGGTGTCAGGACTCCCATTTCCAGGTCAACAGGTAACTTACCAGGTCTCGCCCTCATTAGGTAAGCCGGGGTACAGTTGGTGGAACCTACCGGGATGTGGTTGTATAGGTCCACCAGATCGGGCAGCTTCTCAGGCCACAGACTGCGTTCTTCCAGGGGCAACGTTTTCAGAAGATCCATTACCACCTGGTTCATTTTCTCACAAAGTCCATTAGTTTGCGGATGATAGGGTGTCATCCTTATCTTTCGGCAGCCATACAGATTGCAGAATTCCTGGAAGACCTCCGCTTCAAAGGCAGGTCCCTGGTCCGTCAGCACTTGGTCCGGGTACCCGTGTGGACGGCAGAAGTGCTGCTGGAAGGCTCTAGCTGCTGTTTGAGCCGTTAAGTCCTTGACGGGGACGACAACCAAGAACCGGGAGTAATGATCCACGATGGTTAACGCGTAGACGTAGCCACTTCTGCTTGGGGTCAGTTTTACATGATCCAAGGCTACCAGTTCCAACGGCTGCCGGGTGACGATGGACTGCAGGGGAGTCTTCTGGCTGGCACGGTCCTTCCTCCTCAGGTTGCACGGGCCACAGTCTCTGCACCACCTCTTGATGGTTCCCCTCATGCCTACCCAATGAAACCGCCCGCGCAGCAGGAACTCCAGCTTCTTCCATCCGAAATGCCCAGCTCCATCGTGGTATGCCTCCATCACCATGGCTGCGTCTCGTCGTGGCACCACTACTTGCCAGATTAGTTCATGCGTCCGGGAGTTAACCATCCTGCGGCACAACTTCCCCTTGTAAAGGAACAGTCTACTCTTTTCTGCCCACAGTTGCTTGGCTTCCTCCGGAGCGTCTGGGTCAAGGCGAGCCTCTGGCTGAGTCAGCATCTCCTTCACCAGCCGGACAGCAGGGTCACTGTCTTGCGTTTCCGCCCAGTTGTAGTGAGGTAAGGGGTTAAGCGTAGCGCCTTGCTTACTCCTTACCCGATGGGAATACTGGATAGTCCCATGACGGTGAAACGCGGGGAGTTCGACTTCTTCCAGTCCCTCTGGATCTTCTCCTACGTCCGGTAGGTTTGGCATCCTGGACAGGGCGTCCGCGTTGGTATTGGAGCGTCCTGCCCGGTATTTGATGGTGAACTCGTAGTTGGACAGGCGGGCCATCCATCTCTGCTTTAGGGCACCGAGTCTTGCCGTGTCCAGGTGTGTCAACGGGTTGTTATCCATGTACACGACGAACCGGGAAGAAGCGAGGTAGTGCTTAAAGCGTTCGGTGACTGCCCACACCACTGCCAGGAACTCTAGCTTAAATGAGCTGTAATTCTCAGGGTTTCTTTCGGTGGGTCGCAGTTTTCGGCTGGCGTAAGCGATTACTCGCTCTTTCCCCTGCTGGATCTGGGACAGCACGGCTCCTAGCCCAATGTTACTTGCGTCGGTGTAGAGGATAAAGGGCTGGCTGTAATCCGGGTACGCCAGGATTTCATCCCCCGTGAGGGCCATCTTCAGCTGGCGGAAGGACTCTTCTTCCAACTTCTCCCATCTGAAGGGCGGCTTCTGGTTCTTGGCCTTCCGGGACTGGCCTATCAGGAGGTCCTGCATAGGAGCTGCCTTTTTGGTGAAACCGGGGATGAACCTGCGGTAGTAGCCTACCAACCCGAGGAACTGCCGCACTTCCTTTACACTGGAGGGACTTGGCCATTCCTTAATTGCGGTGATCTTATCAGGGTCGGGAGCCACTCCGTCAGCGCTCACCACGTGTCCCAGGTACTGCACCTTTGGTTTCAGGAGGTGACACTTGGAGGGTTTCACCTTTAGGCCGTAGCTTGCCAGAGCTTCGAACACTTCCGCCAGGTGTTTCAGGTGGTCCTCATAAGTCTTAGAATATACGATGACATCGTCCAGGTACAACAGGACCGTCTCGAAGTTTCTGTGGCCCAGACAGCACTCCATTAATCGTTGGAAGGTTCCTGGTGCGTTGCAGAGTCCGAACGGCATGCAGGTAAACTCGCTAAGTCCCATCGGGGTGGTGAATGCGGTCTTCTCCCGGTCCGCCTCTGCTACAGGAACCTGCCAGTACCCACTAGTGAGATCCAAGGTAGAGAAGAAGTTAGCAGATCTTAAAGCAGCCAAAGACTCCTCTATCCTTGGTAAGGGGTACGCATCCTTGTGTGTGATACGGTTGATTTTCCGGTAATCTACACACATCCTCATGGTGTTGTCTTTCTTTTTGACTAAGACTAGTGGAGCTGCCCAGGGGCTACAGCTATCCCTGATCACCCCAGCCTCCTTCATGTCTCTAAGCATCCCCTTGGCGTGTTGGTAGTGTGCAGGGGGTACGGGTCGATACCTCTCTTTTATGGGAGGATGGTCTCCCGTGGGGTTGTGGTGTTCTACCCCCTTGACTCGCCCGAAGTCTAACGGGTGTTTACTAAACACTCTCTCGTACTCTTGAACCACCCGATAGACTCCCTGTTTCTGGTGTGAGGGAGTGGAGTCAGTACCCAAATGTAGTTGCTGACACCAGTCCTCCATTGTTTTCTTAGAGCCGTTACCTTCCTCCGGGTGAGATGGAGGCAAGGGTTCCACAGATTGTATAGCATTTTGGTTAATGGTATATAATTTGGCTAGCGTGGCATACCGGGGCAGGTACACTTCCCTCTTCCCGATATTGATTATGCGAACGGGCACCCTCCCATGGCGTACATTAACCACCCCCGTGCTGTCAAGATGGTGGGCCTACTGTCTGAGTAAACTGGTTCTACCATTGCCTGGTAATCTCTATCTCTCAGACCAATAGCTGCCCGGCACCAAATCATCATTTCACTTTTTGGGGGCATGGCAATAGGGAAAGGGTCACACATTCTCACGCTACCAATCTCACCGCCGGAGAGTTCCACCTGTTGCCGTCGCATCAGTGCCCGGATCTCTTTTTGGAGCACTCGCTGCTCGCCGGAGCTGGCGTTCTTGGCAACCTGCTGTAAAAGGAAAATCACCTCTGCAAGACAATTTTCAATTACATTAGTTCCTAGAGTTATCTTTGGGTGACTCTCGTGTTTGTCAATGTCTACAATGATCAGTCCCTGTGCTGCCAGTTCAACTCTACCAATTTTAATGGTCACCTCTTTAAATCCGATCTGTGGCACGGGCTGACCATTGCTGGCGATGATACTCAAGTCGTCGTCAGGGTAGCGGGTAATATCCGAGTCATTCCAGTACTGCTTGAAGAGCACGTACGGGATGGTGGTAACCTGTGACCCGGTGTCCAGTAGGGCACTCATAGGAATGCCATCCAGTACCACAGGCAAGACTGGACGTCCTCCCACATATTTGTCGCGCCAGTTCGATGGGCCTGATGATCTTTTTCCTAGGGGTTGGCCCTCTACCCTAGGTTGTGCCAGTTTAAAGGACAGTACCTTGCCATATGTCCGGGTTGATTACAGCGGTGGCAGATGGGTCGTCCGTCCTCGTTGTATCGGTCGCTGGGTCTTCCTCTGGCCGGTGGGGTCCTCCTTGGTCGACGCCACGGGATGTCCTCCGGTCCGGATGCCAGCTGGATCTTCCCTGGAGTAGAAACCTGTAAAGACTGCACAGTTCGGGTTAGCGCAGCAACGCTTTTAGCTAGCTCTTGGACCTGATGGTGCAGGTCTGGAGCCGGGTCATTGCTCAAAGCCTGCGCATCAGCTCCCACAGGCCCTGCCGACAAGGGCGCCGCCTCCTGGTGGTAAGTAGTAGTGGGGCGTCTGTGGGTCACAACGCCACCTGGTGCCGGTTCTCGGAGCACCCGGATGGCTCTGTCCTTGAACTGTGCAAATCCCAGATGAGGGTCCTGTAAGGCCATTGCCCGCAACTGGGTTCGGTGGGCATTGCAATATAAAAATTTATAATCCGGCACTCGTATAATGATATGAAAATGAATTCTTTAATGAAATGTTCATTGTTCTTAAAGGTAATTTTTTCACAAATAGCAATCCATACAATGTGTAGGTAATTTTTTCACAAATAGCAATCCATACAATGTGTAACGTTTCGGTCGTCAAACTACGACCTTCATCAGACACTGATGTATAAATAGAAAAAAGAACAAAAAGAAAAAAATTAATATTTTAACATACTCATAAATATAGATCAAGTATTATGATTTTTACAAAAAAAGGACATATAAAGACATATAATAAATTGATAAATCAATTCCATTAGGGTGGCACAATATAATGTGTGTAACAAACAATCCAACAAAAATGACCAAGTCTCAAAAAAGAAAAGAAAAATTAATGATCAGAAATAAACATGAGTAAAAAAAGAAAAAAAGAAAAAGAAAAAAAGAGCCAGAGAGTATATCTGAAAAGAAAAAAGGGGGGAAGTAAAAAAGAAATTATGATAAAACAAAATAACACAAATATCTAGGACTCAGGAAATGGTGCAAACAGAAAGTGTCTACAGAGATTAGAAGCATATAAAACAAAAAAGAAGTGACCAAGCAGAAAAAATAATATATAGGTGCAGACTGTAGGGAACAAAGCTTACCGAATTGCTGGTGTATTGTGTTATGCAGAGAACGCCCAGTGTAACGGTCACCCAGACCTCATGCAGTAAGAGCGCTATGAAAGGCAATGTGCCCGAGGGATATATAAGGAGAAAAAAAACGGAAGTGCAATAGAAGAAAAAGCTGTGTCCGCTAGAACAAAAGCGGAAGTGCGTCACTGGAACGCACTGGTGGAACGCAAACAGAGAAATCCAGGAAGTGACGACGGTGGAACGCACTGGTGGAACGCAGACCACAAACTCCAGGAAGTGACGTCAGTGGAACGCACATTGGAATGCAAATACCAGGAAGTAACATCGGTACATCACAGTGGTGGAACACAAACTGAAGAAAGATAACCGATATAGCCTAAAAAGGTGCAGAACTCCAAAAAGGTGAACTGTAATGAAAGAAAACAAAAAGTAAAATTAGTTTAATAAAATAAATGAAAGAAACAAAGAGAATGGGATAAGCATAAAAAAATTTTAAATGGAAAAAATTCAAAAAGAAGAGTAAAAAAAGAAAGAGGAGGGGGGAGAAAGGGGAAGGGGGAGCAGGTAATAAAGAAGAAAGGAAATAAAACTATAATAGCTCTCTATATATCCATACCCTAAATTGGGATGAGTTCAAGATCGTTGCTAAAAAAGAAAAATATATGATGTGATTAGATATTTCACAAAAAACTCATGACATCATAATCTCTATTGAGTCCATTAGGTTCAAGGCTCTGTAAATAATGTATCCAGAAAGCCTCCCTGATTTTTAACTGTCTAATTCTGTTTCCTCCTCTTCTATAGGGTGATACATGTTCTAAAACAAGGAATCTCAACTGTGCTATTGTGTGACCAGATGTATGAAAATGATAAGGTATAGGTAAATTAAGTCTACCACAACGGATATCCGACTTGTGGTGGGATATACGATCTTTAATAGATTGAGTCGTTTCACCAACATATACCTTGCCGCACGGGCATTTTATCGCATAGACTACAAATTTTGAGTCGCAGGTAAAAAAATCACGAATGGGAATATCAGCTCCTGTATAAGGGTGTGAAATTTTGTCACCTTTTAGAACGTTTGTGCATTGTGCACACTGTAGGCACGGAAAAGTACCTTTCTTTTGTGTGTCTAAAAAAGTTTGTTTAGGTTTCTTAAGGGCTGTTCCCTCATCGGCTCGAACTAGTTTATTCCTAAGATTAGTGGGTCTCCTAAAACAGGGTAAGAATAAGTTCTTAAACTCTGGAATGTCAGGATAGCTTCTTTGTAACATAGGCCAGTGTTTGCGAACTTTTTGATGTAACCTATAAATAAACGGATGAAAGGTGTGGACAAAGGGAATTCTACTCGGTGTATCTTTATTAGGTGATGGATCATCAACATTGCGGCATTGATTGAGGAGATTTTGAGGATAACCCCTCTGTTTAAATTTGATTTCCATCTCACCTAAACGTTTCTTACAAACTTCCGAATCTGAGACAATTCTTTTCACCCTTTGGAATTGTGATATGGGGATAGATCTTTTTACTGCCCTAGGATGACAGCTTTGATATAAAAGTAAATTGTTCCTATCCGTTTGTTTTACATAGAGATCAATAGATAAATCCCCCTCTGTATTCCGTTTAATCATAGTGTCTAAGAAATTAATCTCTTGTTGATCATATGTAATAGTAAAGGTGAGTTCTGGCCATATGGCATTCAGTTGTGTATGAAACAATATTAACGTCTCAACGGTGCCATTCCATAGACAAAATATATCGTCTATGTATCTACGCCAAAATAGGCAGTGGGTCTGATAGAGATCATTAGTATAAACATATCGGTCTTCAAAATCCGACATGAAACAATTAGCATAAGGGGGCGCAACATGTGAGCCCATAGCGGTCCCTTGAATTTGTAAATAGTATGTATCTTCAAAAAGAAAAAAATTTTCCGTCAAGACTAGCTCGAGCAGGTCCAACAGGAACTCAATGGTCCGTGGATCCTTATCAGATTGCTCAAGTAATACTCTGGTTGCTGCAATGCCCTTGGAATGTTGTATGGAAGTATATAAACTGTTAACATCAAAGGTTACTAGTATAGTTCGTTCAGGTAATCTGTCTAGATGCTTTATTGTATTAATGAATGCCCCAGTATCCAGAATAAATGATAATGTCTTTTTCACTAAGGGTGTTAAGACCTTTTCAAGCAAAATGGATAAGGGTGACAGAACAGAGTCAGTTGATGCCACTATAGGTCTACCAGGTGGTTTATCTAGTCTTTTATGAACTTTAGGCAAAATATAAAAAACCGGAATAATAGGATCTATCTTAGTTAGAAAATCTCTGGTTTTTTGATCAATGATATGTGACTCTGTCGCTTCTGTAAGAAGTTTGTGAATTTTATCTTGAATTCTTAATGTTGGATTATTTAGTAAGGGTAAATAGATATTCTTATTATTCAATTGTGAATAAATCTCTTCTAGATACATAGAACGGTCCATAATGACCGTTGCACCCCCCTTATCTGCAGGTTTAATTGTAATGCTTTTATCGGCCTTTAGTGTCTTTAATGCTAGACGTTCAGATGAATCTAAGTTGGGTTGAAAATATAAATCACCCATTTTAATTTGTCTGTTGAAAATTGCAACCTCTTTTTCAACTAGTGAAATGAATGTTTCAACTGGTGGACTATTTTTTGGAGGAGTAAAAGTACTTTTTAGTCTAAGGCCCAGATCAGAAATACTGATGGGAATTGAAGTAGTACCCATGGTGTGTCTATACGGTACTGTTTGATTATGAAAAAATGTCTTAAGTCTAAGATTTCTATAAAACTTTTGTAAATCAAGATCCAGTTGGAAATTATTAAATCTATAAGTAGGACAAAAGGATAATCCTTTTTGTAATAAACGTATTTGGGTATTATCCAATGTTTTAGAAGAAATGTTGATCACTAGGTTAGTGTTGCTACCTGTGATCTCGTGTTCATCATATGGCGTGTTGTGTCTGTGGCATTGGCCACCCCTCCTCGTCCTCTTCTTGGGTGAAATCTTCTGGCCTGTCCTAAAAAAGAGGAAGATCGATAGGTATCTTGTCGTTCGTTGTCTGAACTGGTGGCTGAAGAACCCCCTGAGAATCTGCGGGATCTGTAATTTGGTCTGTAGGATTGAGAGGAGCCTTGCCATCTATATACTCTGTTCTGTAAATAATCCTGAGTGTCTCTGATAAACTTTTGACGTTTCCTTTTTTCTGTTTCTAGACGGAAGAAATCAATATTCTCTTTGGTACGTGATTTCAAGTTTTCAAATTCTTCTTTGGTTAGACTGTCACTGAGTTGAGTTTCGATGTTTAGAACTTTCTCTTTAGAGGACGATATCTCTTTATGTAGATGTTCTAGAGTTAAAGTCATCAAGTCCAATGAACATTTATTGAGAACTTGTTCAAATCGTTGACAAAATTCAGTATTCTCCTGGAAAAGAGTGGGACGTAAAGAAACTCGTAAACCTCTAGGGATGCGTTGGGTTTTGATATACTCGGCAATGGTTACGCTATGTAGTTCAAGACCCGTAAGGTATCGAGATTCCTTCTCAAGGTCATTTCCTGAGTCCTAGATATTTGTGTTATTTTGTTTTATCATAATTTCTTTTTTACTTCCCCCCTTTTTTCTTTTCAGATATACTCTCTGGCTCTTTTTTTCTTTTTTTCTTTTTCTTTTTTTCTTTTTTTACTCATGTTTATTTCTGATCATTAATTTTTCTTTTCTTTTTTGAGACTTGGTCATTTTTGTTGGATTGTTTGTTACACACATTATATTGTGCCACCCTAATGGAATTGATTTATCAATTTATTATATGTCTTTATATGTCCTTTTTTTGTAAAAATCATAATACTTGATCTATATTTATGAGTATGTTAAAATATTAATTTTTTTCTTTTTGTTCTTTTTTCTATTTATACATCAGTGTCTGATGAAGGTCGTAGTTTGACGACCGAAACGTTACACATTGTATGGATTGCTATTTGTGAAAAAATTACCTACACATTGTATGGATTGCTATTTGTGAAAAAATTACCTTTAAGAACAATGAACATTTCATTAAAGAATTCATTTTCATATCATTATACGAGTGCCGGATTATAAATTTTTATATTTAGTCAGGAGTGGTATCCTTTCCGAGCACCATTTTTTCCGGAGTGACGTGTATCTGAATTGGCATTGCAATATAAACCCTCTATAAATTGCAATATAAACCCTCTATAAATTGTTCAGTCAACAGCCTGTCCTCGTCTCCCACGCCGTCAGGGTCGGTCTGCTTAATGGCTCTCAGGGCCTCTTGTAGGTTCAGGGCATAGTCCCTTATACTCTCATGTGCCCTCTGTTTGCACCCGTAGAATCTAAGCTTGATCTCGGCTGAGGTGCGGGTATCAAAGGTGTCCCTCAGCCGGGTTAGTATCCCTGCGACAGTCCTCCCCCCAGGGGGCCAGGACTTTACCTCCCTTCGGGCTGCCCCAGTTAATTGGGCCACCAGGATGCTCACTTTTTGCTCTTCTGTGAGGGGGTACACCTGGAAGAGGCTATCCAGCTTATGTGACTCCCCTGAGTACTGGGGTAGCCAGGCCGCTCCCGGGATATAGGGCATGGTGAAAGGCATGACTGCAGCAGCGATGGCGCTGGCGGGGGTTGAGGCAGTGAAGCTCTCCTCCGTATCCGACATCCTCCTCCCCCCTAGTGGACCGTGGCCTACCTTGCGATGATCCTCTTCCGTAGGCCGCGGCTCCGCAGTAGGTCGTCAGGGTTGAGGACCTTCCGTCGCGCTCCTGTGACGTCGGCGTCTGCTGGGCTCCTTCCAGGACCTTACGCGACGTCCGGACGTGAGGCGGGGCTTCAGTTCTCGCGCGCTTTCGGAGTCCACGCCCCTCTTCTTCCCGCGCGACGTCTTCAAGATGGCGTCCAACGGCGGGAAAACTCCACGGAAGGCGGGAAGAAGGCTGAAAATGGCGCCGGATGGCGGGAATCTTCACCGATGGCGGGAAGAAGGCTGAAGATGGCGCCGGATGGCGGGAATCTTCACCACAGGTAAGTTTGAACAGTCTCTTTCAGGCACGCAGTACCCGGTGGTTGCGGGCACGAAATCCTGCCGACTACGCCAAAAGTTGACGCGCCCCTGGGCCTGTGTCGCGCTGCGTTGCGCACGCGGGAGCTTACCCGGAGCCGGATCTGTTGAGGGTTGTAGTCTCCTGGCGGTGACCCGGTCCGTGCCCAGGGAGTCAAACTGAGCGGCGATGTATCAGCGGTAGATGTTGGACGACTACGCCACCCGTTGAGTACAGCTAAGGAGCTGCTGCTGCAGGGCAGACCGCTGAGGCCGGTGGTAGGATTGTGCAGCGTGATAGTATAACCCCCAACGGGAGGGGTATGGCCTCAGGGCAGCCGACGTGGATGATGGGGGTAGCAGGAACCACTCGGAGACGGTACGGTGTAGTTCAGGGTCTTTACTGGTGACAAAGATAGACCCTCCCGGAGTACTGGCTAGCGATTGGGGCCTGGTCAGTCCTTGAGCAGATGGGATCTCCCCTGGCCAGGCGGAGTTGTAGGCCTCCCAGACTAACTGTACTCTTCTGGCTACCTTGCTAGAGGCGGGTATAAGTAGCCCACGTCCCTGAGTGTACCGTGTGGTGCTCACCCGTATGGCCGGTGACTCGGGGCCTTCTAGTAGCTTCCGCTCCACGACGGCGGTGCTGGTCCCATGCGTGTGACCGTGCCTTCGGGTTTCTTGGCCAGAGGACCTGGAATCCCCTGCCTGACGGATTCTGCTGCTGGGTAGGAGTTAGTCCCCACAGCCTCGGACTCCGGGTCCGGTAAGAAATCTTCTCAGTCAGGGCGAGCTCTACAGCTGCCAGCCCCTGACTCCTTGTAACACTGCTCCCACAGAGCTCCTGATGTTCTGTTCCTATATTTGCTTCTTTTCTCTGTCTCTACTTCTTCTCTACTCACTAACCCTGACTCAGCCCTAGGTTTATATAGGGGAAGTTCTTCCCCTCCCAGGACTGGGCAGGAGGTGTGGCATGCATAGGATTCCTGACCAAGAGACCTCCCACCTGCTCTCAGACATAACATTGCTGTTACTGTGGAAACCAGATCCCTGGGGTGCCACACTAACCTCCTCGTAGAAGTCAATCAGGTTTGTTTGGCAGGAGCGATTCCTCATGAATCCATGTTGGTTCGGGATTAAAAGATTATTAGCATCAAGATGCTCCGTAATTGCATCTTTAATGAAGCTTTCAAAAATTTTGCCCACAACGGACGTCAGACTCACCGGCCGATAGTTTCCGGCGTCACTTTTCGCTCCCTTTTTGAATATTGGCACTACATTCGCCTGTCGCCAATCAAGTGGTACAGACCCAGTCTCAACAGAGTCCTTAAATATAAGATATAACGTTCTGTCTATCACATTACTTAGTTCCCTTAGTACCCGTGGGTGTATGCCATCAGGTCCTGGTGATTTGTTTATTTTAATGTTACTGAGGCGTTTCTGTACCCCAACTTGGGTTAGATTTGTCATACTTAGTGGAGGATTAAGTTTGTCACTTCTCATTTCTCCTGTTAGTTCGATTTCCTTTGTGAAAGTTGTCGAAAAAAAATTATTTAATAGATTAGCTTTATCCTCATCTTTCTCTATGATTTTGCCTTCCTCACTTTTTATCGGTCCAATATTATCCGATTTAATCCTTTTACTATTTATATACGTAAAGAACAGTTTGGGATTTGATCTACTTTCCCTAGCAATACGTTTCTCTGTTTCCTCCTTCGCTATTTTTATTTGTTTTTTACAGGTTCTCGTTTTTTCCTTGTAACACATTAGTGCCTCCTTACTGTTTTCCTGTTTTAATCTCTTGAATGCCTCTTTTTTGCTATTTAACGCCCCTTTTACGTTCTTGTTCAACCATATTGGTTTCCTCTTATTTCTGGCCCTTTTATTCCCATACGGTATATACCTCTCGCACTGAGTATTCAGAATTCTTTTGAAGGTTTCCCATTTACTATTCGTATTCCTTTGATTAAGAACTTTGTCCCAGTCAATAAGTTGAAGGCTTTCTTTCAGCTGATCAAACTTCGCCCTCCTAAAGTTTAATGTTTTTGTTGTTCCCTTATTGATAACCCTACTGAAGGGCATTTTGAAGTCGATAATATTATGGTCGCTATTACCTAGGTGCCCCCCTATCTGTACCTCAGTTATTCTATCAGGTCTATTAGTCAATATTAAGTCCAACACGGCCTTCCCTCTCGTTGGTTCCTGCACTAGTTGGGAGAGATAATTATCCTTAATATTTGTCAAGAACCTTTTTCCTTTCTGAGATCTACAGGTTTCTGTTTCCCAGTCAATATCCGGGTAGTTGAAATCCCCCATTACAATCACTTCATTATGTTTTGCTACTTTGTCTATTTGTCCTAATAGCAGAGTCTCATTCTCCTCTGTTATATTTGGTGGCTTATAGCAGACCCCCAGTAATATTTTATTATTATTTTTAGTTCCCTCTATCTGTACCCACATGGACTCGACCCCCTCTTCTCCCTCTCCTATATCTTCCCTTAGTCTGGGTTTTAGACATGACTTTACATATAAGCAGACTCCTCCGCCTTTCCCCTGTTTCCGGTCCCTTCTAAATAAACTATAATCTAATAAATTTACCGCCCAGTCGTAGCTATCGTCTAGCCAAGTCTCTGTTATACCTACGATGTCATACCTCTCCTCCGATATAAGCGTCTGCAGCTCATCCGCCTTATTGGTCAGGCTTCTTGCGTTGGTCAGCATGCAAGATAAAACTTTGGGGTTATTTAGCATCCTATTCTTCTCTAACGATCTAACTGTACTATCCCCACCCCCCTCTCCACCCTCATTATATTCACTTCTCCCCTTCCCCCTTGCTTGCCTCACATCCCACCGATTTCCTTGGTTCCCCCCCCCCGTCTCTAGTTTAAAAACTCCTCCAACCTATTAGCCATCTTCTTCCCCAGCACCGCTGCACCCTCCCCATTGAGGTGCAGCCCGTCCCTACGGTAGAGCCTGTAGCCGACCGCGAAGTTGGCCCAGTTCTCCATGAACCCAAACCCTTCTGCCTTGCACCAACTCTTTAGCCACTTATTCACCTCCCTAACTTCCCGTTGGCGCTCCTGTGTGGCTCGCGGGATTGGTAGTATTTCTGAGAAAACTACCTTGGAGGTCCTTGCCCTAAGCTTCCTACCTAGGTCCCTGAAATCATTTTTAAGGACCCTCCATCTACCACTCACTTTGTCATTGGTGCCGATGTAGACCATGACCGCTGGGTCTTCGCCAGCCCCACCCAGTAACCTGTCAACCCGATCCGCGATGTGCCGGACTCGAGCGCCAGGGAGGCAGCACACCGTTCGGCGATCCCGGTCTTTGTGACAGATTGCCCTGTCTGTCCCCCTAAAAATAGTCACCCACTACCAGAACCTGTCTTGCCTGCCCTACACTTCCCCCCTCCCCCTCATTACTGGAGCATACACTCCCCCGGCGGTCAGAGGATCTGTCGTGCTCCAATAATGCCGGTTCTGAACCAGCCTTCCTATACTTTTTCCCTCTATCCCTCCTAACTGTTATCCAGCTCCCTGCCTGTTCAGCCTGCACTTCCCCTCTATGCTCCACCCCCAGTATTGACCCATTGAGTGTCTGCTCGGTGAGCAGCAAACTCCGTTCCATGTTGTCGATGCTCCTCAGTACCGCTATCTGAGCACTTAGATCCAGAATTTGGGCTTCCAAGTGCACGATATGCTCACATCTCTCGCAGCAGTATGGATCCTCGAGCGGTTGCTCACGGAATGCATACATTGCGCAAGATGTACACTGCACGGCTCTGGCCAAAATGGACGTCATTCTAAATATGGGGATACAGTCAGTATATATATAAAAGTACAAAACACAATTATTTATATATAGGTGTATGGACGGGGATCAATTAGGGATGTGCAAGTGTATCAATTAGATATCGGCGGGGGATCAGTTAAGTATCAAGTATGGACGGGGGAATCAGATAAGTAGGTCAGGTGGATTAATTAAGCAAAAAGTAAAGTAAAGAAAGAATGAAATACAGTCAGCAATTCAGTCCTAAGTCCTCCCTTCCAAACTCCCTGAATCCAAAGTCACTGAAAAACAAGTCACACACTTACTTTCGTTCGCACTTACGCTCCGGACACACGCAGCTCGTTCACACTCGCAAACTAAGAGATTTAAAGAGTTTTTTTTTTTTTTTCTTCCTTTTCCAGCAGTGTACCCTTCACCTCAATGCACTTCCAAAGGACTTGATGTCCAACCAGCTGCCCCTTATAAACCCTTAATTATGACCCCTTCCCCTTAATTAACCCCTTGTGAGTAAATCTACACCTCAGGATTTTAGTGCAATGTAGTTAACCCTTAAATACACAGGTAGTAAACTAAGAAACTAAAACTGTAGTGAGAAAATAGGTTTTAAAAAGCCCAATAAATCTAAACAGGTAGAAAAGCACTCAGCAGGTCACAATGCAGCACTCACCGCAAATGCTATCAAAAAGTCAAATGTAAATAAAATTAGTATCGCTGAAAACATCAAATTGTCCTGCAAAAAAACAAGCTGCTTCATTACTACGCCAGCGGAGAAATAAAAAAGTTATAGCTCTCTGAATATAGCGATGCAAAAATGATTTTTTTTCTATAAAATAGTGTAATGCAGCAGTATTTACACAGTGCGGTAAAGAGGCAGTGACCCAGGTTAGTCTAACTTAAGTCTTTATTTTGGCAACTCACAACAAAAAGACAAACGTTATCCTCTGGATCGCAGCTGGATCGTCCATAACACTGCGTTGCCGTGGGTGCGTCAATGGCTTTGGTTTCTCCGGCTCTGGCCTGTGTTCAATCTCACACAGACCTGTACTGCCGAGAACTCCTGCTTTCAAGCTCACCAACCAAAACACTGACACACCCAAAGCTTAACTTAAAGTTTAACTGGATTTGGTGGACATGTGCCACTCGCAAAACCCGGAGTGAAGGGAGAAATCCCTCAGTGTAAGATTCCCTATAATGAGGCAGATGGAGACTCTGTGGGCTCTGTGTGGCTTCTGATCCAGTGGTGTCTGTTTTTTTAAGCGTGCATAAAAGTGTGGTCGGCCACAATTTTGTGCACCTCTGAAAAGAACACCAGTGAAGAGAGGCCAGAAGGAATCCAGAGTAACTCTGCTGCCTCATTATAGTGATTGGATTCCTCGGGATTTCATCTGAATCATGTCATTCGGAGATTTAGTTAGAAACCCTGATGTAAGTGCTCATCGTAAGAGCGCAGGATAAATGTGATAAACAATGTTATGTAAAATGAACCCAATAAAAGATTCAACTCACTCCACAAAAAAATCAAGTCCTCACTCAGGTCTGTCATCTGTCAATGGAAATATAGGGGGTTCCCACGTTACTCGTAGTACAAAGGCTCTGAAAAAGCGCTACAGCTCTTCATCTGCCAAAAGAAATCCAGCCAGTTGTGTGCTCCCAAATTCAAATGTCCCTCTCCTATCTGAGTCCCACACTGTGCCTAAACCTCATTTAGCATCCACATGTTTGGCATTTCTATAGCCATGAGAGCCCACTTAATTCACGGTTTCATGTCTACAGAAGCACAAGCTGGGCATAATGTACGGGCGCTACACTGGCAGATTTGCAACTTTCACTTGGCAACATCCACTGCTGCTTGTTTTTGGAAAACACCCATGGAGTCAAAATAGTCACTACACCTGTAGATAAATTCCTGGAGGGGTGTAATCTCCGAAATGGGGCCACTAGAGAGGGGATTATGCTTTTCTAGCACTTAGGGGCTCTGTATATGGAGTCTGCAAACTATTCTACGATATTTTGTTCTACAAGAGTCAAGTGCTGTAGCTCTCCTTCCCGCCTGAGTCTCGCCGTGTGGCTATGCAATGCTGTACAGACACATATGAGGTATTTACACATTCAGCAGAAATTGTGTGACAAATTTTTGTGCCATTTTTACCCATTACCCTTATCAAAATGTAAAATGTAGGGCTAAAAGAAAATTTTTGTGGTAAAAAATGTAATTATTTTTTCTTCACTGCCCAATGGTATAAAATTCTGTGACACACTCGTGGTGTCAATATGATCTCTGCACCCTTAGATGAATTTGACTCACCCCCTGGGCCGTGGGGCACTCGGATCCGGGCAATAGGGGAACGATGGGGGTAGTAGTGGCGACCCGGTCCGTGGCTCAGGGTGGTCAGACCAGTGGTAGTCCCTTTATAAGTTTTAAGTGATGTCTGACTACGCCACCCGTGGATTGCGGTCAGTGCGGACCGCCGCTGCCAGGTAGGCCGCTGGGGCTGATGTATGCAGCTGGGCTAGTGTGACTCCCCACGGGAAGAGTGCGGCCCCAGGGCAGTATAATGGAAGATGGGGGTGATGGTGTAGGGCGTCCCAGTACCGTTAGTGCTGGAGGAGCAAGGAGCACACAGACAACAGATTGCAGTCCAGGGTCTTTACTAGAACAGGTGAACTGACCCACAAACAGTCCCGGCTAGGAGGGGACCTGGATGTCTGAGAGCAATTGGGAAATTGGCCCTGGTCAGGGTGAGGGTGTAGGCCTACCGTGCTCTCTGCGCTCCTTCTGGCTATCTCCTCCTGATAGGGTAACGGCCCACGGTCCCGAGCTCACCGTGTATTCTCGCCTGTATGGCCTGCAACGTGGGTCCCTTTCTACTCCCGGCCTGTTACGGCTTTGCTGGTCCCTTCTGTTGTGGCAGAGCCTCCGGGCTTCTTAGGCCAAGGAACATACAGTCCCCTGCGGACTGGTTATCTGCTGCAGGACGTGGAATCTTCACAGCCTCAGACACCAAAGTCTGGTAAAATGGAGTTCTTTGTCTGCCAAGACAGGCTCACTTCGCCTCTTGTCTCTGGCTTGTGGCTCTCCTACTGCCCCACTTCCTCTTAAGGTGCAATACAACTGTCCCTCTCTGCTCTGGGACACCTCTCAGTCCTGAGACAGGTCGTCCAGTTCTCTCTAACCCTGCCCCCAGTTCCAGCTTTTATAGGGGTAGCCTGCTCCCCCTACTGGCCTGTGACAGGGGGTATTGCATGCTAATGTTCCCCTGACCAGAGAACCTCCTCCTTGCTCTCAGACACAGCTTTATTATATTTGTGGCATCCAGGCCAGGGTGACACAAATTCATTGAAGGGTGTAGTTTATAAAATGAGGTCACTTTTGGGGGAGTTCTGCTGTTCTTTCACCTCAGAGGCTCTTCCAGTGGGTCATGGAACCCGCAAACCATAACAGTAAACTCTACACTATATTATGGTGCTCCTTCCCTTCTGAGCGTTCCACTGTGCCTGAAAAGTATTTCCTGATTACATGTAAAGTATTGCTGCACTCAGGAGAAATTGCACAACAAACTTTGAGGTCCATTGTTTCCTATTAGTCCTTATAAAAATTAAAAATTTGGGGCTAAAACAACATTTTAGTGGCAAAAATATAATTATTCTTTCTTCATCGCTTAATGGTATAAAATTCTGTGATGCACATGGGGTGTCACCATGCTAACTGCACCCCTAGATGAATTCATTGGGGTTGTAGTTTGTAAAGTGGGGTGACTTACAGGGGGTTCTTGTAACGTCTGTCTGAGTCCACAGGCTCAAAAGGCTGCTGCCGACAGACTTAGCACAAGCCAATTCATCTGGCAGATTCCAAAGAAATCCCAATACCCTTTAACCCCTATACAGGGATCTCGTTTTACAATAGGAATATGAATGCTACCATAGAAGGGCTGCCGTCCACAGGTAGGAATGGTTGGCATACAGAGTCAGAGACGAGAGGTCACATCAAGGACAAATCAGGAGCTGTAAGAATAGTCAGAAACAAGCCGGGTCAAAAAAGGAATAAACTAAACAAAACAGGAGCAGAAGATGCACACCGAGCTAGGGAAACACTAAGCTAAATTTAGCATTAACATGAAATACAATCTCAGAATCACTGGGATAAGCTGAATCATTCCAGCATGCTCACCGAAAGGGTTAACAAGCTCACCGAAAGGGTTAACAATACATACTCGCTCATCACTAGTAGTCATCTAACGGCTATAACCATATGCAAACTGGCATAGATAAGTAAAATATAATATCAGACACAGGCGTATGTAATATGATACATCAAAAGACACTGTAAGAAATCTGAAGATATAAATTTAAGTAGTTACAGGGTGAAATGCATAAATGTGCATATCAAAAGTTGTATTCATTGAATTGAAAATATGCTCTATAGAATATTACCCTGAAATTATAACTGTATACAATAGACACAGAGTGATTAACTTCAGGGCCATTAGCAAATTTATATACATAGATATATCAAAAAAGTGCAGAGTATGAACACTTCCATCAATACACACCCGACGCGCGTTTCACAGTCGCTTTGTCAGAGGTGCCCTTAAAGCATATATTATTTGTACAAATATGGTTTTAGCAGCATGAATCAGGTAACAGATTCCCTTGAAGAAATGAACTTTTATTTACCTAGGGTCAAAGAAAACAAAGGAGGTCTATGTGGGAAAAGCTTCACAAACTGCCTGAACAAAAAACCACATCAAAACTAAAGAACCCTGCATTTGTAAAATATGTCTTTAGCCGAAATGACACAAGTGTATGATTTTGTGATTTATTGTTTGTGTAACTATTTCCTACTCGACTTTAAAAATCAAATACGTTCCAAATCTTGTGAGAGCAATTTTTGCAGATTTGCAGGTTGTTAGGGTCATTAGCAAACCTAAGAATCTGTGATTGTGATATCCGCTATGTAAAATGGTCCTGGACGATTATTTTCACATTGAGATGATTGTGAGCAATAATTGTTGAATCATAAGCAATAGAGAAGTCAGGGACAGACACTGACAGCTTCGGCCCCCTGTGCAAGAAATGAGTTTGGGTCTCCCTTCTTTTATGTCAGCCAAGATGTGTGTGTACAGTACAGACCAAAGGTTTGGACACACCTTCTCATTTAAAGATTTTTCTGTATTTTCATGACTATGAAAATTGTACATTCACACTGAAGGCATCAAAACTATGAATTAACACATGTGGAATTATATAGTTAAAAAAGTGTGAAACAACTGAAAATATGTCTTATATTCTAGGTTCTTCAAAGTAGCCACCTTTTGCTTTGATGACTGCTTTGCACACTCTTGGCATTCTCTGGATGAGCTTCAAGAGGTAGTCACCTGAAATGGTCTTCCAACAATCTTGAAGGAGTTCCCAGAGATGCTTAGCACTTGTTGGCCCTTTTGCCTTCACTCTGCGGTCCAGCTCACCCCAAACCATCTCGATTGGATTTAGGTCTGGTGACTGTGGAGGCCAAAGCACAGATTTCCACTGGTCTAATGTCCATTCCTTGTGTTCTTTAGCCCAAACAAGTCTCTTCTGCTTGTTGCCTGTCCTTAGCAGTGGTTTCCTAGCAGCTATTTTACCATGAAGGCCTGCTGCACAAAGTCTCCTTTCAACAGTTGTTGAAGAGATGTGTCTGCTGCTAGAACTCTGTGTGGCATTGGCCTGGTCTCTAATCTGAGGCTGGTGACTCGGATAAACTTATCCTCAGAAACAGAGGTGACTCTTGGTCTTCCTTTCCTGGGGCGGTCCTCATGTGAGCCAGTTTCTTTGTAGCGCTTGATGGTTTTTGCAACTGCACTTGGGGAAACTTTCAAAGTTTTCCCAATTTTTCGCACTGACTGACTTTAATTTCTTAAAGTAATGATGGCCACTCCTTTTTCTTTACTTAGCTGCTTTTTTCTTGCCATAATACAAATTCTAACAGTCTATTCAGTAGGACTATCAGCTGGGTATCCACCTGACTTCTGCACAACACAGCTGATGGTCCCAACCCCATTTATAAGGCAAGAAACCCCACTTATTAAACCTGACAGGGCACACCTGTGAAGTGAAAACCATTTCCGGTGACTACCTCTTGAAGCTCATCAAGAGAATGCCAAGAGTGCGCAAAGCAATCATCAAAGCAAAAGGTGTCTACTTTGAAGAACCTAGAATATAAGACATATTTTCAGTTGTTTCACACTTTTTTGTTAAGTATATAATTCCACATGTGTTAATTCATAGTTTTGATGCCTTCAGTGTGAATGCACAATTTTCATAGTCATGAAAATACATAAAAAATTTTAAATGAGGTGTGTCCAAACTTTTGGTCTGTACTGTATATGTATATATAGGTCCTCTTCCCTCCGTACCAGTCTATCTTTGTTAGTCTGTTTACTATAGTGATATTCTTATTTTGTATGTAACCCCTTATGTAAAGCGCCATGGAATCAATGGCACTTTATAAATTATTAATAATAATAATAATAATATACATTATTGTGAGAAGGTCACTGGTAAAATACTGGAGGGGAGATATGTGTCACTGAGGATGTTAGCTTCAGTGATATGAACCAGGAAAAAATGCTCCAGCACACTATGTGCTGAGAGGGTTTAAATGGCCATATTAAGGGCTGGGTTTTTGTGAACAGCTGAGTTGGTGGGAGGTTGTTCACCATACCCAGGGTGTGGTTCAAGAAGCTAAATGTGGAGCCTTTGGACGCATTCTGTGTTCGGTGTGTCCGTAATTTTGTACTAATTTATGCAGTACGTTTTAATAAATGAGTTGAAAGCTTAAACAGTAAAGTGTTCCTGTGACTATCTCTTTAAGCAGCCAAGTTAGTCGATCTACCACAGATGGTGCTAGAAGTGTGGGCAACTTCCCAAGGAAGCACGTGTGATTGCTGTGGACAAATTGCATGTCTTGGGTGAAGGCGGATATAAGCCAGGAAGCGACGCCAGACAGCATGAAGGAGCTGCTTAAACACCTGGTGTAAGCCCAACAGCAGCAGCAACAGCTACAGCAGAAACAGCTGGCACAACAGGAGACACGTAAGCTGCTTATGCAACAGATCCAGCCGCAGCTCCAGCAACAGCAGCAGCAACAAGTCCAGCATCGATAACAGCAGAAGCAGATTGAATTCCTCACAAAGGCGGTTCGTGACACGGCTGCAGCTCCGACTCCAAGGGCAGTTGATGATTTTTCTATCCGGAAGGTGGTATGGAGAGCCCAGCAGAAAATGACCCCGAGTGACGACATAGAGGCCTTTTTGGCCATTTTTGAAAGGGTCGCCGAGAGGGAGAAACCCCCACCAGAGCAATCGGCGTAAGTGCTGGCGCCATACTTAATGGGGGAGCCCAACAAAGCCTACTATGACTTAGCTTTACAAGACGCCAAAGAATATGTAAAACTGAAAACTGAAATTTTGCATAACTGGTCCACCGCTGGGCATATCACTGTGACAAACTCCCTCGCTCCCAAATGTTGAATCTGCTGCACCTAGTTCAAAAATGGTTGCAGCCAGAGTCCTCTACACCTGCGCAGATGGTAGAGAATGTGGTGATGGACAGGTTCGTACACTCCCTTTCAAGGCCAATGCAGACTTGGGTTGCCTAGGGTGATTCCTGGAACACCGATGACCTGGTCAGACTGGTCGAAAGGTATCAAGGGTTGAAGGTTCCTTGGGGTGGCAACCCACTCCCATACAGGGGAGTCCCAACAGGGGGTGGAGGCCCAAACGATGGTGGGGCGTTCAAGGTACAGAGGAGCGGGGGAGGTAATGCCAAAGGTCCCAGCTAGTGATATTATATGCTGGAAATGTTATGGCCCAGGCCATATAGCTGCCCCTTGACCCCTGACCTTCGAGCAGAAGGACTGCAGCATAGGGAGGTGCTGTTCATATTATTCTTATCCTGCCTGCAGTGTGAAATGTCTATCCAGCGAAGGTCTGCAGGCGTGGGCATCCACTGTATTCTTGGGGATGCCAAGGACTACCCTGTTACCAGAGTGACTATAGAAATTAACTGTGGCACTGAGTCCCATGAGGTCAGAGTAGTTAAAGACCTGCTACACCCAGTTATAATAGGACAGGACTTTAGCTTATTCTGGGACTTAAGGCAAAAGGCAGGGGTGCCAAGTTACTCAGATAAGAGGCAGTTCGACCATGAAGAATTCCCATCGCTGTCGGATGCAGATGAGTTCCCCCTGTGTGTCCTTGCTGGCAACGAGGATGAGACTGCGACCAATGAGACCAACATTCCTGAGTTAGGGGTTTCTGTGGGAATTTTGGGACTGCTCAAATGAAGGGGCATTTGATAATGTTTCTATTCTAAATGGGGTTGCTCAAGTGTCGAGGGCCGATACCAGGTTTCTATTCTTTGCGGTAAATAAGGACTTACTATATCTGGTTGCTAAACTTAGGGAAGAGGTAATAGAGCAACTGATACTATCGGGGCCGTATAGGCATAGAGTGTTAGACCTGGCCCATTCTCATGTCTTGGGTGAGCCCAGGCCGTATAGATGCCCGTTGACCCCTGACCTCCGAGCAGAAGCACTGCAGCATAGGGAGGTGCTGTTCATATTATGCTTATCTGGCCTGCAGTGTGAAATGTCCATCCAATAAAGGGCCGCAGGCATGTACCTTGACAATAAATGGAGTACTGGTGTCTGGACTCGGGGAGTCTGGTGACCCTGTTAAGAGCGTTTGGGCATAGACAAATCCAAAGCACATCCTTCAGAGTTTCTACTGGCCTGGATGTCACCGAGAGATTAACTATTGCCGTTCCTGTCCCACCTTCCACCTTACTGCCCCAGTCTCTCACTTCCATAGTCCCCTAGTGCTATTACCCATAATAGAGGTCCCATTTGACCACATTGCTATGGATCTTGTCGGACCCCTGGTTAAGTCCGCTAGAGGGCATCAATATATCCTGGTGGTCATGGACTACGCAATACGGTACCTGGAAGCGG
Organism: Phyllobates terribilis; assembly: GCF_046119375.1. NCBI lineage: Eukaryota > Metazoa > Chordata > Amphibia > Anura > Dendrobatidae > Phyllobates > Phyllobates terribilis. The sequence goes on along the minus strand of NW_027362762.1, from coordinate 532,338,267 downwards.
TACCATTGAGAAACTCTTCTGCCGGGAGTATAGCCTAAGAGCTATTTTTTTCTGGGATGGGTGTGCCAAAAGAGATTCCCATGGACCGATGAACTCCTTTCATGTCTACAGTGATGCGGGAGTTGTGTAAGGTCCCTCATATTTTGCAACTCTGGACGTTGGTGTACCATCTGCAGATTGGCAGCCTTGTGGAGGGGTTCATCAAAACCCTGAAGGCGATGCTTAAGAAGGTCATGGAGAAGGATGACCACGACTGGGATTGCCTACTCCCATATCTGCTGTTTTCCATTAGGGAAGTTTCACAGGCCTCTATGGGGATTTGTCCATTCGAGTTGTTGGACGGCCGACACCCTCAGGGACTTCCTTGAATGCACATCCAGCTGAAGTAGTCGATTGTGGATCTCCACCTCCGGACACCGGTGCGACTGCACTGGAGATATATCCGCCACTGATAGCAGTATGTAAACTGTAAAGGTACCTTTAAACTTGGTTTTCTTGCTGCAGCTGCCACAATCTATGCCCACATGCAGAAGCCAATGGCCGCAGTTTTGTATAAGTAAAGAGTATTATTAGCTTCAAAGTCTTGTGGCCATGGCTTAGGACAATGGCAATATAAGCACGCAGCCTAATAATTCAGTTGCAACCACTGTAGATTATAAAAATATAAACCAAATATATTGGTGACTTGGCACATGCCAGACATATTAGAAACTGAGCCAGTTGTGAAACAAATACAAAATTTGTTAGACTGCATGCATATAAGGGTATAAAATCCATGTAAGGCTATGTGCCCATGATGCAGAAATGCTCCGGATTTTTCCTGAGCGTTTCTGCATCTCCCCTGGCAGAAAAAACGCATGCGGATTGTACATGCGGATTGTACATGCGTTTTTCCTGCCAGGGACATGCGGATGTGAAGCGTTCTTCACTTGCATTTCCGCATGCGGGTTGACAAGCGCTTTCCAAGCGATTTTAGCATCACTTGGAAAGTGCTTGACAACTTGGTCACACTATATAAATCCATACAACCGGCATGGATTTATATAGTGTGACCGTAAAAGAATGGTACCCGGGTTTGGAGAAGAGGAGACTCTACTCCGGACCCGGGTACCATAGTACCTGTAAAAAAAAAAAGAATAAAATAAAAAATAAATATTATACTTACCTTCTGAGGTCCCCCGGTGTCCTTATCCGATGCGTCTTGGCTTGCCAGCAGGTCGCGGTGGACTAAAAGGACCTTCCATGACGTCATTTAGTCATGTGACGAGTCACGTGACCGTCGACGTCCGCAGTCGCGTGACCTGTCACATGACTAAATGATGTCATGGCAGGTCCTTTTTAGACCATCGTGAGCTGCCGGCAAGCAGGACGCATCGCTAAGGACACCGGGGGCCATCAGAAGGTAAGTATAATGTATATTTTTTATTTTATTCTTTTTTTTTTTTACAGGTACTATGGTACCCGGGTCCGGAGGAAAGTCTCCTCTTCTCCAAACCCGGGTACCATCCGCACATTGAAACGCATGGAATCCGCATCTGCAGATGCAGTGATGCGGATGTCATGCAGTCCAATGCAAGTCAATGGCGGCGAAAACGCCGCGCTTCTGCAAAATAATTGGTAGTGCTGCGTTTTTTCCCGCAATGATAATGCGTAGCGGAAATTTCTGCAGCATGTGCACAGCACATGCGGATTATCATTGGGGGACATGGCAGGCCTTCTACCAAGCGTTTTTTAAGCGTTTCTGCAGCGGAATTGCCGCTCCGGAAACGCTTAAAAAATGCATAGTGGGCACACAGCCTAAGTTATTGAGGGTAGGGCGGAGTAGAGAAGTTCCAAGCCGGTGGCAAGGAAACAATGCAAATAAGAGAGAGCCGTACAAAGTGAACCCACCACATTAAACTAACTGTCTGTGTAAACTGCAATGAAATGAGTTATGCTGTTATTTAAATGTGTAATTATTGTATGCTCCTGGGAAAAGATTTATGAGCCTCCAAGTAAAGTTGTTTTTCTTCACAAACTGCTGACTGACTAATTTGTTCCTGCTCAGGAGCGTAACTTGACCATGAGAGGTGCTCCACTCCAACACTTTAGTATTAGTTGTAAATTCTATATGCAAATTGCCTCTTCAGAGAAAAAGAGGACTTGAACTCTATAGCGCCACCTATTGGAAGCAGCAATCCTACAAGTCACAATCAACCCTTTAACAAGTCGTGCAATATGACTTAGGATAAAAGCCAAATCAGAATCTCAGTTTGCAGACACGGTGTTTCGGGCTGTTGGCCCTCATCAGTGCAAAGTATGAGAACTGATTTGGCTAGATGAGCGGCTCTGGACTGATTTGGCTTTTATCCTAAGTCATATTGCACGACTCATTAAAGGGTTGATTGTGACTTGTAGGATTGCTGCTTCCAATAGGTGGCGCTATAGAGTACAAGTACTCTTTTTCTCTGAAGAGGCAATTTGCATATTAAATTTCCCAGAGGAGCATTGCATGGCGAATTAGCCTCCTTACCTTGACGTGCCAGAGCCGGTATGTCACTCTCCATAAGGAGAATTGTAAATTCTATGAAATTCTAATTGAAGTTCACAGCATCCTTTTTTTATTAAAACCCTTGTAGTTTTTGTTTATTATTTAGTAAAAATACATGGAGGACGGTAGTCTTCATGAACCTTCTACATGATGTTATTCTGTTTATATAAGATGTTTCTGCTAGAAAAAAAGCCTCAAAGCTAAGCACCAGAAGCATGCATAATCATCATATCTGTAAACTGATAGGACTCTGAAATATTCACTCTTTGCCTAAGGGGACATTTAAATTAACAAATAGTAACTTAGAAAGGTCCATGTGACATCAAAGGGACTCTCTTCTTAATTCAGTGTCTGGTTTTCCCACGATTAGCTGGAGAACTACTTCAAATAATTGTGACACTCAGTTCATTTCTTTTTTTATTCAGAATATTTGGAATGAAAATTTCTATTGTTGCAAAGTGACTTGTGGAAAGCTATAAAAATAGGTAAAAACATTTTAAGGGATCTCAGAATGTATTAGACCATTCCTGCATCAGCTAGTATTGATGTTCCTGACTGAGCCCCAATTTAGAAAACTGACAATAACTTTGGAATATTTCTACATATCCCAGTGATTTTTTTTTTCTTGACACATTTTACTTTATGTTAATGGTAAAATTAGGTCAATATGTTTTGGGTTTATTTATGAAAATGTCTGAAATTTGCTGAAAATTTAAAAATATTTGCAATTTTTACTCTTATTCAGTCATATCACACAAAATCGTTAATAACGAACATTTACAATGTCTACTTTATGTTGGTTTCATTTTTCAAATATCCTTTTAGGGTTTTTTTTGTTGTTTTTTTTAGGCTTTTAGAAGACTGAAAGGGAATCTCTCAGCAGGTGTTTGCTATGTAATCTGAATACAGCAGGAGATAGAGGCTGAAACACAGAATTTAGGGATGTGTGCCTTGTCAAAGTGTGTGCTGTTGTTTACTGTGAAGGATTTATCACGAAGAGATTAACATTGCCGGACTAGTCTGGCAACCCTTTTCTGTGATAGGCAGCTCACTGTTTATTGGACTTTGTACACGGAGGGCCTAGAGCAGGCGGGGGGGGGGGGGGGGGGGGCAGCTTTCTTAGCTCTGCTTCATTCTAAATCTAAAAACTCTAATTGTGTCAGAACAGCTGCACTCAGTAATCAAAGTGATACATCATTGGATTCAGCTTCTCTTTTCATCCTGCTCTCAGATTAGGTGGTAAAACCTGCTGACAGATTCCCTTTAAAAGTTTATCCGCATATTTACATGCTTTCAACAGAATTTCCAAAATCAAATTTTTAGAGACCAAATCACTTTTGAAGTTACTTTGGGGACTCTATATATTGGAAAGTCTTTAAAAGTGACCACATTTTAAAAATTACTGAATGTCTGAGGCTGGAGGAAGATGTTAGACAGGCATTCAGCCATGGCACATTTTTTTTCTTCCCAAAGTGCGCCCCTAGCTCAGGGAGGCAGGAAGCAGCGCCCTAGGTGGGTACCTACCCTGCCTGCCCCTCGTCGTGGCCCTTCTTACAGCTGACGTTCTTTCTGCTGGAGTCATTCACTTTTAGATTTGGCCCAGACCGACAGGACGACTTCTTCCATCCAGGAATCATCTCCAGGGATTACAACCAAGACACATTTGACTTTTCTCATTTCCAGCACCGTCCCCAGCACTGTCCCCATCAATCCCCAACCTGCACAAACTCCTTATCCTACTGATACCCTAATGCTGAGCTGCTGCTGCCGTATGTGTCCCTGTTACTGCCCCTACTGTGTGGTACTGTGTGTCCCCTAGATGGTAAAACAACCCTCTAGAACAGAGGTCTCAAACACGCGGCACGCAGGCTGCATGCGGCCATCTGAGGCAGGCATCTGTGGCCCGCGGTGCACCAGAAGTCTCACGCTAGCAGAGAGGAGGAGTGTGCCACTCCGTAATGGCTCTGGCGCTGCCTGATGACATCACACCAGCGCGCAGAGAGTGGAGACGTGACTTTCCCCCCATTGCCGGATTTTGCAGGTGGCATACGCTGTGCGTGTACAGCGAGATGATAGCGGCAGCTCACACACAGAGACGACACTATCATCAGCTGGGGTAAGCTGTATATCACAACTGACAACTTACTTGAAAGGCCACGATCGGTACTAGCACCGATAGCGGTCATTTAACCCCTTAGATACCGCTATCAATTGTGACAGCTTCATCTAGATGGCTATTTCAGGGGAGGGGCTCACTCTTAAGCCTATGGTAACCTGAGGCCAAGTAATGGCCTTTAGGTTAGCCATCTTTGGGGCCTAGAATATGCAGTGTCTTACATGTGAAGTATCAATGTAAGACTGATAGACCTAATATTCTGCAGTACAAAAGTGTTGCAGTATATTAAATCAGTGATTGTCAAGTAAAAGTTAAAGCTACATAAAATAAAAAATCTAAAGTATGAAATTCCGAAAATATTCTGCTACTAAAATTGAAAGTGAAAAAAGTACACATTTGTGGTTTCTTCCCATATGAAATGATCCAAACTATAAATCTGTACCATATCCCTGGCTTACTTTGCTTTCACATTACGTTCAATGTCCCCACCGGGGCATACGTCCGAACCCCCCCACAAAACTGGATTCGAACAAATATGTGCCTATGGGGCCATAGACTGTAATGTATAAATTCAGATACACGTCACTCCGGATAAAAATGGTGCTCGGAAAGGATACCACTCCTAACTCAATATAAGAATATAATCCGGCACTCATATAGTGATATGAAATAAATTCTTTAATGAAATATTCACTGTTCTTAGAGTAATTTTCAAAAATTGCAATCCATACAATGTAACGTTTCGGTCGTCAAACTACGACCTTCATCAGACATTAATGTATAGATAGAAAACAGAACAATAAAAAAAGTATTAATATTTTAGAATACTCATAAATATAAATCAAATATTATAATTTTTACAGAAAAAGACATATAAAGACATAAGATAAATTGAAAAATAAATTCCATCATAGTGGCATACTGTATTGCATATAACAAATAATCCGACAGAAATGAACAAGTCTCAAAAAAGAGAGCAACAAAAGAAATTTGGAGCGGCTAATGGCCGGAAAATAGGACAAAAACTGACATGAGTAAAAAAGGAAGAGCCAAAGAGTACATCTGAAAAAGGAGAAAGGTAAGAAAGAGATTGTAATGAGCATGATAAAGTGAAAGTAAAAACTAAGTATCTAGGACTAAGGGAAATAGTACAAACAAAAGGAATATACAAAAAAGTGAATACAAAAAAGCAATATACATATAAAACAATAGTGAAGTGACCATACGAGAATGGTTCCAAAAAGGGAAAATTGAGTATGCAGAATGTGAGCAACAAACTTACCGGATTGCCGGTGTATGGGGATATACAAAGAAAAAAGCGCCCAGTGTAACGGTCAGAAATGCCTTATGGAGCAGGTGCGCTATCCATGGCGGTATGTCCGAGGAATATATAGGAGAAAAACGGAAGTGTGATGAAGAGAAGGCTGTGTCCGCTAGAGGAAAGGCGGAAGTGCGTCACCTGAACGCACTGGTGGAACGCAGGCAGGAATCTCCAGGAAGTGACGACGGTGGAACGCACATTGGAACGCAGACACCAGGAAGTAACATAGGTGAATCGCAGTGGTGGAACACAAGATGAAGAAAGATGACTGATATAGCCTAAAAAAGGTGCAGACTGAAAAATGAGAACTCCAAAAAAGGTGAACTGTAAATAAGAAGAAAGAAAAAGATAAGTTAGTTTAGTAAAATGAAATAAAATAAAAAAAGAAGCAAAAAATCCAAAAAGAAGGGTGAAAAAAAAGGGGGGGTAAAAGAAAAAGGGAAATGGATCTATAATGGCTCTCTGCATGTCCATACCCTTAGTTGGGACGAGTTCAAGATCGTTGCTAAAATAGAAAAAAATGATGTAATTAGATATTTCACAGAAAGCTCGTGACATCATAATCTCTATTAAGTCCATTAGGTTCAAGGCTCTGTAAATAATGTATCCAAAACGCCTCCCTGATTTTTAGCTGTCTAATTCTGTTTCCTCCTCTTCTATAGGGAGGTACCTGTTCTAAAACAAGGAATCTCAACTGTGCTATTGTGTGACCAGATGTATGAAAATGAAAAGGTATTGGTAAATTAAGTCTACTACAACGGATATCCGACTTGTGGTGAGATATACGATCTTTAATAGATTGAGTAGTTTCACCAACGTATACCTTGCCACAAGGGCATTTTATCGCATAGACTACAAATTTTGAGTCGCAGGTAAAGAAATCACGAATGGGAATATCAGCTCCTGTATTAGGATGTGAAATTTTATCACCTTTTAGAACGTTTGTGCATTGTGCACACTGTAGGCACAGAAAAGTACCTTTCTTTTGTGTGTCTAAAAAAGTTTGTTTGGGTTTCTTAAGGGCTGTTCCCTCATCGGCTCTAACTAGTTTATTCCTAAGATTAGTAGGTCTCCTAAAACAAGGTAAGAATAGGTTCTTAAACTCTGGAATATCAGGATAGCTTCTTTGTAACATGGGCCAGTGTTTGCGGATCTTTTGGTGCAGCCTATAGATAAACGGGTGAAAGGTGTGGACAAAGGGAATTCTGTTCAGTATATCTCTATTAGGTGATGGATCATCAGAGTTACGGCATTGGTTGAGGAGATTTTGAGGATAACCCCTCTGTTTAAATTTGATTTCCATCTCACCTAAACGTTTTGTACAGACTTCTGAATCTGAGACGATTTTTTTCACCCTTTGGAATTGTGATATGGGGAAATTAATTTCTTAGACACTATGATTAAACGGAACACAGAGGGGGATTTATCTATTGATCTCTATGTAAAACAAACGGATAGGAACAATTTACTTTTATATCAGAGCTGTCATCCTAGGGCGGTGAAAAGATCTATCCCCATATCACAATTCCAAAGGGTGAAAAAAATCGTCTCAGATTCAGAAGTCTGTACAAAACGTTTAGGTGAGATGGAAATCAAATTTAAACAGAGGGGTTATCCTCAAAATCTCCTCAACCAATGCCGTAACTCTGATGATCCATCACCTAATAGAGATATACTGAACAGAATTCCCTTTGTCCACACCTTTCATCCGTTTATCTATAGGCTGCACCAAAAGATCCGCAAACATTGGCCCATGTTACAAAGAAGCTATCCTGATATTCCAGAGTTTAAGAACCTATTCTTACCTTGTTTTAGGAGACCTACTAATCTTAGGAATAAACTAGTTGGAGCCGATGAGGGAACAGCCCTTAAGAAACCCAAACAAACATTTTTAGACACACAAAAGAAAGGTACTTTTCCGTGCCTACAGTGTGCACAATGCACAAACGTTCTAAAAGGTGATAAAATTTCACATCCTAATACAGGAGCTGATATTCCCATTCGTGATTTCTTTACCTGCGACTCAAAATTTGTAGTCTATGCGATAAAATGCCCTTGTGGCAAGGTATACGTTGGTGAAACTACTCAATCTATTAAAGATCGTATATCTCACCACAAGTCGGATATCCGTTGTAGTAGACTTAATTTACCAATACCTTTTCATTTTCATACATCTGGTCACACAATAGCACAGTTGAGATTCCTTGTTTTAGAACAGGTACCTCCCTATAGAAGAGGAGGAAACAGAATTAGACAGCTAAAAATCAGGGAGGCGTTTTGGATACATTATTTACAGAGCCTTGAACCTAATGGACTTAATAGAGATTATGATGTCACGAGCTTTCTGTGAAATATCTAATTACATCATTTTTTTCTATTTTAGCAACGATCTTGAACTCGTCCCAACTAAGGGTATGGACATGCAGAGAGCCATTATAGATCCATTTCCCTTTTTCTTTTACCCCCCCTTTTTTTTCACCCTTCTTTTTGGATTTTTTGCTTCTTTTTTTATTTTATTTCATTTTACTAAACTAACTTATCTTTTTCTTTCTTCTTATTTACAGTTCACCTTTTTTGGAGTTCTCATTTTTCAGTCTGCACCTTTTTTAGGCTATATCAGTCATCTTTCTTCATCTTGTGTTCCACCACTGCGATTCACCTATGTTACTTCCTGGTGTCTGCGTTCCAATGTGCGTTCCACCGTCGTCACTTCCTGGAGATTCCTGCCTGCGTTCCACCAGTGCGTTCCAGTGACGCACTTCCGCCTTTCCTCTAGCGGACACAGCCTTCTCTTCATCACACTTCCGTTTTTCTCCTATATATTCCTCGGACATACCGCCATGGATAGCGCACCTGCTCCATAAGGCATTTCTGACCGTTACACTGGGCGCTTTTTTCTTTGTATATCCCCATACACCGGCAATCCGGTAAGTTTGTTGCTCACATTCTGCATACTCAATTTTCCCTTTTTGGAACCATTCTCGTATGGTCACTTCACTATTGTTTTATATGTATCTTGCTTTTTTGTATTCACTTTTTTGTATATTCCTTTTGTTTGTACTATTTCCCTTAGTCCTAGATACTTAGTTTTTACTTTCACTTTATCATGCTCATTACAATCTCTTTCTTACCTTTCTCCTTTTTCAGATGTACTCTTTGGCTCTTCCTTTTTTACTCATGTCAGTTTTTGTCCTATTTTCCGGCCATTAGCCGCTCCAAATTTCTTTTGTTGCTCTCTTTTTTGAGACTTGTTCATTTCTGTCGGATTATTTGTTATATGCAATACAGTATGCCACTATGATGGAATTTATTTTTCAATTTATCTTATGTCTTTATATGTCTTTTTCTGTAAAAATTATAATATTTGATTTATATTTGAGTATTCTAAAATATTAATACTTTTTTTATTGTTCTGTTTTCTATCTATACATTAGTGTCTGATGAAGGTCGTAGTTTGACGACCGAAACGTTACATTGTATGGATTGCAATTTTTGAAAATTACTCTAAGAACAGTGAATATTTCATTAAAGAATTTATTTCATATCACTATATGAGTGCCGGATTATATTCTTATCTTATAGACTGTAATGATGCCGGCAGAGCAAACGTGCATTCTGCTGGCATCATTTTCGGGAGTGTACACATAATGAAAGTGGACACTCAGATGCAGTCTATTATGTCTGAGTGTCCGCCTCCTGTAGGCGGACACTCTCGAAAAGTATGCAGACAGAGCGCACGTTTGCTCTTCCGCCATCATTACAGACTATGGCCCCATAGGCACATATGTCTGAATCCCGTTTGGGGGGGGGGGGTTGGACGTATGCCCCAACGGGGACATTGAACGTAATGTGAAAGCACTCTTTTTGCACGTATTTTTACTGCATTTTTTATGCAAATAAGAAGCTGCGTTTTACAGTACCAGCAAAAGCTATGAGATTCCAGCAATCTCCTGCACACACTGTTTTTTTTTTCCTGACTGAATTGGGAAACTGCAGCATTTTTTTTTAAATCTGCAGCATGTCAATTATTTCAGCATTTTTGCAGCGTCTTTCACCCATAGCAATAAGAAAGTGGGAAAACACTGATTTTTGCCGCGTTTTTGGTGAATAAAACTGACTTTATTAAACAAACTGTAGATTATTATTACTATTCCTATAATCTGCACCAAAAACGCTGCAAAACCTCCTTTTAAGGCCGGTTTCACTCGTCCGTATATTTCCGTTACCGGAAAAAATGGTACCGGAGATATCCGTGTCGTGTGTGTTTTATATTTTGCATCCGTGTGCCGCATCAGGATCACACATACCAATGCCTGGGTATAAGCACTACAGTTAGCTCTGTTCCCAAGCGCCGGGTGCTGAACACTGCCCTCATCATGGTTCCCTGCAGGCGCTGTGATCAGCACCAGCAGGGACAATGATGAGAGTAGTAGTCTGCCCCGCAGTGATCCTGTGTAAAAATAAGAATAAAGTAATAAAATCCATATACTCACCTGTCCAGAGATGTCCTCCGCTGTAATCCTCTGACCGCTGACACAGAGGAGCCGGGGTGAGAAACTACATGAAGAGATTCTGCAGGACTTAAAGGGATTATCCATGACTTTTATATTGATGGCCGATCCTTCATAATGGTTGCAACTGAGTAATGCAAATCTACGCCTATTCAATAAGAGTGGATATGAAATACCCAGCCGTGGCCACTATGCAGTTGATGGAGCTGTGTAGTTCCGCTCCGCAAGTGAGCACATTTGAATACCATGGGCACCGGGAACTGTTGATCGGTGGGGGAGCTGGATGTTGCATCCCACTGATCAGATAGCGATCACCTATCCTAATGATAGGCCATCAATATAAAATTTTCGGACAACATCTTTAATGATTAAATGGCCACTTCATTGAATAAATTAGTGATATGAGATCGGTAGGGTGCTGGCTCCCGGCACACCCCTCGATCAGCTGATAACTGCTCTGGCAGTGAACCAAGTGATGTATGGGCAGAACACAGCATCCTCATATATTGCTAAAGCCCCTTTCATATTGTGTTCTTGCCCATGTTCGTTGGGGGCAAGGACCCCTGTAAAATGGGATTTGGATGTATGTGCTGACGGGGCCGTAGAATATAATGGTGCTGACCAAATCAACATGTGCTCTGTCGTGCTTCATTTTCGGGCGTATACACTTACTACTAGAGATGAGCGGTGTTCGACTAGAACTGTTCGCCAATCTCAAATTCGAGCTGTTTTGGGCTGTGTTCGAGTTGTTCGACGAACCCGAACGATTTCCAAAAAATTCGGCTGTTCGAGGTTATGTTCGATAACTGTTCGTGCACCAAAAGCGTGTCCTGCATGTCTGGCGCTATTTAGAGCACCAATCATGCAGGGATTGTCTGCCACTCACTGTAATGCCACAGCCATGGTGGTTGTGGCATTACAGTGATTGCCCAAATCGATGGGAACAGTGCTCACAGTGAAACATGAAAAGCCGGCAATTCATCAGCGGCATACACCGGTACCCGACAATTTAGAACAGAAAGAATAGAGCTTCACACATAGATTAGATAGATAGAAACATGTCAGTCACATATATATGAAGTACAGTGACAGTGTTGCTTACTGTACTTGTCATTTAGTGTAAAGGATTTATCAAAAAAAATAATAGTGTTTTCATGCACCGTCTCTTTAAAAAAGCCGGCCGGCAATTCAGCAGCGGTACCCAACAATTTAGAATAGAAGAAATAGAGAATCACACATAGATTAGGTAGATAGAAACATGTCAGTCACATATATATGAAGTACAGTGACAGTGTTGCTTACTGTACTTGTCATTTAGTATAAAGGATTTATTAAAAAAAATAATAGTGTTTTCATGCACTGTCTCTTTAAAAAAGCCGGCCGGCAATTCAGCATCTGTACCCGACAATTTAGAATAGAAGGAATAGAGAATCACACATAGATTAGATAGATAGAAACAGGTCAGTCACATATATATGAAGTACAGTGACAGTGTTGCTTACTGTACTTGTCATTTAGTGTAAAGGATTTATTAAAAAAAAATAATAGTGTTTTCATGCACCGTCTCTTTAAAAAAGCCGGCCGGCAATTCAGCAACTGTACCCGACAATTTAGAATAGAAGGAATAGAGAATCACACATAGATTAGATAGATAGAAACATGTCAGTCACATATATATGAAGTACAGTGACAGTGTTGATTACTGTACTTGTCATTTAGTGTTAAAATAAAGGATTTATTTAAAAAAAAATTGGCGTGGGGTTCCCCTTAATTTTAGTCTCTAGCGGAGGTTAAGCAGACTGCTGGGGCAGATGTTTGAAGCCTGGGAAGGGGGTAATACCCACGGAGCTTCCCAGGCTACTAATATCAGCCCCCAGCGGAATACCTAGCCTTTACTAGCTATTAAAATGGGGGACCCCCCAAAAAAATGACGTGGGGTCCCCCCTATTTTAATAGCTAGCAAAGGCTAGGCAGACAGCTGGGGGCTGATATTAATAGCCCAGGAAGGGTGCCATGAATATTGGCCCCCACCCAGGCTAGAAACACCAGCCGTCAGCCGCCCCAGAAATGGCGCATCCTTAGAATGCGCCAATTCTGGCACTTAGCCTCGCTCTTCCCACTGCCCTGTAGCGGTGGCAGTGGGGTAATAGGGTTGGGGTTGATGTCAGCTTATAATGCCAGCTGACATCAAGCCCAGGTTAGTAATGGAGAGGCGTCTATAAGACACCCCCATTACTAACCCCATAGTCAAAGTTAAAAGAAAACACAAACACCCAGAATAAAGTCCTTTAATTGAAATAAAGACACATTCCTTTATTGTTCTAAATTAAACCATACTTACCGTCACGCCCATTCCAGCTGAAGCCAACGATCTCCTGCAATAAAAGAAAAATAATAAAGCAACCTCATCCTTACCTTTCCATGGTTCCCACGACAGCTTCAGCTCTGCTACATCGAGATAACAGGCTGGACCGCAGCAGAACGCCGCCATCCAGCCTGTCATCCCGCAGACACTGAGAAGCGCAGGCATTCTTGCGCTCTGCAGTGTCTGGCTGTGACGGCATCCAGATGAGCCGAGGTCATGTCCAATGAACTCGGCGCACCTCATGCACGTCACTGACAGCGTGGGAGAATTCTCCTGCACTCAGCACTTCAGCGTGAGAATTCTCCCACGCTGTCAGTGACGTACATGAGGTCAGCTGAGTTCATTGGACATGAATGAGCTCACCTCATGCACGTCACTGACAGCGTGGGAAAATTCTCCTGCACTCAGCGCTTCAGCGTGAGAATTTTCCCACGCTGTCAGTGACATGCATGAGGTGAGCTCATTCATGTCCAATGAACTCAGCTGACCTCATGTACGTCACTGACAGCGTGGGAGAATTCTCACGCTGAAGTGCTGAGTGCAGGAGAATTCTCCCACGCTGTCAGTGACGTGCATGAGGTGAGCCGAGTTCATTGGACATGAACTTGTCTCATCTTTATGCCGTCACAGCCAGACACTGCAGAGCGCAAGCAAGCCTGCGCTTCTCAGTGTCCGCGGGATGACAGGCTGGATGGCAGCTTTCTGCTGCGGTCCAGCCTGTCATCTCGATGTAGCAGAGCTGAAGCTGTCCTGGGAACCATGGAAAGGTAAGGATGAGGTTGCTTTATTATTTTACTTTTATTGCAGAAGACATTGGCTTCAGCTGGAATGGGCGTGATGGTAAGTATGGTTTAATTTAGAACAATAAAGAATTGTGTGTTTATTTCAATTAAAGGACTTTATTCTGGGTGTTTGTGTTTTTTTAAATACTTTACTAGAAATTCATGGTGGTCATGTCTAATATTGGCGTGACCCCATCAATTTCGGGCTTAGGGCCAGCTGATAATGCCAAGCTGGCCTTAACCCCTTTATTACCCAGTGAGCCACCGCACCAGGGCCCTGGATGAGTTGGGTACAGCGCCAGAAGATGGCGCTTCTATGAACGCGCCATTTTCTGGGGCGGCTGCGGACTGCAATTTGCAGCGGGTGGGGCCCAGAAAGCTTGGGCCTCCCTGCGCTGCGGATTCCAGCTCCCAGCTGCCTAGTTGTACCTGGCTGGGCACAAAAATAGGGCGAAGCCCCACGCATTTTTTTTTTAAATTATTTCATGAAATTCATGGAATAATTAAGAAAAAAAGGGCTTCCCTATATTGTTATGTCCAACCAGGTACAAATAGGCAGCTGGTGGTTGGGGGCAGCCCGTCCCTGCCTGCTGTACCTGGCTGGACACAAATATAGTGCGAAGCCCCACGTCAATTTTTTTTTAATTATTTCATGAAATAATTTTTTTAAAAAAGGGCTTCCCTATATTGTTGTGTCTGGCCAGGTACAAATAGGCAGCTGGTGGTTGGGGGCAGTCCGTTCCTGCCTGCTGTACCTGACTGGACACAAATATAGGGCGAAGCCCCACGTCAATTTTTTTTAAATTATTTCAGGAAATTCATGAAATAATGAAAAAAAACTTGATGTGGGGCTTCGCCCTACATTTGTGTCCAGTCAGGTACAGCAGGCAGGAACGGGCTGCTCCCAACCACCAGCTGCCTATTTGTACCTAGCCGGACACAACAATATAGGGAAGCCCTTTTTTTCTTAATTATTCCATGAATTTCATGAATCTAAAAAAAAAATGCGTGGAGCTACGCCCTATTTTTGTGTCCAGCCAGGTACAACTAGGCAGCTGGGGGCTGGAATCTGCAGCGCAGGGAGGCCCAAGCTTTCTGGGCCCCACCCGCTGCAAATTGCAGTCCGCAGCCGCCCCGGAAAATGGCGCGTTCATAGAAGCGCCATCTTCTGGCGCTGTACCCAACTGACGGCATCCAGATGAGCCGAGGTCATGTCCAATGAACTCGGCGCACCTCATGCACGTCACTGACAGCGTGGGAAAATTCTCACGCTGAAGCGCTGAGTGCAGGAGAATTTTCCCACGCTGTCAGTGACGTACATGAGGTGAGCCGAGTTCATTGTCGGCTCATCTGGATGCCGTCACAGTCAGACACTGAGGAGCGCAAGCATGCCTGCGCTTCTCAGTGTCCGCGGGATGACAGGCTGGATGGCAGCGTTCTGCTGCGGTCCAGCCTGTCATCTCGATGTAGCAGAGCTGGAGCTGTCCTGGGAACCATGGAAAGGTAAGGATGAGGTTGCTTTATTATTTTTCTTTTATTGCAGGAGATCGTTGGCTTCAGCTGGAATGGGCGTGATGGTAAGTATGGTTTAATTTAGAACAATAAAGAATTGTGTCTTTATTTCAATTAAAGGACTTTATTCTGGGTGTTTGTGTTTTTTTTTTAACTTTGACTATGGGGTTAGTAATGGGGGTGTCTTATAGACGCCTCTCCATTACTAACCTGGGCTTGATGTCAGCTGGCATTATAAGCTGACATCAACCCCAACCCTATTACCCCCTGCCACCGCACCAGGGCAGCGTGGAAGAGCGAGGCTAAGTGCAAGAATTGGCGCATCCTATGGATGCGCCATTTCTGGGGCGGCTGACGGCTGGTGTTTCTAGCCTGGGAGGGGGCCAATATTCATGGCTCCCTTCCTGGGCTATTAATATCAGCCCCCAGCTGTCTGCCTAGCCTTTGCTAGCTATTAAATTAGGGGGGACCCCACGTCATTTTTTTGGGGGGGGTCCTCCATTTTAATAGCTAGTAAAGGCTAGGTATTCAGCTGGGGGCTGATATTAGTAGCCTGGGAAGCTCCGTGGGTATTACCCCCTTCCCAGGCTTCAAACATCTGCCCCAGCCGTCTGCTTAACCTCCGCTAGAGACTAAAATTACGGGGAATCCCACGCCAATTTTTTTTAATAATAAATCCTTTATTTTAATACTAAATGACAAGTACAGTAACCAACACTATCACTGTACTTATTATATATGTGACTGACATGTTTCTATCTATCTAATCTATGTGTGAAGCTCTATTCTGTCTGTTATAAATTGTCGGGTACAGATGCTGAATTGCCGGCCGGCTTTCTTAAAGAGACGGTGCATGAAAACACTATTATTTTTTTTGATAAATCCTTTACACTAAATGACAATTACAGTAAGCAACACTGTCACTGTACTTCATATATATGTGACTGACATGTTTCTATCTATCTAATCTATGTGTGATTCTCTATTCCTTCTATTCTAAATTGTCGGGTACAGATGCTGAATTGCCGGGCGGCTTTCTTAAAGAGACGGTGCATGAAAACACTATTATTTTTTTTAATAAATCCTTTGCAGTAAATGACAAGTACAGTAAGCAACACTGTCACTGTACTTCATATATATGTGACTGACATGTTTCTATCTATCTAATCTATGTGTGAAGCTCTATTCTTTCTGTTATAAATTGTCGGGTACCGCTGCTGAATTGCCGGCCGGCTTTTTTAAAGAGACGGTGCACGAAAACACTATTATATTTTTTAATAAATCCTTTACACTAAATGACAAGTACAGTAAGCAACACTGTCACTGTACTTCATATATATGTGACTGACATGTTTCTATCTATCTAATCTATGTGTGATGCTCTATTCCTTCATGTCTAAATTGTCGGGTACCGGTGTATGCCGCTGCTGAATTGCCGGCCGGCTTTTTTAAAGAAAGCGTCTTCTGAGCAGTTTGTCAGCTTTTGGACACCTTTGAAGGTGTTTTCTATGTGTTCCTATGTGTTTTTGTTTGCCTGCCATTGGTTTTAACGGTGTTCGACGGTGTTCTAAGGTGTTCGACGAACAGTTCGACGAACAGTTCCTCGAACATCCCGGTGTTCGACGAACCGAACCCGAACACTACGGGGGTGGCTCAACACTACTTACTACATGCAGTCTACTATGTCTGAGTGTCTGCCTCAAGGAGGCGAATAGACCTGAAAATGATGCACGACAAAGCACATGTTCGCTCTCCTGGCACCATTATAGTCCATGGCATACGCCCGCAGACTATGATGCATTTCTATGGGAGCAGGACGCAAATACTAACAGACATATTTTTCAATACACAGAGCACCCATTTAGAATCATAAATGGCATCAACGTCATCATAAAAAAAGCGCAAGATTGCTAATGAAAAACAAATATTTCAGGAAAGTGGGAAAACTTATATTTTGTCACAGAGGTCGGAGAGAGAGCCCAGTGTCTGATTTGTTTTCAGTTTGTCGCAGTGCTTAAGGACTACAATGTGCGTCGACATTACATGACGCAGCATGCAGAACAGTATGAGGCACTGTCTGGCAAACTGAGAGCGGAAAAGCTCTCTGGTATCAGGTCATCGGCTCTTATGGATTCGTCAGGTAGACGAGATACCAACTTGTTTAGTTCCTTGTAATAGTCCTGTGTAGGGTTACTACAAAAAACTGGAGTCTGACCCTGCACAGGACTATTACAAGGAACTAAACAAGTTGGTATCTCGTCTACCTGACGAATCCATAAGAGCCGATGACCTGATACCAGAGAGTCCAAGAATAGGGACATTCTATATGCTCCCCAAAATCCACAAATCTGGAAATCCAGGATGACCAATTATTTCATGTGTGGGCACCCTTACTGAGCAAGTTTCTGGATGGGTAGAGTGTGTTCTTAAACCACTGGTAAAGAGTACACCCAGCTACATTCAGGACACGACAGACCTACTGAATAAACTAGCAGCAATAGGTCCTCTACCAGAAGGAACCATCCTGGCCACCACGGATGTGGAATCTTTGTATTCTAATATCCCACACAAGGATGGATTAAATGCCTGCAAAATCTTCATAGAAAATACAGGAATTGTTGCTGATTCTGTGGTCAGACTTAGAGAATTCATCCTCACGCACAATTACTTTGAATTTGATAACAACATATATCTACAGGAAACTGGTACAGTGATGGGAAGTAAAATGGCTCCACAGTACGCAAATCTTTTCATGGCCAAGCTTGAAAGTGATTTTTTGTCCTCATGTCCCATCAGGCCTCTGGCCTACTATCGTTTAATTGACGATATTTTAATCATCTGGACGGGGTCTGAGCAACAGCTGAAGACGTTCCATGAACACTTTAATCGATTTCATCCCACCATCAACCTAACACTCAACTACTCCTGTACTGAAATTAACTTTTTGGACACCATCATCAAGCTACAGAACAATGAAATAGAGACATCCTTGTGCCGGAAACCAATCGACCGTCCTACATACCTTAAATGGGACAGTTTCCATCCCAAACACATAAAAAACTATTATTTACAGCCAAGCCATCAGATACAATCGGATATGTTCAAACCAGATGGATAGAGACTAACACCTTGATGGCCTCAGAAAGACCTTTTTGAAACAGGGCTACCATCCAAGAACAATTGAGAACCAGATTACAAGAGCCACCAGAATATCAAGGAATCATCTCCTACATTACAAAACCAAACAAGAAAACAACCGGGTGCCTCTAGTAGTCACCTAGAATCCAAATCTGGAGGCGCTAAGAAGAGCTGCACGGAAACTACAACCCTTACTACAAAAAGATGCCCGATTACAATCCATATTTCCAGACCCCCCACTTCTGTGTTTCAGGCAGCCCCCAAATCTAAGAAGCATCATTGTCAGAAGCTCCCTGTAAAATCCACCAGCTACAGGTACCTTTCCTTGCAACCGGAAAAAATGTAAAACCTGTCCGTTTATAATGACCACAGACAAGATAAAGATTCCCAATTCACATCAGGACTATAAGATCCCAGGTACGTTCAGCTGTATCACATCTAATGTAGTGTACTTAATTATATGTACCAAATGTCCAGCTGGGGGTCTGTATGTAGGGGAGACAGGGCAAAAACGTAGAACAAGGATGAATCATCATCGCCACACAATAAAAGAAAAAAGAATAGGTCTACCTGTAGCCAAGCATTTTTGTTCCCCTGATCACAGCATAAAAGACATGAAATTACTGGTATTAGAAGGTAACTTCAAATCTCAAAGAGAAAGAAGAATCTCAGAATATAAACTGATGGTGACCTTTAACACTTTCAGAGCAGGAATGAATGTGTCGCATGGATTTATGTCATTCTACATCAACTAAGGAATGTGCTCCTCAGACTTGTGAGGCCATCATAACACTGGACCTAGTCACAGGACAATAAAACCTTCACACTACTTATCTATTAACTGCTAAAATATTTATAGCCAGAACTGTTTATCTCTTCCATAATAACTCTGCTTTTCATCACCTGTCTTACCTATTGCATTTTTTATGTGTCTTATTGTGTATAAATATGTGACTCTTCAGATTTTGTGTTATAGTAGCCTGATGAAGAGACATGCGTAGTCTCGAAAACTTGCAATTTGTTACCATCTTGTCAGTTAGCCATTAAAAGGTATCAACCACTGAGGACTCTCAAATCTAAATATTTTTTTAAAAAACAGCGAAACTTCTTCTCGAGTAGTAACAGGTCAAGTGAAGCTTCTCTGAAAGCGAGTTTTGTTCTCAGTAACATGATAGCAAAACATTCACGACCATTTACTGAGGGTCAGTTCATTAAAGACTGTTTTATAAAAGCAAGTGAAATTACTTGTCCGGACTAAAAGAAACTGTTCGAAGGTATAAGTTTGTCGGCAAAAACTGTTGCTAGTAGAATCAGTAAATCTGATAGTGACGTTCATCAGCAACTGATTACAGCAGCGCAAAGTTTTGAAGCATTTTCCATAGCGCTTGACAAGAGTACTGGGGTAACAGATACTTCATACTGTGCTGTGTTCATTCGTGGGGTTGATGAAAACTTACACACAACCGAGGAATTATTGGATTTATTACCAATGAATGGCACAACGACCGGTCGTGACCTTTTTAAAGAACTTGAAGGTTGTATTAACACAGCAGGACTGCCGTAGGATAAACTGGTGTCTATGGTAATGAACTGTAGCATCAGCGTCCCTGCCTCCTGCCGGGCAGAGACGCCGTTCCCCTCACCGCCGCAGTCCCGGTTCGGCGTTCTCCTGCTCCCCTCCTGCTGATGCTGTGGCGCGCACCGCGCGCAGCTTCCCGGGCACTGTGCTTTGGGCGCGCGCGCTCCCTCCCTCTTAAAGGGGCCGCGCGCGCTGTCCTAAAGAGTCCCCGGCCAATGGCCGGAAGACTTCCCCTTTATAAGGCACTTCCTCCAAAATGGAGGTGCCTGTTCAATGTTGTTGTTTTGTGTGCTAACACTTTCTTCAGCTCTCAGGTCGTACTGCCTGTCAGTCTTGCCTGCCAGTCTGTCTATCAGCCGTGCCCGCCAGTCTGCCTACCTGGAGCACCTGCCAGTTATCTGCCGTTCCCGCCAGTCTGCCTATCCGGAGCACCTGCCAGTTACCTGCCGTGCCCGCCAACTTGCCTACCCGGAGCACCTGTCTGGCTATCCGCTGTACCCGCCTGCTTGGCTACCCAGAGCACCTGTCTGGCTATCAGCCGTACCTGCCTGTTTATCTACCCGGATCACCCACCAGCATTCCTGCCATGCTCATCCGCTGTACCGGTCAGCTCCTGTCATCTGACCCGTGGGAGTCATCTGCTCTCACACAAGGTCGGTCCCAGAGTGGCACCGGGTTCACCAGCCCGGTCCCTCCTGGTTCACGGAGTCGACTAAGCCGCCGTGTGACCTGGGTCGGTCCGAGTAGGCACTTAGTTACCCCCCTCTGGTCCCTCCTTGCACCGAATCACAGAGGTTCCACCACTCGGCCCTGTAACACGGACGGTGCACCAGAAATGTGTTCTGAAAACATTTAGTTATGGGATTATTGAAAGCAAAACTAAACCAGCTTTCATTGTCAGGTCCTTTCAGTGCTATATACTGTATTCTGCATCAGGATGCGCTATACAGAAAAAGTGTACAAATGAAAGAAGTTATGGACTTTGTGGTTAAGACTGTTAACATTATACAGGCAAGAGGTCTTAACCATAGGCAGTTCACTTCACTCTTGTCTGATATGGACAGTGAATATGGACACTTGCTGTATCATACCGAGGTCAGATGGTTGAGTCGGAGAAGAGTGTTAAAAAGATTTTTTGCTTTGAGACAGGAGATAGCGGATTTTATGTCACTGAAAGATAATGACGCCTTCCAACTTTCTGACCCAGCTTTTCTATCTGATTTAACATTTCTAACAGATGTCACAGAACACCTCAACGTACTCAACTTGAAGATCCAGGGCCCAAAGCAGATGATTACAATGATGTTTGCTAGTATAAAAGCATTCAGATGTAGCTGTCTTTGTGGGCCCAACAGCTGCAGTCTGGCAATTTGGCTCATTTCTCAGCTATGCAGTCGCTGGTACGAGCTGAACCAGAACGCTTGAACTACTATTCCAATATAATTTCTCAGTTACTACAATAGTTTGATAGACGTTTTCATGAGTTTCAAGATCTTGAAACTGAATTTGCACTCTTTACCACTCCGTTTGCTGTAGCCATTGCTTGCATTTCAGAAGATCTGCAGATGGAGATTGTGGACTTGCAAAGCAACACTGTTCTTAAACAGAAGTATATGGACATTGGCGTTCCAGATTTCTATAGGTTTGTCGTACAAGAAAAATTTCCAAAACTTCTTAAAGCCGCTGCCAGGATCATGGCCATGTTTAAAAGTACATATGTATGCGAACAGTTTTTCTCTTCGATAAAGCTTAACAAATCAGCATTACGGTCAAGACTTATGGATGAACATCTTCGTGTAACATTGCGATTAGCCAACGCTCATGATTTCAAGCCAATCTTGACAATCTTGTATCTGGCAAACTCTACCAACTGAGCAGCCAGACTGAATTTTGTGACACTTGAACTGGAAAACTGGATTGTTAAAATAAGCATATGGAGTAAGCCTGCAAATTTCCATTAAGTTTAAATCTAGCAGTATTATAGTACAGTAATGTAGAATTGTTATAGTAGTTCAAATAATTAATTGTTTAACAATAATTTTGTACTGTATTAAATTTGAAAGGAATGCGGCCCACCAGCTTACATTTTTTTTTATGTGCAGCCCATTTACTCTGTTGAGTTTGAGACCCCTGCTCTAGAATCTATTAATGCCCTGTGCAAGTGCCTTAGAAAACAATGCCCACATTTTACCCCTTAGAAAATAATAATGCCCTTTGACAATACCCTGAGTGCCCATATAACAATAAGAACCCACTTAACATTTAATAATGTCCAGAGTCTCCCCTTGTACAGCTTCCCTATACACAGTATGATGTTCTCCTATACATAGTATAATGCCACCACACTGTATAGTACCACCCACATACTGACCCCTTAGTAGCCCCCAAACTGTTTGATGGCCCCAACATTGTATGATGACCGCCACACTGTACAAAGGCCCCACATTAGCTTTCACACTGTATGATGGCCCTCTCACTGTATGATGGCCCCCTCGGTAGCCCCCACATTTTATGATGGCCCCCTAAGTATCCTCAATGTAGTATAATGCACCCCATAGTCCCCCATATAGTATAATGCACTCGCCAGAGTCCTCCATATAGTATAATGCACTCGCCAGAGTCCTCCATATAGTATAATGCACTCGCCACAGTCCTCCATATAGTATAATGCACTACCAATAGTCCTCCATATAGTATAAAGAACTACCAATAGTCCTCCATAAAGTATAATGCACTCCCAATAGTCCTCCATATAGTATAATACATTCCCCATACTCCTCCATATAGTATAATGCACTCTCCATGTAGTATAATTCACTCCCCATACTCCTCCATATGGTATAATGCACTCCCCATAGTCTTCCATATGGTATAATGCACTCCCCACAGTCTTCCATACGGTATAATGCCCTCCCCATAGTCCTCCTTACGGTATAATGCCCTCCCCATAGTCCTCCATACGGTATAATGCCCTCCCCATAGTCCTCCATACGGTTTAATGCCCTCCACATAGTCTTCCATATAGTATAATACATCCCATAGTCCTCAATATAGAATAATGCATCCCAGAGTCCTCAATGTAGTATAATGCTTTCCATAAAAAAAATTCTACACTCTCCTCTCCTTCTCATTCGCCCGTTGCTCCAGTCTCTGCAGCGGGCGCTCTGAAGCTTTGTCTTCACTGCTCTGCACAGCGGGCGCGAAGAAGTGATGTCATCGCGTCCGCTGCGCTGAGACGTCAGACGCAGAGGAAGAATGATGGAAGAGGGAAGGTCAGCTGACGCTATCTCTTTAATTATTGTTTTCAATTGTATCAGCATTCAGGATGCCGATACAGTTGAACTTGCAATGACTGCCAGGAGGGGGCCCAGTATCAGTGCTGGCACTGGGCCCCTCGGCTCATGGGCCCCATAATGGCCGCAAGGCAGTGCAAGGAGATCGTGTCTCCATGGTTTACCAGAGAATTTAACTGTATCGGCGGGCTGCACATGCCAATACAATTAGAAGTAGCACAGCTCCGAGCGGGCCGCTCAGAGCACGGGGCCCAGGGTGACTGCACACTCTGCCCCTTCCTCCCCGCTAGCTATGCTATGGGTCCTATGCATTTCAAATCAACATATTGAACTTGAATTTTTCTTAGTCATGGCGTGCAAAATAAATCAAAAAATTGTCTTATGTATTGTCAGAGAGGAAACTGAAAATCCATAAGAAGTCTCCAGAGAGGGGACGTGTCCTCCCCCCATCTCTCATTGAACATCTGGGATTAATTATAACAGGGAAAGTTAGAGAAAGAGAGCTCACACCTCCAGCTCCTTTGAAGCAGAGACCTTCTGCCGTGGACAGGTGACTAAACTGGATATCTGCTTGGGAAAAAGACAGTCAGCTTGAGATCTATTTATGCAGAGGAGGAGAAGTGCAGGGGTTGCATTTGTTCCAAGGAAGAAGCATCTTGGGCTTAAAGGATTTTTCTGAGTGTTCCAGACTTTGTCTCTCCATTGTCCAGATATGAATATTTGGTATTTGTATCAATCCAATATTTATGGGATATATGTAGATTTTTACATCGTAACGAAGGGACAGACGTGATGCATTTGTTACTGTAAAAGTCAGAAGGCCGGTAAAACCTAGAATTTACCGGTCAATCTGGACATTTACCGAGGCCGTCGGTAAAAGCTCAAAATGAAAAGTAAAATTGGACTTTTACCTGTGAAGTCTTGGTAAATGTTAACATTTACCGTCGAGCGTGGTAAAAGTCAGAAATATCAGGTGTGAAGATGGAACATCTGACTTTAACCAAGCGCAGTTGGTAAATGTGCACATTTACCACGGCTTCTTGGTAAATGTAGCTGAGAAGGGTGTAAGCGCAGTTGGTAAATGTAGTTACTTTTACCAACACATGCTGGTAAATGTAAAGATTTACCAATTCGCCCAGGTAAAAGTCCAAAATCGTTCGTTTATATGGAATACATCTGACTTTTACCAACGCTGTTGAGAAATGTTATTGAGTCGCCCCCTGGGCCGTGAGGCACTCGGAACCGGGCTTCAGGGCAATGCTGGGAGTAGTAGTGGCGACCCGGTTCCGTGGTTCAGGGTGGTCAGACCAGTGGTAGTCTGCTATGTGCTGTAGGTAATGTCCGACTACGCCACCTGTGGATTGCAGTCAGGGCTAACTGCCGCTGCAGTGCAGACCGCTGGGGCTGATATAAATGTGCAGCACTGAATAGTTCAACTCCCCACAGGAGGAGTATGGCCCCAGGGCAGTATATATAATAGATGATGGAGGGGATGATTCCGACCACGATAGCCAGTAAACGGAGGCCTCTTAAACAGTTCAGGGTCTTTATTAGAACAGGTAAAGTGACCCAGAAACAGCCCACGTTCCCGAGCTCACCGTGTTCTCTCGCCCGCATGGCTTGCAACTTGGATCCCTTTCTACTCCCGGCCTGGTACGGCTTTGCTGGTCCCTTCTGCTGTGACGGAGCCTCCGGGCTTCTTAGGCCAAGGAACATACAGTCCCCTGCGGACTGGTTATCTGCTGTAGGACGTGGAATCCTCACAGCCTCAGACACCAAAGTCTGGTAGATTAGTTTTTTTGTCTGCCAGGACAGGCTCACTTCGCCTCTTGCCCATGGCTCGTGGCTCTCCTACTGCCACACGTCCTCTTAGGCTGCAACACAACTGTCTGTCCCTGCTCTGGGACACCTCTCAATCCAGAGACAGGTTGTCCAGTTCTCCCTAACCCCTGCCCCCAGCTCCAGCTTTTATAGGGGCAGCCTGCTCCCCCTACTGGTCTGGGACAAGAGGTGCTGCATGCTAATGATCCTTGACTAGAGGACCTCCCCCTTGCTCTCAGACACCGCTTTATTATATTTGTGGCATCCAGGCCAGGGTGACACATTCCCCCCTAGTAAAATTTAGTACTCCGGGACTAAACAATAAACAAAGATAATATGCATGACCATAAAACATCAGTAGACAAACGATGCACAGGATGAGTCCTTAAGGTCACAGTGTGGTCTGTGACCGGGTGTCCATTTCACCAACACAACGGGGAGCCTTAACCAGGTGGGGGTCTGTCCTAGCCCCAAGTCCTTTAAAGTCTTAGTTCATTCCTTGGTTAGGCTCCGAACACAGTCCATACAAAGTCCCGGTTATTAAAAGTCCATAACCTTTGAGTCGGTACGGTAACTGTGAGAAACTGAAATACACAATTACTAATCAGGCATGTAAGTTTGCAAACATTTCAACACTTGGCAACAGGGTTATTTACAGTTTTAGTGCACCCTATATTCTCCAGCGAGCGGGTGTCTGCCCCTTTTGTGCTCCTGGTTGACCTGCGTAACCCACTGTCTGGTGGTGGACCGACCTGGCTTTCCCCACTAGCGTTAGGGGTACAGCTACCAGCTGGGTGTACAGGTAGGGCAGGCTGCTGTCTGCGGGTCCTCTGGCTCACCGCAGGTATGGCAGGCTCACTGTCAACAGAGGGTTGACTCTCCTGGGCTGCTGGTACCGGCTCTTCTGCCTCTGGAACTGCTTGCTCTTCTACACCTTCCAGCTCTGGTGTAGGTTGTTGCTGAGCCGGTTGCAGGAAATGCAGGACAGGTACCACTATGGCATCATTTATGCGAGTCCAGGACTGAGGGAACTCTCCGAGAACGGTGCTGATCATTTCTTCCTTGTCCTCTGCGGGTTCAAGGTCTCCTTGATCCTCTTCTGCACTACAGAGTTGCTTGGGGCACCTTTTTAGGTGGTCTCTGGAGACGGTACAAGTGGTTTCTCCTCCATCCTTGGTGATCACGCACACCTTCGAGTTGTCGTGATCAGACTGCAGTTTGGTGTAGGGTTCCCTTTCTCACTGGTCGTCCAACTTATGTAGCCTTCTCTTTCGCTTCAGGACCTGCTCACCAGGTTCTAGGGGACCAGCAGGGGCATGTTGGTTGAAGAGTCTTTCTTGCCTTTCTCTCACCTGGGCCAGGCTCTTCTCCACACTCTCCTGTACCTTCTTGTACTGCAGTCGCCTTTCCGTATCCCAGTCCGCATCCGGGGAGGTGTCCTCAGGTGTTAGGACTCCCATCTCCAGATCTATGGGCAGCTTACCTGGTCTGGCTCGCATCAGGTAAGCCGGGGTGCAGTTTGTAGCATTCACCGGGATATGGTTGTATAAGTCTATTAGGTCCGGCAGTTTTTCTGGCCACAAGCTGCGTTCCTCCAGGGGCAACGTCTTCAGGAGATCAATGACTATATTGTTCATTTTCTCACACATCCCGTTGGTTTGTGGGTGGTAAGGCGTTGTCCGAATCTTCTTACAGCCATAGAGGTTGCAGAACTCTTGGAAGATTTCAGCCTCGAACGCTGGACCCTGGTCCGTCAGAACTTGTTCTGGATACCCGTGTGGACGGCAGAAGTATTGCTGGAAGGCTCTGGCCGCCGTTTGGGCTGTCAAGTCTTTTACCGGGGCCACCACTAGAAAACGGGAATAGTGGTCCGCGATTGTCAGGGCGTAGATGTATCCTGACCGGCTTGGAGCCAATTTGACGTGGTCCAGACCTACCAGCTCAAGAGGCTGCTGGGTGACGAGGGGCTTCAAGGGTGTCTTCTGGCTGGTGCGGTCTTTTCTCCTTAAGTTACAAGGGCCACAGTCCCTGCACCACTTCTCTACAGCCCCTCTCATGCCAACCCAAAAGAACCGTCCTCTTTGCAGGAACTCCAGTTTCTTCCAACCGAAGTGCCCCGCTCTGTCATGGTAAGCCCCCAGGACCATAGCTGCATCCCGCCTTGGGACCATGACTTGCCAGGTCAGCTCGTGTGTCCGGTGGTTGACAAGTCTTCTGCACAGCTTGCCTTCATAGAGGAACAGCTTGCTCTTCTCTTTCCATAGCTGCTTGGCTTCCTCTGGAGCATCCGGATCTAAGCGGGCGTCTTCCTGGGTCAGCAGATCTTTCACCAGGCGGATCGCAGGATCACTATCTTGGGTCTCGGCCCAGCTGTGGTGAGGTAGGGGATTGATCATAACAGTTGTTAAATCTTCCTCCTTCACGCGGTGGGAGTATTGAGCGGCTCCGTACCGGTGAAACGCGGGGAGTTCTACCTCTTCCAGCTCTTCTGGGTCTTCGTCACCTTCAGGTAAGTGAGGCATTCTCGATAGGGCGTCAGCGTTGGCATTGGTTTTGCCTGCCCGGTACTTGATCACGAAGTCATAATTGGAGAGACAGGCCATCCACCGCTGTTCCAGGGCACCAAGCCTTGCACTGTCTAGGTGTGTTAACGGGTTGTTGTCCGTGTACACAGTGAACTTCGCGGAGGCCAGGTAATGCTTGAAGCGTTCCGTTACGGCCCACACCACCGCCAGGAATTCTAGCTTGAAGGAGCTGTAATTCTCCGGGTTCCTCTCGGTGGGCCTCAGCTTCTGGCTGGCGTACGCGATCACCCTTTCTCTGCCCTGTTGGTTTTGTGACAGTACGGCTCCCAGTCCCACATTACTGGCGTCTGTGTGGAGAATAAAAGGCTGGCCATAATCAGGGTAGGCCAGGATCTTATCCCCTGTGAGGGCCATCTTCAACTGGTGGAAGGACTCCTCTTCCGGTTTATCCCACTTGAAGGGTGGCTTTTGGCTTCTGGACTTAGACTGTCCTATCAGGAGGTCCTGCATAGGAGCTGCCATCTTAGTGAACCCGGGGGTGAACCTTCGGTAGTAGCCTACCAACCCGAGGAATTGCCTCACTTCCTTGATGTTCGAAGGGCTTGGCCAGATCTTGATTGCCGTGACCTTGTCAGGGTCGGGGGCTACTCCTTCCACACTTACCACGTCCCCTAGATACTGGACCTTCGGTTTCTACAGGTGACACTTTGAAGGTTTCACCTTCAGGCCATAGCCTGCCAGGGCTTCGAACACCTCGGCCAGGTGCTTTAGATGGTCCTCGTAAGTCTTTGAATAGACGATCACGTCGTCCAGGTAAAGGAGGACCGTCTCGAAGTTTTGGTGCCCTAGACAGCAGTTCCATCAGCCTCTGGAAGGTCCCTGGTGCGTTGCAGAGCCCGAAGGGCATCCAGTTGAACTCGCTCAGTCCCATTGGGGTGGTGAAGGCGGTCTTCTCCTTGTCAGCCTCTGCCACAGGAACCTGCCAGTACCCGCTAGTAAGGTCCAAAGTAGAAAAGAAGTTAGCTGATTTTAGTGCGGCTAAAGACTCTTCTATTCTAGGCAGCGGATATGCGTCTTTGTGGGTGATACGGTTGATTTGTCTATAGTCCACGCACATTCTCATGGTGCCGTCTTTCTTTTTTACCAGAACCAGGGGGGCTGCCCAGGGGCTACAGCTATCTCTAATGACCCCAGCTTCTTTCATTTCTCTTAGCATGCCCTTGGCGTTCTGATAATGTGCAGGGGGTACAGGCCTGTGTCTCTCTCTTATTGGTGGGTGGCTCCCCGTGGGGATATGGTGTTCTATCCCTTTTACTCTGCCGCAGTCTAGCGGGTGCTTACTAAAAATTCTCTTGTACTCCTGGACCACCCGGTAGACTCCTTGTTTTTGGTGCAGGGGAGTGGAGTCGGCACCCACATGGAGTTTCTGGCACCAGTCCTCCTTTTGTTTCTGGGAGCCATTACCCTCCGCCTGTGGAGATGGAGGCAAAGGCTCCACGGCCCTGATAGCTTTGTGTTCGACAGCAAACAGTTTGGCAAGTGTAGCGTACCTGGGTAAGTGTACCTCCCTCTCCCCAATGTTGAGAATGCGAACGGGCACCCTCCCATGACGGACATCAACCACCCCCCGGGCTGTCAAAATGGTGGGCCTGCTGTCTGAGTACACGGGTTCTACCATGGCTTGGTAGTCTCTACCTCTCAACCCGATTGCAGTCCGACACCAGATCATCATTTCACTTTTGGGAGGCATGGAAATGGGGAATGGGTCACTCAGTCTTGCGCTACCGATCTCACCACCAGACAGTTCTACCTGCTGCCGTCTCATCAGGGCTTTTATCTCCTTCTTGAGGACTCTCTGTTGGCTGGAACTAGTATTCACCGCCACCTGTTGTAGAATTACAATTACCTCTGAAAGACAATTTTCAATCACGCTAGTACCCACAGTTATTTTAGGGTGACTTTCACGACGGTCAATGTCCACAATAATCACTCCCTGTGCCGGTAGTTCAACTTTACCAATTTTAATGGTCATCTCCTTGAACCCCATCTGCGGCACGGGCAAGCCATTACTGGCGATGATGCTCAAGTCACTGTCTGGATACCGTGTTATATCAGCATCAGTCCAATACTGCTTAAAAAGTACATAAGGGATAGTAGTTACTTGCGACCCGGTATCCAGCAAGGCGCTCATGGGGATACCGTCCAGCACCACGGGTAAAACCGGGCGCCCCCCAACGTACTTATCACGCCAATTATAAGGGCCTGGTGATCTTATGCCTGGGGGTTGGCCCTCTGCCCCAGGTTGGACCCGTTTAAATTACAGTACCTGGAAATGTGTCCGGGCTGGTTGCATCGACGGCAAATGGGCTGTCCATCCTCTGCGTAGCGGTCTGTGGGCCTCCCTCGGAACGACGGTGTCCTCCTCTGTCGACGCCACGGGACATCCTCCGGACTTGAAGCCAACTCGATGGGTCTTGACGGGTCCACTTGTAACGCCTGGACGGTCCTGGTCAACGCCGTGACGCTCCTGGTCAGCTCCTGGACTTGGTGGTGCTGATCTTTTGACGGGGCTTGGTTCAGGGCCTGTGCATCGGCCCCCACAGAGTCCATAGAGGAGGGCGCCGCCTCCTGGTGGTAGGAGAGAGCAGGGCGCCGGGGGTTTATAGCGCCACTTGTTGCGGGTTCACGGAGCACCCTTATGGGCCTGTCCTTGAATTGGGCAAAGGTCAGGTCAGGGTTCTGAAAGAACATGAGGCGCAGCTGGGTCCTGTGGGCGCTAGACAGCAGACCTTCTATGAACTGTTCTGTTAGTAGCTTATCCGTATCCTGCACGCTGCCAGGGTCAGCTTGTTTGATGGCTCTCAAGGCTTCCTGCAAATTTAGGGCATAGTCTCTGATGCTGTCCTGTGCCCGCTGCTTACATCCGTAGAACCGCATTTTAATTTCAGCGGAGGTACGTGTATCAAAGGTACTCCGCAGCCAGGCCAGAATGTCCTTTACTGTCCTTTTCTCCTCAGCGGGCCATGACTTTACCTCCCGCTGGGCTGCGCCAGTTAACTGCCCTGTCAGTATGCTAATCCTCTGTTCCTCTGTCAGGGGGTAAACTTGGAACAAACTGTACAGCCTTTCCTTAAAGTCAGTTAGTGCATGGGGCTCCCCTGAATACTTGGGCAGCCAGGCCGCTCCAGGGATGTAAGGCAGGGAAAATGGCATCACCGCTGCTGCAGCGGCGCTGGTGGTAGAAGGTCCCTCCACATCAGTCATCTTCCTCCCCCCTAGTTAAGCGTGGCCTACCTTCCGACGATCCTCTTCTGTAGGCCGCGGCTCCGCTGGTGCTGCTCCGGACGAGGACCTTGCGTGGCGTCCTGGTGACGTCAGCGTCGCTCTCTCTCCCTTCCAGGACCTTGCGCAGCGTCGGTGCGTGGGGCTGAGCTTCGGGTCTCATGCGGTTTGGACGTCCACGCCCCTCTTCTTCCCACGCGGGGTCCTGAAGATGGCGTCCGAAGGCGGGAAAACGGCTGAAAATGGCGGGAAACCTCTTCTTCAGGTGCGTGTACAATCTTTTTCAGGCACGCAATACCCGTTTGCGGCGGGTTGGTTACAATCCTGCCGACTACGCCAAAGCTGACTCACCCCCTGGACCGTGGAGCACTCGGAACCGGGCTTCAGGGCAATGCTGGGAGTAGTAGTGGCGACCCGGTTCCGTGGCTCAGGGTGGTCAGACCAGTGGTAGTCTGCTATGTGCTGTAGGTAATGTCCGACTACGCCACCCGTGGATTGCGGTCTGGGCTAACCGCCGCAGAAGTGCAGACCGCTGGGGCTGATATAAATGTGCAGCACTGAATAGTTCAACTCCCCACGGGAGGAGTATGTCCCCAGGGCAGTATATATAATGGATGATGGAGGGGATAATTCCGACCGCGATAGCCAGTAAACGGAGGCCTCTTAAATAGTTCAGGGTCTTTATTAGAACAGGTAGAGTGACCCAGAAACAGGCCCGGCTAGGAGGGGGCCTGGATGTCTGAGAACAAGTGGGAAGCTGACCCTGGTCAGGGTGAGGGTGTAGGCCTACCGTGCTCCCTGTGCTCCTTCTGGCTATTTCCCTCCTTGTAGTGTAACAGCCCACGTTCCCGAGCTCACCGTGTTCTCTCGCCCGTATGGCTTGCAACTTGGGTCCCTTTCTACTCCCGGCCTGGTACGGCTTTGCTGGTCCCTTCTGCTGTGGCGGAGCCTCCGGGCTTCTTAGGCCAAGGAACATACAGTCCCCTGCGGACTGGTTATCTGCTGTAGGACGTGGAATCCTCACAGCCTCAGACACCAAAGTCTGGTAGATTAGTTTCTTTGTCTGCCAGGACAGGCTCACTTCGCCTCTTGCCCCTGGCTCGTGGCTCTCCTACTGCCACACGTCCTCTTAGGCTGCAACACAACTGTCTGTCCCTGCTCTGGGACACCTCTCAATCCAGAGACAGGTTGTCCAGTTCTCCCTAACCCTGCCCCCAGCTCCAGCTTTTATAGGGGCAGCCTGCTCCCCCTACTGGTCTGGGACAGGAGGTGCTGCATGCTAATAATCCTTGACTAGAGGAACTCCCCCTTGCTCTCAGACACAGCTTTATTATATTTGTGGCATCCAGGCCAGGGTGACACATTAAGATTTACCAAGACTTCACCGGTAAAAGTCCAATTTTACTTTTCATTTTGAGCTTTTACCGACGGCCTCGGTAAATGTCCAGATTGACCGGTAAATCCTAGGTTTTACCGGCCTTCTGACTTTTACAGTAACACATTCACTCGCATTACTGTAAGGCCATTAAATTCATTCCAACTTAATAACAGTAAGATAGCCGATGCTATCCATCTCATGTTTGACTTCCAAGTAAAGATAAAATCACGATAAAAAATATTACAACAATATATAGCGCCTGGAACCCCCAGGTGCGAAGATATCCTGCAAGTTGGGTATCTCATAAATTTCTGAAGGGCCAAGCACCTCCCACAATCAGCCTCCACATGAGCTTATCAAAGGTAGGTATGTGGACGTAACCTTGAGCTAATAAAAAGCAGAATTTAGGTTTGGGTGATCTGTCAGTCCTTGGAAGACCTAATTTGCTGTGGGTTCTATCCATTTTCCAAATCAGAGTGCTTCTCCTCTGCTAAGCTATGAGCCATTTCCGTGACCAGGTTTAATAGTTTTCTATCATTATTCCTTTTTATCCCATGTAATTGTATATACCATATTGTTTTATTCCCATTTTGTATCATCTTGTATATATATTTTTTTATAAACACTGCCTATCTTTCTGTATTAAATATATAAAATTTAATAGCGCTATTCCTCTTGCACTGTAAATGGCACCCCTGAAGTCATACGCTAATTGTAATTGGTGTACTATCGCCTGTATAAACTATTGGTGGTGGAAGCTAGTAGTTCTTTTGTTATTGCGGAGCTGGAAGTGACTGAACGGAGGGTATATACATACAGTGGTGTGAAAAAAGTGTTTGCACCCTTCCTGAGTTCTTATTATTTTGCATGTTTGTTACACTTAAATGTTTCAGGGAAAAAGAGATCCAAACCTACAGGGCTCTGTGTAAAAAAAAAAAAAAAAAAAAGTGATTGGTGCCCCCACCCCCCCCATAAAAAATAATTTAACTGTGGTTTATCACATCTTTGGGAAGCAGAGTTAAATTTCCCTAGGGTCACACAGGCCTGATAACTGCCACACCTGTTCTCAATCAAGAAATCACTTAAATAGGACTTGCATGGCAAAGTGAAGTAGACCAAAAAATCCTCAAAAGCTAGACATCATGCTGCAATCAAAAGAAATTCAGGATCAAATGAGAAACAAAGTAATTGAGATCTATCAGTCTTGAAAGGGTTATAACGCCATTTCTAAAGCTTTGGGACTCCAACAAACCACAGTGAGAGCCTTTATCCAAAACTTCATCATTTCTACGGTGTCTACAGGAGACCAGTTAGAAAATGATGAAGAGGGGTTTTGTTCCAAAAATTGATGAGCGTATAAATTCGTTTGGCCCACCATGAGGTTTACAAAATCCTCAGACAAAAAGACTTTGAAAAAGTCTAGTTCTGTGAGGCCGGTGGTGTCATACTTGATTCCTGATTCCGCCACGCAATCAGGAATCAGTGGCTCATAATTTTCGAGGGGCGAGGTCCATATGGGATCAGTAGTGGGGAGCGCTGGATCATCTTCTCTTCTGCGACGACTGCGGGGCAGTCCAGCAGCACCTGAGGAGGAAGACGACGAGGAGTAGGAAAAAGAAAGAAATGTGGGATCCTCGCCCTCGCTTTCATTGTCGGAGGCAAGAAAAACGTATGCCTCCTCCACTGAATAGCGAATTTGGGATGAGCGGGACATTTTTTGTTATGTATGTGGTGCGTGTGTGTCAGTACTTTATTTAGAGTGTGTGGAAAAAGGAAATACTGTATGTGGTGCAAACAGTGAGCACGAGTGTGGATTGGTGAACTATGTCACCGATCAGCACTCGGCGGCTGCTGGATGTGTGCACGGATGTGTGGGGAGTGGGAAGAGGGGAATTGGAGTGGATGAGGGGAGATCAGAGATGACTTACCAAAGGCTTCTCTGTTCTTCTTTCAGCAGCAGGACCGGCGCTGGTGACCGGGAGCCCGGATCAGGAGACCGGGAGCCCGGACCGGGAGCCCGGCGCTGGTGACCAGAAGCCCGGAGCAGGAGACCGGGAGCCCGGAGCAGGAGCCCGGCGCTGGTAACCGGGAGCGCGGAAGCCCGGAGCAGGAGCCCGGGAGCAGGAGCCCGAAGCAGAAGACGGAGTACGGAGCAGGAGACCGGGAGCCCGGCGCTGGTGATCGGAAGCCCAGAGCAGGAGACTGGGAGCCCAGAGCTGGTGACCGGAAGCCCGGAACAGGAGACCGGGAGCACGGAAGCCCGGAGCAGGAGCCCAGGAGCTGTAGCCCGGAGCAGGAGACCGGTGCTGGAGCTGGAGATCAGAACCAAGAGGGTTAACAGGGACACTGGGGTTAGGGGGATTAGGGTGGATGAGGGGAGATCAGAGATGGACTTACCAAAGAGTCAGCAGGACCGGAACAGAAGACCCGGAGCAAGAGACCGGAGCCCAATGCTGGAGACCGGGAGCGGCGCTGGAGACCAGTACTGGAGCTGGAGACCAGAACCGAGAGAATCAACAGGGACACTGGGGTGAGGGGGATTGGGGTGGGAAGGGCTGTAAAAAGACGGGGGAGTGGGGAGAGGGGGATTGGGGTGGATGAGGGGAGATCAGAGATGGACTTACCAAAGGATCAGCAGCAGGACCGGAACAGAAGACCCAGACAGGAGACGGAGCCCGGAGCAGGAAACCGGGAGCCCGGAGCAGGAGCCCGGCGCTGGTGACCGGAATCGGAGCTTTAGACCGCTGCAGGAAAAAAAAATGGTGGTAAGGGGGGTAAAAAGAGGGGGGAGGGGGGATTGGGGTGGATGAGGGGAGAACAGACTTACCAAAGTCTTCTCTGCAGGATCAGCAGCAGGCTCTGGAGCAGGATCTGGAGCAGGAACCACAGCAGGTCAGGAGCAGGAGATTCCACCCACGGTTGTTAGGAGCACATGACAGCAGATAA
Source organism: Phyllobates terribilis (assembly GCF_046119375.1). Lineage (NCBI taxonomy): Eukaryota > Metazoa > Chordata > Amphibia > Anura > Dendrobatidae > Phyllobates > Phyllobates terribilis. The sequence goes on along the minus strand of NW_027362762.1, from coordinate 532,303,168 downwards.
AATCAGCTGTCATGTCCCCAGAAAGGTGCGGGCTCATTGCTGGAGCCCGCCCCAAAGGGAGAGACCCGACATGTGCCGTACATTTATGGCACATGTCGGAAAGGAGTTAATACAGGTAATGAGTGCAGAGTAGAATATCCCCCATCCTGGTATATATGCCGCCCCCCTTCCTTTTATATGTGGTCCCCATCCCCATCCTGGTATGCCTGGCATCCCTCCATCTTGGTATGCATGGCACCCCTCATCCTTATCCTGGTATGCATGGCACCCCTCATACATGCATGATTCCCTCATCCTTATCCTGGTATGCATGGCACACCTCATCCCCAAACCTGGTATGCATGGCATCCATCATCCCTGTCCTGGTATGCATGGCACCCCTCATCCCTGTCCTGGTATGCATGGCACCCCTAATCCCTATCATGGTATGCATGGCACCCCTAATCCCTGTCCTGGTATGCATGGCACCCCTCATCCCTGTCCTGGTATGCATGGCACACCTCATCCCTGTCCTGGTATGCATGGCACCCCTAATCCCTGTCCTGTATGCATGGCACCCCAAATCCCTGTCCTGGTATGCATGGCACCCCTCATCCCTGTCCTGGTATGCAGGCACCCCTAATCCCTATCCTGGTATGCATGGCACCCCTCATCCCTGTCCTGGTATGCATGACACCCCTCATCCCTATCCTGGTATGCTTGGCACCCCTAATCCCTGTCCTGGTTTGCTTGGCACCCCTAATCCCTGTCCTGGTATGCATGGCACCCCTAATCCCTGTCCTGGTATGCATGGCACCCCTAATCCCTGTCCTAGTATGCATGGTCCCCCTAATCCCCATCAGGCTGCACATTAAAAAAAATAAACACTCATACTCACCTCTCTTCTCTCCTCCAGCGCTGCGTCCGGTCTGCCTGCACTGATCTCTCCATGTGAGCCGCGCATGACATCACTGCCATGCGTGGCTCACAAGGAGAGATCAGCTGCCGGAAGTCACTGCTCCCCACGCCGGGTCTGTGTGCGCGGGGAGCAGTGACTTCACTCTCCTTCATAGCCGGCACACAGCCGGCACATAAGTGCGTCTTATGGTCCGAAAAATATGGTATCTATTTATTATCGGGTTGTCCATTAAAAAGAATGATTTCACAAGGTACATACAATAAATAGTTACAAAGTGATTGTCCATTTGTCCATAATTAGCTTAATTGTTGAGATTCACCCATCTTTCCCTGGGATCCTGGATGGTAGATTGCGTCTGTCTGTGTCCAGCACGTGTGTCAAGATAACACCATGTGTCTGGGTAAAGAAAGTGTTTCCTTGGGCCTACATCAGCAGCTGGTTTACACACAAACCCTCGTCCTATGTACTGTGGAATGGCAAGAAGCCCCCTGTCTCTAACATGGGTTTTTTATAGGCCGGTCATATGGCACCTGTTCTTCTAATTATGGTGCTGAACTAAAAATACACAAATAGCGCATGTCATCTAGAAAACCTAGCACGATGGCTGATGCAATCTTATGTATGGTACAGAATTCAGAATAAAATTAATATCCATAATTAATATTTAACAGTATGTATGTATATGTATACTACCGTTTAAAAGTTTGGGGTCACCCAGAGAATTTTGTGTTTTCCATGAAAACTCATACTTTTATTTATCAAATGAGTTGCAAAATGAATAGAAAATATAGTCCAGATATTGACAAGGTTAGAAATAATGATTTTTATTTGAAAGAATAATTTTCTCCTACAAACTTTGCTTTCGTCAAAGAATGCTCCCTTTGCAGCAATCACAGCATTGCAGACCTTTGGCATTCTAGCTGTTAATTTCCTGAGGTAATCTTGAGAAATTTCACCCCATGCTTCCTGAAGCCCCTCCCACAAGTTGGATTGGCTTGATGGGCACTTTTTGCGTACCATACGGTCAAGCTGCTCCCACAACAGCTTAATGGGGCTGAGATCTGGTGACTGCGCTGGCCACTCCATTACAGATAGAATACCAGCTGCCTGCTTCTTCCCTAAATAGTTCATGCATAATTTGGAGGTGTGCTTTGGGTCCTTGTCCTGTTGTAGGATGAAATTGGCTCCAATCAAGCGGTGTCCACCGAGTATGGCATGGCGTTGCAAAATGGAGTGATTGCCTTCCTTATTCAAAATCCCATTTACCTTGTACAAATCTCCCACTTTACCAGCACCAAAGCAACCCCAGACCATCACATTACCTCCACCATGCTTGACAGATGGCGTCAGGCACTCTTCCAGCATCTTTTCAGTTGTTCTGTGTCTCACAAATGTTCTTCTGTGTGATCCAAACACCTCAAACTTTGATTCGTCTGTCCATAAAACTTTTTTCCAATCTTCCTCTGTCCAATGTCTGTTTCTTTTGCTCATATTAATCTTTTCCTTTTATCAGCCAGTCTCAGATATGGCTTTTTCTTTGCCACTTTGCCCTAAAGGCCAGCATCCCAGAGTCGCCTCTTCACTGTAGACGTTGACACTGGCGTTTTGCTTGTACTTTTTAATGAAGCTGCCAGTTGAGGAGCTGTGAGGCGTCAATTTCTCAGACTAGAGACTCTAATATACTTGTCTTGTTGCCCAGTTGTGCAGCGGAGCCTCCCACTTCTTTCTACTCTGGTTAGAGCCTGTTTGTGCTCTCCTCTGAAGGGAGTAGTACACACCGTTGTAGGAAATCTTCAGTTTCTTGCCAATTTGTCTCATGGAATAGCCTTCATTTCTAAGAACAAGTATAGACTGTCGAGTTTCACATGAAAGTTCTCTTTATCTGGCCATTTTGAGAGTTTCATAGAACAAACAAATGTAATGCTCCAGATTCTCAACTAGCTCAAAGGAAAGTCAATTTTATAGCTTCTCAAATCAGCCAAACCGTTTTCAGCTGGGCTAACATACTTGTGCAAGGGTTTTCTAGGGTTTTCTAAACATCCATTAGCCTTCTTACACAGTTAGCAAACACAATGTACAATTAAAACACTGGAGTGGTGGTTGTTGGAAATGGGCCTCTATACACCTATGTATATATTGCAATAAAAACAAGACGTTTGCAGCTAGAATAGTCATTTACCACATTAACAATGTATAGAGTGTAATTCTGATTCATTTAATGTTAGCTTCATTGAAAAAAAATGTGCTTTTCTTTCAAAAATAATGAAATTTCTAAATGACCCAAACTTTTGAACGGTAGTATGTATATATACAGTATAGACCAAAAGTTTGGACACACCTTCTCATTTAAAGATTTTTCTGTGAAAGTAAAAAATAGTTTTCCAGCACACGATGTAGAAAAATTAAAAAAAGCCTTTATTTAATCCATCGTTAAAAAATACAATTCCAACAGAGATAAAAGCATGTGTAGGCTTACGCGTTTCGGATCATATTTGACCCTTAGTCATAGTCATGCTATGACTAAGGATCAAATATGATCTGAAACGCGTAAGCCTACACATGCTTTTATCTCTGTTGGAATTGTATTTTTTAACGATGGATTAAATAAAGGCTTTTTTTAATTTTTCTACATCGTGTGCTGGAAAACTATTTTTTACTTTCACTGAGGATTTTTCTCCCAGATGGGGATGGACTAATTCCGAGCACCGAGATCATGGAAAGGAGGACTGGGCAGGCTGGGCCAGGTGAGCTGAAGATCTTTTTCTTACTTGCTTAAAGATTTTTCTGTATTTTCATGACTATGAAAATTGTACATTCACACTGAAGTCATCAAAACTATGAATTAACACATGTGGAATTATATACTTAACAAAAAAGTGTGAAACAACTGAAAATGTCTTATATTCTAGGTTCTTCAAAGTAGCCACCTTTTGCTTTGATGACTGCTTTGCACACTCTTGGCATTCTCTTGATGAGCTTCAAGATGAGCTTTGTTAAGTATATAATTCCACATGTGTTAATTCATAGTTTTGATGCCTTCAGTGTGAATGTACAATTTGCATAGTCATGAAAATACAGAAAAATCTTTAAATGAGACGGTGTGTCCAAACTTTTGGTCTATATTGTGTATATATATATATATATATATATATATATATATATATATATATATATATATATATATATATACAGTGCCTACAAGTAGTATTCAACCCCCTGCAGATTTAGCTGGTTGACACATGCGGAATTAACTTGGCATTGTGACATTTGTACTGTAGATCAGCCTGGAAGTGGGAAATGCACTGCAGCTAATATTGTTTTTGGTTTTTTTTTGTTTTGTTTTTTAAAACGTTAAAAGTTAATTCAGAGTGTCATTTATTATTCAACCCCTCAAACCACAAGAATTCTGTTTGGTCCCCCTAAAGTATTAAGAAGTAGGTCAGCACCAAGAATAATGAGCTTCACATGTGTGGATTAAAGATCTCTTTTGCCAACCTTTTCTGACTATTTAAGACCCTCCCCAAACTTGTGAACAGCACTCAGACATGGTCAACATGGGAAAGACAAAGGAGCATTCCAAGGCCATCAGAGACAAGATCGTGGAGGGTCACAAGGCTGGCAAGGGGTACAAAACCCTTTCCAAGGAGTTGGGCCTACCTGTCTCCACTGTTGGGAGCATCATCCGTAAGTGGAAGGCTTATGGAACTACTGTTAGCCTTCCACGGCCTGGACAGCCTTTGAAAGTGTCCTCCCGTGCCGAGGCCAGGCTTGTCCGAAGAGTCAAGGCTAACCCAAGGACAACAAGGAAGGAGCTCCGGGAAGATCTCATGGCAGTGGGGACATTGGTTTCAGTCAATACCATAAGTAACGTACTCCACCGCAATGGTCTCCGTTCCAGACGAGCCCGTAAGGTACCTTTACTTTCAAAGCGTCATGTCAAGGCTCGTCTACAGTTTGCTCATGATCACTTGGAGGACTCTGAGACAGACTGGTTCAAGGTTCTATGGTCTGATGAGACCAAGATCGAGATCTTTGGTGCCAACCACACACGTGACGTTTGGAGACTGGATGGCACTGCATATGACCCCAAGAATACCATCCCTACAGTCAAGCATGGTGGTGGCAGCATCATGCTGTGGGGCTGTTTCTCAGCCAAGGGGCCTGGCCATCTGGTCCGCATCCATGGGAAGATGGATAGCACGGCCTACCTGGAGATTTTGGCCAAGAACCTCCGCTCCTCCATCAAGGATCTTAAGATGGGTCGTAATTTCATCTTCCAACAAGACAACGACCCAAAGCACACAGCCAAGAAAACCAAGGCCTGGTTCAAGAGGGAAAAAGTCAAGGTGTTGGAGTGGCCTAGTCAGTCTCCTGACCTTAACCCAATTGAAAACTTGTGGAAGGAGCTCAAGAATAAAGTCCACATGAGACACCCAAAGAACCTAGATAACTTGGAGAAGATCTGCATGGAGGAGTGGGCCAAGATAACTCCACAGACCTGTGCCGGCCTGATCAGGTCTTATAAAAGACGATTATTAGCTGTAATTGCAAACAAGGGTTATTCCACAAAATATTAAACATAGGGGTTGAATAATAATTGACCCACACTTTTATGTTTAAAATTTAATAAAATTCAACTGAGCAACATAACTTTTTGGTTTGTAAGATTTATGCTTCTGTTCATAAATCCTACTCTCGTTTGGAGTTTGAAGGCTCTAACTTATTTGCATCTTATCAAACCAGCTAAATCTGCAGGGGGTTGAATACTACTTGTAGGCATTGTATGTATGTATATGTATATATATATATATATATATATATATATATATATATATATATATATATATATATATATATATATATATATATATAATGTACTAGCAGCCCGAGTTCCAAAACAAATAAGTTTCGGGAAGCTAGAAAAGTGTGTTCTGCGTAATAAGGGCCAATAGGTGCAGTGTATAATATACAGAGCACGCTGGCCACACGCGAATGCAAAAAATTTGTATATGTGTTTCATGCTAAAGAATTAATTCGACCACTTGGATTTCTAGCACATGCACAATGGAAATCCCTTAATAAAACCTCATATTTCTGGAACCACTTCCAATTTAAAAATAAAAACTAATTACATTTCTGGATTCCCCGCATTTAAACACGTATTTCATAAGCAGGTTGATTCTGTGTTGTAGCATTAAGTTTTGAGTTAATCAGAAAAGAACAAATCAGTAGAAGCTGTGTTGGTAATGGCAGAGCCAGAGTAAATCGGACTCCCCTCAACATTAAGCTCTTTATGTAGTAAGATATGTATATATATTCTCACATATGTATCTTGGTGAGTAGCTATGTTGTGAGCTTTTTAATCTAATTGCCCTTAAGGAGTCATACACATATAATATACAATTAATCACGGTGTTGATGATTCCTTTATGGCAGCTAGGCTAAAAAGCGCACAACATACTAATCAAGATACATGCAATTTATATGTGAAGCATAATTTATGTGCCGCTAAATGCATATTAAATGGAACTAGTGTAAGATAAAAAAAAAAGGACGTCTATAAGTCATGCTGGTGGGTGTGGACCCACTGCGCAACAGGCCGCACTTACCCTGGAGGGGTGTAACTAAGCGGCTACCTGGTCTTCACTAGAGCCTCTGATGGTGAGGTTAGGCTTGAACTGCAGGTAGCCACCAGGTACCACTCCAGGACAGTACCCAGTACTGCAGCAGCTGACCCCGGGGGTCAGGAATGCAGGTGAGAAGTTAATGTGTCTGGCAGGACAGGAACAGGAACACTGTCAGAAAGGATACTGGTGCAGATTCAGACTGGACGGCTGTTCAAACAGGGCGGATTCAGGATTACAGGTACTGGTTCAGACAGGACGGTTGGCTTTGACAGGACAGGTTGAGGATCACAGACAGGACATCTGGTTTAGACAGAATGGGTTCAGGTTCAATTGGATTCAGGTTCAGGTACAGACAAGACAGATTCAGTTACAGGGACCTAACAACTAAGTAGCAAGTGCAAGACTTTCTACAAAAATGTAATTTTCTTTTTTTGAGAGTCTCCCCCCTACAACCTGATTGATATTTTTTTCTATTAAACCCATGTAAATATAATAAAAATGTAACGCTGAGGCAGTGTTCACACATAGCATAAATGCTGTGTTTTTTCTGCACGTTTTCTGTAGGTGTCCGTAATGCACAACGCTATAGCAATTTTCCCTGACTATTGCTTGTTGGCTGCATTTCTTTTATGCGTTTTCCCCCACATTTGATGCGTTTTTGGTGCAGATGCGAAGCCGCATTTTTATCACTTTTTAAATAATACAGAGAATCTTTGATTTTGCACTTGAAAATGCAGCAACATATTTTTTTCCTTGCGTTCTTTCAGGCTCCACATAGAAACCTACAATGATGCTGACCATTATTGGCACCCCTTCATTTTTTTCAAAGACTGTACAATATCTTCTGAAATAAATGGAAATGTGCCAAAGTTATACCCTCAGGATTTTTTAATTAGTGGTCCAAAGTAATACAACAATAAAACATTGTTTTTCAGCTTCCATGTTGTAATTTCAAAGCAGAAACGGAATAAACAGCATGTGCAGCAACAAAGGCACCCCTAATTAATACTTGGTTGCACACCCTTTCGCATTGCTGACAGCCTCCAAACATTCCTTGTAGCCATCTATAAGCTTCTTGCACTTCTCAGCTGGCATTTTCTCCCACTCTTCCATTGCAGTTTTTTCAAGCTCTTGAATGTTTGCAGGGATCTTTTTCTCAATGTCAGATTTCAGCTCACCCCAAAGATTTTCAATGGGATTGAGGTCAGGACTCATCGCTGGCCATTTTAAAACAGTCCATTTTTTCTTTTTCAACCATTCCTGTGTACTTTTGGATGTGTGCTTTGGGTCATTGTCTTGCTGGAGGACCCATGATCTTCGACACAAACCAAGTTTTCTTACACTGGGTAGGACATTTTGCTCTAAAATCTCTTGATAATTCTCTGATTTTATGATTCCTGTGATATGGTCAAGGCCTCCAGTACCAGATGCAAAAAAAAAAAAACGCAACCCCACAGCATTATGGATCCTTCACCATGCTTAACTGTTGGTAAGGTGTTCTTTTCCGTATAAGCTTCATTGCGCGGTCTGTAAACAAACTGTTGCTTTGCATTGCCATTGTTTCACCTGTCCACTGAACATTTTCCCATAAGGATTGTGCTTTGTTAATATCATTATATTATTATTATTGTTTGTCAAGGTACTCTTTGGCAAGGATCAGTCGTTCGTTTTTATGTCTTTTCTTCATCAATGGTTTCTTTTTTGCTTTCGCCCATAAAACAATGCTTTGTTTAGTGTGTGATGTATGGTACATGTTGAAACCATGACTCCAGACTGTTCCAGGTTGGCCTTCAGGTTTTTGGATGTTTGACGTGTTTTTTTCCACCATTCGCACCAACCTTCAAAGACCTCTCTTGTCAATTATCCTCTTTCCCCCACCTCCAAGGAGATTCTTTATGGTTTTATGCTTGGCAAACTTCTTAATAACATTGCTCACTGTTGAAACTGGGATACCAAGGTCTTTGGAGATGGCTTTTTACCCTTTAGAAGTCTTGTGTTTGCTAATATTAGCAGTTCTATTGTCCTCAGACAGTTCGTTTGTCTTCACCATTGTGACAAAGGAACAGGGCCTACCATGTGGCTTTTTAAAACACTGAAGTCATCATTCATTGGCTAATTCATGTCACATGGGCACCAACAGTTATTACAGGTGAAACTCTTTTGTAATCTACCACAGGCGAGTCAAAATATGTTTCCATACTAAATTAATGTAAAGGGTGTAAATACCAGTGACACAGCAAGGTTTAGGTTTTTCTATTTTTCTCTCCCATTATTTTTTGTTTTAAACTATTGTTTTATCATTTGCTCTTTTGTATTTTCTGTATCATAAAAAAACATTTAAAAACTTGGCTTCACAGCTGCACTAAAACCGCACCTAATAAGTATGAAAAGGCATAAAAAATGCAATAATCAGAGATGAGCGGGACGCACAGATGATGTCTAGTGTTGAGCGAGTATGTTCTATTAACCCTTTCGCCGAGTATGCTCGGGCCGAGCTCCGAGTATTTACAGCTGCTCGGTGATATGTTTGAATCGCTCCTGTGTGCATGATTTGCGACTGTTTGACAGTTTTACTACATGTGAGGAATGTGTAAGAAATAGACATTCCTCACATGTAATAAAGCTGTCAAACAGTTGCAAATCATGTACAGGGAGTGATTCAACCATATCACCGAGCAGCTGTAAATACTCGGAGCTCGCCCGAGCATACTCGGACAGAACATACTCGCTCAACACTAATGATGTCGCACCAGCTCTGGCTAATCAAAAGCCAGGCCAGGAACAACAGAAGGTAAGAGATTTGTGGCCTCCCGTCCAGCCACCAAGTATCGCTTAGCTGGACGCTGGACCAGAGACTCGGGAATTGCTCATCTCTAGTCCCAACTGACCCAGACAGCGGACAGTCCCAGAATTGGGTCTACACCCTGCAGTCTCAGATGTCTACTGAATCTCTTTCATTGCCACTGACCTTCTCACATCTCTTGCTAGGCTAGAAAGAAATGGTAAATGGGCGTGGATTGGGGTGTGGAGAGGGGCATGGCCAAAGTTTGCCACAGCATGCTGCGCGCACTACATAATCTGTCCCTCTTTCTGCTCGTCGAAAGTTGGTAGGTATGATGAAGCGCAGACTGTGTTAGCACTATACCATACCACAAGGAGATTGTCCTAATCGCCCTATGGTGGGGAAGAAACCCCCTTTCACAATCACCTTCATTTATCCTTCCTGCACATATACTTTAAATGCTTTTGAGCAGAGCTCTCACTCCTCTTATTTAAGTTGTTAATTACCTGGAAACTCTGTCGGATTTTGTTAATAAATGCATCCTGTGAATTCTAAAGTCTCCAGAATATGTAGTGATCTATAAATATATATATTATTCTAAAACTATAGACTCTCTGTATATGTATGTATGTATATGTAATATATATATATGTATATATATATATATATATATATATATATATATATATACATGCATATATTACCTCTTATTGTTATAGAAACTATATAGTCTTTGTTTTTGGCAGGCAAGAACCACAAGAAGGAGCACAAAGTCTTCCTAGGCTGAGAAATCAAAAGTCCGAGGATACCTTTTTGAGGAGAACATCAAGAGAATCAAAGGTCAGATATTAAATTCATTACAGCTATTTAAGCTGATGTTTCCATGCAGCGTGTCACTAAATATCTATGGCACAGATAACTGTATTCCTGACACATCCCAATAAAAACCAATTCTTCTCATGCCTTTGCAATGAGTCAGTGAGAATTCCTTCTTTCTGAGCAGCCACCCACTACTCAACAGAATTTCTATTGTCCTGACGTAGCAGAATCCAGATATTGCTGAAGAGCTGAGACTCCTGTGTTTTCCTCCCGCTCTTCCTGGAAATCTGGGTCAGTAATAATTATCTAGTAGAGCATTGCACCCACACGTGTCTGAATAACATACCAGCCTCAGACTTACTGTGCAATGAAAGCAATGTAATTATTGTAATGTGGCTAGTAAATGTCTGGAGTGTACAAATGCCACTACTATTTGGTACTATTTGGTAACCAGGATAAACTTATTCGGTATACATTGCTTCAATGATGTTCAACTTTTTCAAAGATGGGATCCTAAAGTTGAACCCTAAAATCACTTCTAGAAGCGTCTGACAGTGGATTATTCAGCTGTCCATATTGAAATAAACAAGAATGCTCGTCTGAGCTGAATATGCATGTTTATGGTAGCGTCGGGAAAAATAGCTGTCAGTCAAATGATGTCATTGTGTCATTATGTCAGTTGGTTTTGCTCCATGACATCACCTATAGCAGTGACCAGGAAAATTTTCAGGTTTTTTTTCGTACATGCGTTTTTTTTTTTTATCATTTGAATATTGAGATAAAGTAATTTTTGCGTAACTGTCATATTTACCCTATTTTTTTGTGGATATCAGATGATATTGGTGGAATAATAAGGGAAACAAGTGTCTGTTTTTTCCATTTTTGTTATTACCACTAAAATACATTAAAAATTTGTTCCCCATTCTGCAACAAATATTTTTATATATTGAACTCGTTTAGTGTTTGTTTTTGTTTTTTTTTTGCAGAGGTGTGGCTACTTAGAGCATTTAGATTGACAGTGGCATCTTTTTTTATTATTATTTATTTTTTACCTGTTATTTTGTATTTTTTCATTTCATAAAAGATATTTGGAGGGCTTTAAAATGTACACATTTTTATTTCCTTTGTAACTGGGGCTGGTATTGTAGCCCCAGTTGCAGGGGAAATGTAGCCTCCTGGCTGCATAGCAGAGCTGTCTTGGTCTCCTATGACCCAGCCGCTGCTGCTCTCTCCCTATACACAGCGATCACATGACTGCTGTCTATGGAGGAGGAAGCGACTTCAGCGCTTCCTATTACTATGTACACAGCTCTTGTTTAGTGTAATCTATACAGCAATGGAGAAAGCACAGACAGTAATAAACCATCTGTGCTTTCTCTATAGGGACTCCAGCAGTGCCTGATAGCCCGATCACCACTTTCGCAGCTACACAGTCACGTAAGGCTGCAATCCTATGCAGTGATATCTTAGAATACTGCAGAGTAAGGGTGGGACTATCTGGATGTCTAAAGTTTGTGGGCTGTCTGGAAGCAGTTAATGTGAATTTCTGAAAAAATAGGTGAAATTTCTAAATTAAAAGACCATAAGGGATTTCCTGATTGCACCCTTCATTTTCCCTATGTGAGTTTTCATTTTTTTACTTATTGTTCACAATTTTTTTCAATATTTTACATTCAGTTGCTTTCTTGAGTATATGCCCAAGGAACTGGTGCAACTTCCAGAAATGGAACCAGGAATTCACTTCCCCATTTTAAAATAAACTGTTTAATGAAACAATAGTGGTTTTATTTTGCCTTTCTAGAACATTAGAATACAAAGAATTCCATGCAATGAGTTTATTATACTTCCCAATTATTACTGGATTACTTATTAAAGAGGATTCTAGAGTACTTGATAAAGAGGATTTTTCTTTCAAAACGTGAGGTCTAAGGGGTAACATTTCTCCTTGCGGAGAGTGACATACCGGCTCTGGCATGCCAAGGTAAGGAGGCTTATTCGCCATGCAATGCTCCTCTGGGAAATTAAATGTGCAAATTACCTCTTCAGAGAGGAAGAGGACTAGAACTTCCAACAGGTGGCGCTATAGAGTTCTAGTCCTTTTGCTCTCTGAAGAGACAATTTGCATATTTAATTTCTTTCAAAACATAAAATGGTTGAATAGGAGTGGAAAGGCTAAAGGGACTCTGTCAGCATAGAATGACTGTTCAAACGAAGTTCCGCCTCTCGGTGTTTCACAGCGGAGTCAATCATTTATATACACCTTCCCATCTGCTTGTTTTCCCTCAATCTCCTCTCCCCTCTTCTTTGATTGACAGCTCTGGCTTCATAGAGCCAGAATGAGAAGGAAAACAAGGGAAGCAACTTAGGAGTATGACATACATATGAAGTTATAGCAATGTAAGGGTAAGTGTAAAAAGTGAGGTATATGTCATACTGCAGTCTGTGTGGGATTATAATGGCAGACAGTCAATGAAATAATAATGGAAAAAACAAGGAAAACCGACCATGAAGTCCGGAATGAGCGGGGAGTTCAAAGCATATGCTTTATCAAACAATCAGGAAGGTAACAAAAAGTGTACAACAAGCAGGGGCGCTCACATAGAGTATATATGAAAATCATATATACATATATACAACAACAGTATGGAGGGTCAGGTATAATGCCAACCTAATACAAATTCATTTATATTATAAAATGTGTACATGTAACTGTGTATGGTTAAGGCACATAACTGATCAAAGATAAAAACCTATTCCATGTACAGTAATATAAACGAATTGTAACAAAATAGTGATGTCAACCGTACTCACCGCAAGAAAGGGATAGAAGGACCCCCAGCTGAGTGGCGCCACTCATTTATATTACTGTACATGCAATATGTTTTCATCTTTGATCAGTTATGTGCCTTAACCATACACAGTTACATGTACACATTTTATAATATAAATGAATTTGTATTAGGTTGGCATTATACCTGACCCTCCATACTGTTGTTGTATATATGTATATATGATTTTCATATATACTCTGTGTGAGCGCCCCTGCTTGTTGTACACTTTTTGTTACCTTCCTGATTGTTTGATAAAGCATATGTTTTGCACTCCCTGCGCATTCCGGACTTCATGGTTGGTTTTTCTTCATAGAGCCAGAGAAGGGCAGGGATAGAGGAAAATAAGCAGTTGGGAAAGAGCATATAAATGATTGGCCCCGCCATGTACCACAAGTGCCTGTACTTGGTATGAACAGTCATTCTGTGCTGACAGAGTCCCTTTAAAGGGATAACCTACATTTGATAAAGTTGTTTTCTGAGGCTCTGGTCACACTTGCGTTCAGATATTCAGTTTGTCTGATCCCTTTTAGTAACAGATAAATGGAATTAATGTCAAAAACAGATCTGTTGCATAACTGATGCATACAGAAGTAGAGGGACCTTATTGAGTATCATGGGGTCCATTTGGGTTGTGTCATTTGCCAGTTCTGTGTTCTAAAAATACATAACTGAACCCAAATGGACCACATAATAATAAGTGGGGACCATTTGCTTCTAATTCAATGAGTTAATTTTGACATTACTTCTGTTTGTTCCTAGAACAGAACAAATATAATGTCCAAATGGAAAAATGTGAACATGGCCTTTTCTCAGACATACTGGCATTTCTCTGTTTTGAGCAAACTTTTTTTTTTTTTTTACTAAGTTGACAAGAAAAAGTGCACCAATATTGGTGTTTGATTTGGTTTCTCAGATAATGGGCTCTGCTCTAACTTCTGAATTACTACTATATGGCCATTTATACATTTTGGGTACAAATGCTCTATCTTTACACTTATTTTTTTTATCTTTTTTTTTCAGACTCGATCTCTTAGTTACTCAGAGTTGGAGTTTCCAGCGCCTAGCTTTCTCCAGAGGTTTGGAAGTCTGACCTGGCGCAAGAAAAGGTTTAACGCCTTTGAATATAGCAATGCTTCCCCTAATATTTCAAGCCCAACAGAATTGCAGTGGTCTGTGGGACGACTGGAAAGACCAGCTGTGGGAAGTGAACTGGATTTGGAAAGCAGGCGTCCTAAGTCCTGTATTGTTCAATATCCTTTTGCACAGAGCACCCCTAAAATTTTTGAACATTATTCTAAGAAAGAGCGAATGAATCTGGAGATGTCAACATCATTCGATTTTATAGCTGATGAAGATGAAAACAACAGCCCAATTCCAGTGTCCACAAAAGGGAAAAATATTCAACTGCCATTTGCCTTTCCAGAAAGACTAGAAGGAGAAGATGAAGATTCACTTCCATGTTGGGCAGAGAGTGTACTGAATGACTATATGTCACCAGACCCGCAAACTCCAGATTCACCAATCTATCCTCTGTCTGGAGACTCTCTCACCTTAGAGTTTATAGACCAGTGTGAAGATCCTGACCAATATCGAAGCCCTCTTTATCATCGCATACTATCAAAGAATCTCATGCTAGAAGAATCATTTATTAAAGAATCCAAAGTAAAAACCCGTCTAACAAAGAAGAAAGTGCAGACTGCGGCCTGCAAAAGCAAAAAAAAAGAAGAGACTGAAATAATTACAAGAAGCATACCTCGCTATAATAGCATCCTTTCTCAAGATGCAGCACAAATCAGAACAGACCAGAAATGTGTTAAGCTATCTTCAGAAGAATCACAGAATAGTTCTCCCAGTTCTCAGGAATCATTAAGGTTACGTACGGAATTTGCAAAGCTATGCAGCAATCAAACCTCTTTAGCGCATACAAATGATATACCAAAATATGGGTTGCAAAAAGAGACCAAAGAACTGCAGGAACCAATTGAAGACCAGACGCAAAATCTGCATAGACAGATTCTAGCGCATGAATCGGCGCAGAGTCTGTCTGATTCCTCTACAGTACCCCTTTCAGCACCAATGAAAGATGACGGTAAATCACAGGCATCACCAAATACGGCCAGAGTCAGATATGAAGTTATAATTACCATGACTAAAGAGGAAAAAGAGCAAGCCCAATTACAAAGGCTGGCACTAGAGATGGTGAAAGCCGAGGAACTTGTTGGACAAGATCTGAGGATGTCACCTTCATTGGAATCTCAGGCATCTGGCTGCCATAGGGCGGGTCTTCCAGAAGTGACCGCTCAGGAGATTTCAGAAACATCAGAGCAGACTGAAAAGAATACAACACGGGAGGAGGCAATCCCAGAGAAGAAGGGAGGAGAGACTCCTAAGGGGGCACAACTGGACAGGTGAGCAGTGGGTGCGAGTGGGCAAGGTATCCTAAATGGTGGGAGCGATTGTAGCAAAATACTGACAACATAACATTACAGTCATAGCAAATCTACAGAAAACCAATTGCATATTTTGTTCCTGGAATGATAAAAAAATAAACAGGATAATAAGAAATTGTGCATCCTAAAAGGGAGTACAACTTGTTGATTAAATATCTTTATGGTTCATTGTATGAAATGAAATCCTGAGTGTTGTGACATATTTTGTGTAAATTGTAGTGATTTTGTCATTCTTCCCACACATGTAGGGCTTGGCTCTGGGTCTGAACTCTGTATTCTGCTTGTCACATCATATAATACAAAGTTCAGTATGGGGAGGGTTAGGAAGAGTAGGGAAGTACTGCAGATAGTATGTAGCACAGGAGTGGCTCAGGTTTACCTGTATTGCGATCACTGCCTCAACAAAGTGTTCTTCAGGCGAAAAAAGAAAACCAGAGATCTCGGTGAGTAAGCTAGCTGGATAGAAGTATATGAAATATTCATGTAGACTATATGATAGATATGTAGATATTATACATTTGTTTTCCTTGTTGTCATATTGTATATATAAATAGAAAGAGATCAGGTGAGAGGTTGTGAAGATGAATATGATTACATATAGAAGAATTTATTGTTAGGTTAGAGGTTTGACGCCAATAAATAATTCTACACAACAGTCTATGGAGGAAATGAACTTAGCACTTTTTCATTGCCTCCGAATGCGTTCATAGCAGTTGTTAACGAATGATGACATGTTATCTGTTTTTATAAAGAAAAATCTCATCTGTATTAGTAAAGAGCTAAACAAATTAAATGACCATTCTGGCATTTTTTTTATTGTCCCCTCTGTTAGCAATCTGTAATGTGTATGTTTGTAGAGAGTGGATTACAATATTCACCAGTCGCCATCTTCTGCCGTTTCCAATGCTGCTTTGGCATCACGTGACTGCATTTGTGGCCTTTCAACTCACAGCTTTTTCTGTGTGGACCAGAGGACATTCTCTCTCTCTCTCTCAAACACATATGTATGTATATGTATATATATATATATATATATATATATATATATATATATATATATATATATATATATATATATATATATACACACACTCTATATCTCCCTATCTCTCTCATTTATTTATATATATACAGTACAGACCAAAAGTTTGGACACACCTTCTCATTTAAAGATTTTTCTGTATTTTCATGACTATGAAAATTGTACATTCACACTGAAGGCATCAAAACTATGAATTAACACATGTGGAATTATATACTTAACAAAAAAGTGTGAAACAACTGAAAATATGCCTTATATTCTAGGTTCTTCAAAGTGGCCACCTTTTGCTTTGATGACTGCTTTGCACACTCTTGGCATTCTCTTGATGAGCTTCAAGAGGTAGTCACCGGAAATGGTCTTCCAACAATCTTGAAGGAGTTCCCAGAAATGCTTAGCACTTGTTGGCCTTTTTGCCTTCACTCTGAGGTCCAGCTCACCCCAAACCATCTCAATTGGGTTCAGGTCTGGTGACTGTGGAGGTCAGGTCATCTGGCGTAGCACCCCATCACTCTCCTTCTTGGTCAAATAGCCCTTACACAGCCTGGAGGTGTGTTTGGGGTCATTGTCCTGTTGAAAAATAAATGATGGTCCAACTAAACGCAAACCGGATGGAATAGCATGCCGCTGCAAGATGCTGTGGTAGCCATGCTGGTTCAGTATGCCTTCAATTTTGAATAAATCCCCAACAGTGTCACCAGCAAAGCACCCTCACACCATTACACCTCCTCCATGCGTCACAGTGGGAACCAGGCATGTAGAGTCCATCCGTTCACCTTTTCTGCGTTGCACAAAGACACGGTGGTTGGAACCAAAGATCTCAAATTTGGACTCATCAGACCAAAGCACAGATTTCCACTGGTCTAATGTCCATTCCTTGTGTTCTTTAGCCCAAACAAGTCTCTTCTGCTTGTTGCCTGTCCTTAGAAGTGGTTTCCTTACCATGAAGGCCTGCTGCACAAAGTCTCCTCTTAACAGTTGTTGAAGAGATGTGTCTCCTGCTAGAACTCTGTGTGGCATTGACCTGGTCTCTAATCTGAGCTGCTGTTAACCTGCGATTTCTGAGGCTGGTGACTCGGATAAACTTATCCTCAGAAGCAGAGGTGACTCTTGGTCTTCCTTTCCTGGGGCGGTCCTCATGTGAGCCAGTTTCTTTGTAGCGCTTGATGGTTTTTGCAACTGCACTTGAGGACACTTTCAAAGTTTTCCCAATTTTTCGCACTGACTGACCTTCATTTCTTAAAGTAATGATGGCCACTCCTTTTTCTTTACTTAGCTGCTTTTTTCATGCCATAATACAAATTCTAACAGTCTATTCAGTAGGACTATCAGCTGTGTATCCACCTGACTTCTGCAGAACACAATTGATGGTCCCAACCCCATTTATAAGGCAAGAAATCCCACTTATTAAACCTGACAGGGCACACCTGTGAAGTGAAAACCATATCCGGTGACTACCTCTTGAAGCTCATCAAGAGAATGTCAAGAGTGTGCAAAGCAGTCATCAAAGCAAAAGGTGGCTACTTTGAAGAACCTAGAATATAAGACATATTTTCAGTTGTTTCACACTTGTTTGTTAAGTATATAATTCCACATGTGTTAATTCATAGTTTTGATGCCTTCAGTGTGAATGTACAATTTTCAAAGTCATGAAAATACAGAAAAATCTTTAAATGAGAAGGTGTGTCCAAACTTTTGGTCTGTACTGTAAGTGTATGACAATGTTTTTGCCTACATCTGCCATAGACTTCCATACGAAAAAAAATACACCATTGTACTATAAACTTGTAGTCAACTGCACTTTTCAATAAAGTTAGGGCTGTGAGATGTTGGTATGTCCCAGGCAAAATGTCCGCAACATGATATCCTTTTACCACGCGATCACCCATTAAAGTCTGCATATATGTAGGAACATTTTCCCATATCATACATGTATAAGTGGGTTGGCCCCCACCCCCACCCTATGTTAAATTATTTACATTTCACTTTAAAAGGAACCTGACAGGTCCCCCATGCCCCTTAAATCAACAACATTTGTATATTCCTGTATGAATTCCCTGCCTAACAGTCCCTTTATAGTGTTAGACACATTAACAGATCTTTAGAAAAAGTATTTCAAAAGTCTGTTTTTAATATGTGAATTAACCTTTTAACTAGTCTGAGGCATTTGTTTCCCCAGACTAGTAGTCCCACTGAGCATTCTATCACGCCCTTGTTGGAGTGAAAAAAAAAAAACATGGCTGCAATAACTCTGTTTCTGATTCATGCTGCCTCAACAACTAATCAGATGACAGGCTACCTTTAAAGGGTAAAACTGCTCCTCCTCTAACTTTGGAGTTCATTTATATTATGTATAGTACACAATCTAGCCTTGAAACTGTGTGACCACACTCGTGAGACTGAATAATTATTTGAGAACTGTTTAATCGTCAGTGTAACAGTGATCAGTCAGCAGACTTATTACAGTAAATTGACCTTTGCAAAATTATGGACATTGGGCTTTACAACACAATACTTTGGTCAGTGCCTTATAATCATAATGGATGAGTAACCACAGCAATTAGTTGTCACCTTGTTGGCACATATGCTAACAGCATTGAACCTGAAACCTCTGCTCACCAAGACTGTTTGTCAGCCCTTTCTAGTTAGTCCAAGGTACTGTTTCTGAACACTCACCAATTTGGCACCTGCTTCCTTAAATTGTAAAATTGAATTGTGTTCTAAGATGAACATTCAACTTCACTATTTTTATATGTATTTGTTAGTTTTAATATGATTTTATAATACACCTGTCCTTTTGTACATCATTTGTTATTCAAGGTTATTTTATGGAGTATGAATAATATCAGTTTGAAAGGTCATAAAAAAGTATGATAGCTGGAGATCTAGTGAAGGACCACTACGTAAACCAAGAATGAGGGATATTAAATCTATGTTTTGGCCAGATAGTATTAATTTTACCACTCTCTGTAGACTATTAAGACAGATGGAATAAATTGAGCTTTCACATTGATCCATCTTTGGCCAGGAATAGGGACATAGAACCCCTTACTCTTAGTAATGGTGGGTGTCCCAGAGTTGTATTCACACTTAGAAATTGAAAGATCATTCTGGTAGTACAAGAGGTTTTTATTAAAGGGAATCTGTCACCCCCTGGGACGTATATAACCTATTAATATGGGCATACAGGTGATAGAACTGTTAATGTAGTCCTACCTGTATGCCTCATATTAATGGTCTTGTTTTGTGAAATCTTACATTTTATCTTTATGCTAATGATCCCTTCCAGGCCCTGGGGCCGGAAAGAATCAATACCTCCTGTTGTAATTAAAATAATAACACCCTCCCCTGCACATCACAGTGTCCTGTGAAATTCAGTTGTGGCGCTGTAATCCCACGCCTGCGCCTTGAACTCTATCCACGATCCTTCCTTCTATGGGAGAAAGTCTCTTGTGACTCGACGGCGACTGCGCAGAAGAACACGGAATACACTAGTCTACAGGGCTTCATTTTATAGTTAAAGGGCTCGTCCAAGTTTAAGATGAAAGTCTGTAGTCACTCTGTGACTGCAGGCTTCTGAATTCTCACAGCACATGCACTGCTCACTTTTAGGATTCTCTCTTGCGCAAATATTCGATTTGTATAATTCTGGCCACATTCCGACTACACTGTGTTCCAAATTATTATGCAAATAATATTTTCTCAGATTTTCCCAAATTACCTATATGAATTGCAGTCATTGTAATTTTCCAGTCAAATAACTATTAGAGTACAATTGAAAGGTTTTTGTACAAACTGCCTATGATAACAGTATATTTTTAAAAAAATAAAAAACTCAAGCTGCACTCAAAATGCATGTTCCAAATTATTATGCACAGCAGAGTTTTCAACCTTTTCATTTTAATAAAGAACAAAAAAATGGTCATTTTTGAAATTATAAGCATTAGCAGGTTATTACAAACTGAAATCAAACAGTTTTCAACTCAAAACTTTATTCTAGGTGATGTTACATTTGCACATAGGACCCCTTGTTCGAAAGGCGCTTCTGAACTCTCTCGTCCATTGAATTTGTCAGGTTTTGGATGGTTTCTGCTTCAATTGTTTTGCATGAGGACAGAATACCCTCCCAGAGCTGTTGCTTAGTTGTGAACTGCCTCCCGCCATCATAGACACTACTTTTGATGATGCTCCAGAGGTTCTCAATGGGGTTGAGGTCAGGGGAGCATTGGGGCCACACCATAAGTTTGTCCCCTTTTATGCCCATAGCAGCCAGAGATGCAGATGTGTTATGTGCAGCATGAGACGGTGCATTATCATGCATGAAAATGCTCTTGCTGCGGAATGCACGGTTCTTCTTCTTGAACCATGGCCGGAAGTGCTGTTTGAGAAACTCAACATACATTATGGAGTTCATCTTTACCCCTGCAGGGATCCTAAAGGGGCCGACAATCTCTCTCCCCATGATTCCAGCCCAAAACATTACCCCCCCTCCTCCTTGTTGGCGCCGTAGCCGTGTTTGCATGGGGTGTCCATCAACCAGCCATCCTCCACTCCATCCATCTGGACCATCGAGCGTTGCACGGCACTCATCGGTGAACAAAACAGTTTTGAAGTCAGTCTTCATGTATTGTTTGGCCCACTGGAGCCGTTTCTGCTTGTGTGCAGTGGATAGAGGAGATCGACAGGATGGCTTACGCACAGCTGAAAACCTCTGAAGGACCCTGCATCTTGTTGTTCGGGGGACGTTGGAGGCACCAGCAGCTTCAAAAACTTGTCTGCTGCTATGACAAGGCTTTTTTGCCGCTGCTCTTTTAACCTGACGTAATTGCCTGTAGGAAAGAGTCCTCAATTTTCCCTTATCAGCATGCACACGTGTGTACTGTGAATCAGCTACATACTTCTTGATTGTGCGATGATCACGATGAAGTGTCTTGGCAATGTTGATTGTAGTCATGCCTTGACCTAAACACTCCACAATTTGTTGCTTCTCAGCTGCCGACACATCCTTTTTCTTTCCCATTTTGGCAGAAAATGTAGGCTGCTTAATAATGTGGGACAGCCTTCTTAAGTAGTCTTGCCTTTCATTGGACACCCCTGCCAAACTAATTAGCACAGGTGTCTGCAATTGCTTACAGTGATGTAAAGAGCCCTGACACACATCACCATCAATGAGTTTAACTGACAAACAAAAAAATTCTTACCTTATAACTCCTAAACAATTTTTCCATAATAATTTAGAATACAGTGTAGACTTGTCCAGCCTCGCTCAATTAATTTTCATTGAATGAGGCCATGCATGTCTAGTCGGCACGTGACCGTGTGTATGCAAATCACCGGCACAAGAGAATCCTGACATCGTGCAGTGCGCACTGTGAGAATTCCGAAGCCTGCAGTCACATAGAATGACTGCAGACTTATCACAAACTTGGATAACCCCTTTAATGCTCCTATCATAAATAAAAATATGAAAATTAGTCAGTTTTACAAAAAACATTTACATCCAGGTACCTGATAGATGAATTTGTCTTTGGAGTCATTCTCTTTCTGTTGTTCTTCATCTTGTCCAGACTCCATGATGACTTTTCTCATCCACAGCTCGTCTCTGCAGACTTCCATCTTCTCTGGTCTTGTGCAGCACATCCCCACACGATGCCCTTAAAGATAACAGTGTCATTATAATGCTTCTGGATAAAGATTTCTGTCATACACTGAGCCCATAATAAATAATTCAGGGCACCTCACTATATTCCCTGCACAAACTATGACCTTCACACTGTCCTCCTTATGGTACATGCTCTCCACACTGCAATCTTCTTTCCATACTGGGCCCTCTCTTCACACTATCCTCTCACACTGTGTCCCCCCTATAGGGCCCAGTCTCTTTACTGGCCCCCCTCACCACACTTCCCCCTCCTTGGCTTACTATTCCTTCCTGGCTGTGCCCTTACACTGTTGCCACATGCTGCCTCCCCCCCACACACACATACTCACACACTACTCTTTATTCTGTATCCACTCAACTTTTCTCTTCCCATACTCTCTCCTCGCACTATTCCCCTCACATGTTTCCCCCTCCCTCCTCATACACTTATTCTCTCACTTTCCATACTGCCTCCTCACACATCCCATCACCCTCACTCCCCATACTGTGTCCACATACATTTTCCCCTAGCTCCTCATACTGTGTCCGCACCCATCCCCTCACTCTAGATACTGTGTCTCATCCCTTGCTCCTCATATTGCATCTTTAAATTTCTCCCTCTCCCCATATTGTGGCTGCAACGATCCCTTCCTTGCTCTCCAAACTTGTGTCCTCAAATCATCCCCCTCTGTTACACTACACCTCCCCCACCACAGTAAACCTCACCCACTGCACACAGTAAATCTTCCCCAGCCCCATTACAGTAAATACTCCCCCCACACAGTAAATACTCCCCCCACACAGTAAATACTCCCCCACACAGTAAATATCCCTGCACACAGTAAATCAACCCCCTGCCCTAAATCTCCCCCCTTCTCCTGCAGACCACGGGTTGTCATGCTAACCCATCGGCAACTGGCGGTCATGTGACACTGGCACTGATGGGCTGGAATAGTGATGTGCTTCCTGCGCGGCGATGTTAAATGCCGCTGTCAGAGATTGACAGCGGCATTTAACATGTTAACAGCCCCGGGTGGATCGCGATTTCACCCGCAGTGGCTAGATGCACATGACAGCTGTACAGATCAGCTATCATGTGCCCGGTAACATGCGGGCTCAGCGCTGGACCCCGCATGGAGTGCAGGAATACCACCTTGGATGTACTCATACGTCCAAGCTGGTAAAGGAGTTAATAATAAAAAAAAAATTTAAAAAAGTAAAAATTCCACAAAAACAATATTTGGTATTTTTTTATTTATTGTGAAAGGTGACTGTTTTAGAAAAAAATTAACAACTTTTAGAATTTGCTGTTTTTGTTCATCTTGCAAAAAAATCGTATGCATTTTAAATTGTTACTAAGAAAATGTATAGCTCATTCCGTAAAATGCAAGCCCTCATACCTCTGCATTCAGAAAAATGAAAAATTAAGGCTTTTACAATATGATGACCACAAAAAAAAAAATTCTTGTGAAAAAGTAGTAAAACGTAAAAAGAAAAAAATATATAAATTGGATATCACCGTAATCATATCGACATGCAAAATAAATTAAAGATGTCAATGATACTGCATGGTTAACTCCATAAATAATGAAGTAAATAAAAAACAATTTCAAATGATTTACATGTACGGTGCAATTCAGTAGCTGGTGTATAGAGCAAGCTTACTGGGTGACCCCGACCTGTACCCGGCAGATAATGGTTGTGACACACAGCCAGAATCTGCCTCTCTCACAGCTGCTGGTGGAACTCTGCCCATGACTGTAAACCTGTTTAAATGCCGCTGTCGAATGGACAGCGGCATTAACAGCACAAAGGCATCGGCGCTCCCATGATGCAGGGCGCCAATAGGGTGCTACAACAGTCAGGGGTGTGTTGAAGACCTATATGCCTGGCATCATGTCTCTTGTAGTTGGGCTTCAAAGGAGACCGCAAATTTTTCCATATACAGCAATACTATGGTATTGCTGTGTATAGTACAAGCTTCCAGGCAATCACATGTTCGAGTCCCTAAAGGGGACTAATAAATACAGTGAAAGTTTTAAAGAATATGAAAAAAAAACATAAGTTTGAATAACCCCCCCCTTTTCTCACATTAACAATAAAGCAAATAAAAACTAATAATAAAAAACACAACCTGTTGTCGCCATGTCCATAAAGTCTAATCTATCAAAATATAACCCGATCAGTAAACACTATTAACAGAAAAAAGTTGAAAAAACGAAAATTGTGATTTTTTTTTTTTGATTGCCGTTACACCGCAAAAATGTACTGTAAAAAACACTTTAAAAAGTCATATCTATCCCAAGATGGTACCATTAAAAATTTATTTTTGTCCCGCAAAAAATAAGCCCTCACATAGCTCCATTGACCGAAAATGAAAACGTTACGGGTCTCGGGAAAATGGCAACACAATAAAAATAATTATTTTTTATACATTCTGATTATTTTTTTTCACCACTTAAAGAGAATCTATCAGCAGGTTTTTGCTATATAATCTTAAAAAAGCATGCTGCAGGGGTTAAAACACAGATTTCAGCAATGCCTCTCTTGTAAAGCCCTATGGTTTTGTTTGCTTGCAATTAATTTTTTAGCACCAGGAGCTTATTATTGTTGTGTCTAGCGGTGTGTGAGCAGGGGTATATTAAGAGTAGCAAGGGCCCCGGGCAGTTTATCCCCTGTGATAGATCATGTGATAGTTCACGTGAAATTAATTTGGCACAATATTAATTATAATGATTTTTTTTAGGCTGTGTGCCCACTATGCGTTTTTTAAGCAATTCCGCTGCAGAAATGCTTAAAAAACGCTTGGTAGAAGGTCTGCCGTGTTCCCCATTAATAATCCGCATCTGCTGTGCACATGCTGCGGAAATTTCCGCTGCGGATTATCATTGTGAAAAAATCTGCAGCATTACCAATTATTTTGCGGAAGCTCGGCGTTTTTGCCGCCATTGACTTGCATTGGAACGCATGTAATCCGCATCACTGCATCTGTACATGCGCAATCCATGTGTTTCCACGTGCGGGATGGTACCCTGGTCTGGAGGAGAGGAGACTCTCCTCCAGACCCGGGTACCATAGTACCTGTAAAAAAAGAATAAAATAAAAAATAAATATTATACTTACCTTCTGATGGCCCCCGGTGTCTTTATCCGATGCGTTCTAGCTTGCCGGCAGCTCACGATGGTGTGAAAAGGACCTGCCGTGACGTCATTTAGTCATGTGACGGGTCACGCGACCGCTGACGTTGGCAGGCCATCAGAAGGTAATTATATATTTATTTTTTACCATTCTTTTACAGTCACACTATATAAATCCATGCCTGTTGCATGGATTTATATAGTGTGACCAAGTTGTCAAGCACTTTCCAAGTGATGCTAAAATCGCTTGGAAAAGCGCTTGATAACCCGCATGCAGAAATGCATGTGAAGAACGCTTCACATCCGCTTGTCCCTGGCAGGAAAAACGCATGTAAAATCCGCATGTACAATCCACATGCGTTTTTTCTGCCAGGGAGATGCAGAAACGCTCAAAGAATATCCGGAGCATTTCTGCATCGTGGGCACATAGCCTTACATTAATTGTATGACTCCATATTGAGCACACGTAGCCATCTATACACGGCGGAGGCCGCACGGCGCCATCTATACACAGCGGGAGGCCGCACGGCGCCATCTATACACAGCGGGAGGCCGCACGGCGCCATCTATTCACAGCAGGAGGCCGCACGGCGCCATCTATTCACAGCGGGAGGCCGCACGTAGCCATGTATACACAGCGGGAGGCCGCACGTAGTCATGTATACACAGCGGGAGGCAGCACGTAGCCATGTATACACAGCGGGAGGCCGCACGTAGCCATGTATACACAGCGGGAGGCCGCACGTAGCCATGTATACACATCGGGAGGCCGCACGTAGCCATGTATACACAGCGGGAGGCCGCACGTAGCCATGTATACACAGCGGGAGGCCGCACGTAGCCATGTATACACAGCGGGAGGCCGCACGTAGCCATGTATACACAGCGGGAGGCCGCACGTAGCCATGTATACACAGCGGGAGGCCGCACGTAGCCATGTATACACAGCGGGAGGCCGCACAGAGCCATGTATACACAGCGGGAGGCCGCACGTAGCCATGTATACACAGCGGGAGGCCGCACGTAGCCATGTATACACAGCGGGAGGCCGCACGTAGCTATGTATACACAGCGGGAGGCCGCACGTAGCCATGTATACACAGCGGGAGGCCGCACGTAGCCATGTATACACAGCGGGAGGCCGCACGTAGCCATGTATACACAGCGGGAGGCCGCACGTAGCCATGTATACACAGCGGGAGGCCGCACGTAGCCATGTATACACAGCGGGAGGCCGCACGTAGCCATGTATACACAGCGGGAGGCCGCACGTAGCCATGTATACACAGCGGGAGGCCGCACGTAGCCATGTATACACAGCGGGAGGCCGCACGTAGCCATGTATACACAGCGGGAGGCCGCACGTAGCCATGTATACACAGCGGGAGGCCGCACAGAGCCATGTATACACAGCGGGAGGCCGCACAGAGCCATGTATACACAGCGGGAGGCCGCACAGAGCCATGTATACACAGCGGGAGGCCGCACAGAGCCATGTATACACAGCGGGAGGCCGCACAGAGCCATGTATACACAGTGGGAGGCCGCACAGAGCCATGTATACACAGCGGGAGGCCGCACGGCGCCCCCCAGCGACAGCGGGAGGCCGCACGCAGTCACGCACACAAAAACATATACAGACATATACATACACGCATAAACACATTTGAAACACAAAAATACATATAAACAGACATCACACAATATCTGCCTGCACACACACACACTCACTCAATCACACATACACACACTCACTCTCACACACACACACACTCTCTCTCACACACACACTCTCTCACACTGACACACACACACAGACTCCCCATCCCCCGGCTCGGCTCCAGTCCTCTTGCTCCTTTCCGGTGCAGCACTGCAGGCCGGGCGCGCACTGCGTGACGTCACAGCTTGGAGACACGGCCGCGCACAGGGCCGTGTCTCCTAGCAGCGACGCAGCCGGGCCAGCACAGGGAAGTTAACAGCTGCAGTGCTGGCCCGGCCGGAGAAGAAGCAGCGTCCGTGCGCCGCTGCTGGGGGAGCGGTCCGGGGGCCCCCCCGCCACTGTCTGCCAGTATGTGCCGCAGCGCCGCACATATAATGAGGGCAATCTCTGGCCATAGACACCCCGGCGCCCCGGTCCCCCTGGAGGCCCGAGGCCCCGGGCTGATTGCTCTCATTATAATCCACCTATGTGTGTGAAACCTGGTCCCACAGGCCCACTCCTGTGACAGGCACCTCACTGTATATAGACATTGTATATACAAAGCCTGGTTGGGGCAGGGTTAGCTTTTTCAGCTCTGCTTCATTGTTAAATCTAAAAACTGTGAAAACAGCTGCACCTAGTAAACTTAGTGATACATCGTTTGGTTCAGCTTCTCTTTGCCTACATCATGCTTCTCTCAGATGAGATAGCAAAACTCCTGACAGATTCCCTTTAATAAAAAAAAAACTGGACAAGTTTCTCATGGCATCTATGTGAACAGATAAATTAAAAAAAAGTTAAGGCTCTTTGTAAGAATGTAATTAAAAAGTGATCAAAAAGTTGCAAACACAAAATGGTACCAATAAAAATCATAATTTGTCATGTAAAAAAAAGACTCCTACAGCTCCACAGACAAAAAAATGTATAATTTATGGCAAAAAAATAAAATATTGGTAAATTATAGAAATTTGTTATTGCCATATTCATATATCAGAATAAAGCCAACACTTTATTTGTGCAGCATGGCGAATAACGTTAAGTTTAAAATGCAAACAACAATGGCAGCACAGTTGTTTTATTTATATTCTTTCCCATAAAGACTGAATAAAAGTGTGTTAATAATTTGTATGTACCCCAACAGGATGACATGGACATAAACAATTCATCCCTAAAAAATCAAGCCCTCAAATGACTGTCCACAAAAAAAAAATACAATTATAAGTCCTAGAATTCAAAAATAAAAAAGTGGAAAAAAAAATGGTCTGGCATAAGGGCCAAACCTGGTTGTGATGGCAAGGGGATAAGTACTCCGACCGACAGGTGTTAAAGTATGATGTAAATAAAGTGCCGTCTTCTGTGTGATTGAGGAATTGCATACATCTTGGCTGTGTGCATATTTTGTATGAAAATACCCCTTTAGGATTTATTTACAAACAAGTTGCACCCGGAATGAGCAAGCAACATATCATCAGTAATAGCAGCTGATGGGTGGGGCAATGCATGGAAAGTGCAAGTCTACATGCTGCTTCATGTCCTCATGATATTAGATCCCTTAAAATTCAGCAAGATCTTGTATTCATAAAAGCATGAAACCGCAAGTAGAAATGCTAATTAATGCACCTCCCAATAAGCTGATGTTACTGGTATAATGCCAGATTTCTCTCGTAGATCTACAATAAATTTACAATTTGATATCTGCAATGCATAATATTGTCATAGGGATAGGACCTTATTGTGCGGCCTTGCAGCTTACATTCTTACCTTAATAGAGTAATAAACTACATTGGATAGAGTGGGACTAAATTACATTATACACGCTATGTTTATATATGTATGTATGTATTATTATTATTTATATAGTGCCATTGATTCCATGGTGCTGTACATAAGAAGGGGTTACATATATACAGATATCACTCACAATAAACGTACTAACAATGATAGACAGGTACAGCGGGAAGTGGACCCTGTCCTTGCAGGCTTACATTCTACAGGAATGGGGAAGGAGACGGTAGGTTGGGGGGGTTCAGTAGCTCCGGTGTTGTTGAGGTGGCAGGAAGCAAGGTCATGGCAGGCTGTAGGCTTGTTTGAAGAGATGGGTTTTCAGGTTCCGTCTGAAGGATCCAAATGGGGAGGCTAATCGGACATGTGGAGGCTAATCGAACGTGTTGAGGCATGGAATTCCATAGGATGGGGGATATTTGGGAGAAATTTTGGAGGCGATTGGGTCAGGAACGAATAAGTGTGGAGGAGAGAAGGAGGTCTTGGGAGGACCCGAAATTACGTAAGGGAATATATTGGGAGATTAGTTCAAAGATGTATGGAGGAGAAAGGTTATGGATGACTTTGTAGGTCTTGCTTGCTGGAGTGAGCAAGATCGTGTACACCAAATCTACTGAATCATGTCCACTGTGGTGAATATGGTGGACTGGAAATTGTTTATTATATTATATTTCCATGAACAGTATTCTATATACTGGAAATGCAAATTACATTTTTTTTAAATGAATCATTGAAGACAGTTCAAGTGTGGGATTTTGGCCCATTTCTTCCACACAAACACTCTTCAAATGGCTTGTTTTTTGCGGGACGAATTAATTGTTCTTTTGAATGACACAATTGGTTTTACCATATCGTGTAATGGAAAACGGGGGAAAAAAAATTCAAAGTGCGTTGAAATTGCAAAAAAGTGCAATTCCACAATTGTTTTTTCTTTTGTTTTTTTTTTGCCATGTTCACCAAATGCTAAAACTGAGTTTGTAGGTGCCAAACATGTGTAGGTTCTTTTTTATTTAAGTGGTGAAAAGAAAATCCAAAGTTTGCAAAAAAAAAAAAAAGGTGCCATTTTCCAAAACCCGTAGCGCCTCCGTTTTTCAGGATCTGAGGCTGGGTCAGGGCTTATTTTTTGAGCACCGAGCTGACGTTTTTATTGATACCATTTTGGGGTAGATACAATCTGACTTGCTATGAGCGCCGACCGCTGTGTCATTGCCTCCTGGCAACGACAACCCCAGGGGTCTCCTGCAGACCTCTGGTTGGCATACCAACCCATCGGCGACCTATGGTCATGTAACACGGGCACCGATGGGCGGGACTTATGATGCGCTTCCAGCTCATCAATGTTAAATGCCACTGTCAGAGATTGACAGCGGTATTTAACTAGTTAACAGCCGCGGGTGGAATTCGATTCCACCCGCGGCTGTTAGGTGCACATGACAGCTGTAGAGATCAGCTGTCATGTGCCCGGTAACGTGGGCTCATCACTGAAGCCCGCA
Source organism: Phyllobates terribilis (assembly GCF_046119375.1). Lineage (NCBI taxonomy): Eukaryota > Metazoa > Chordata > Amphibia > Anura > Dendrobatidae > Phyllobates > Phyllobates terribilis. Next base: position 532,272,970 of record NW_027362762.1, on the reverse strand, counting down.
TGGGGTAAAGGGATTCCACCTTGGACGTACTCATACTTCCAAGGTGGGAAAGGAGTTAATTTGATTGAGCAAGGACATGCCCGTTAGATGGGTTTTGGTCGGAATATGCGTATCACATACTTAACTGCCGTTTCTGGCGCAGACACCTGCGAATCCTTGCAGCGCACAGTGCGTGCGCTGGGAGGATTCACTAGTCTATAGTCACACAGTCTATAGTCACAGACTGCAGACTTGTTATTCTAGACCAGACAATTCCTTTAAGACAATAAAGTCATATGTTAAAGGGGTGTTCTCAAGTTCTTAAATTGCTTTATCTAGACAGCATGAAAATAAGTAAGTTTGCAATTGACTTGCTTTTTATATCTACTATCATTCTACTGCAGAGATGTTATCTTCTATAGTTTACATGGAGCTTGGCCATTAGTGCCTGCCCAAACCCTGGGCCAGAGTGCACAGTACTTACATTCCAGGAGAGAGGTTAACTCTTAACATCATAGTTAGCTCTTTCCTGTTCATTGATTTCTATACAGTAGTTAGCTGCTCACTTCCCTCTCCCTCCTCTCCCTCTCATCTTCTGAAGAGGTACAATTATAAATCACAGCAGATTTCCTAATCACAGCTCTCTGTGGGACCTGTGTGCTTGTTCAAATGCCCTGATATCTCTGTGTGTAAATACAGGGATGACAGAGTAAATTCAGGGCAAACCACTGATAGCTTAAAGTGTTATAGTAGTGACTCGCCCCCTGGGCCTGTGTCGTACGTGCACGTGTGTGCGGGGAATACTCGGAGCCGGATCGCTGGGGGTTGTAGTCTCCGACGCGATGACCCGGTCCGTGCCCAGGGTGGTCAAATCAGAGGCAGGGTTATTGGTATGATGATGGTCCGACTACGCCACCCGTGGAATGCGGTCAGTGCGGACCGCCGCTGCAAGGCTGGCTGCTGGGGCAGATGGTGTATGCAGCTTAGGTAGTGCGACTCCCCACGGGAAGAGTACAGCCCCAGGGCAGTGTCGTGGATGGTGGGGGTGATAGTGCAGATAGTCCCAATACCAACAGTGCCGGAGGAGCAAGAAGTCACAGACAACGTGTTGCAATCCAATGTCTTTTACTCACAGTTTGTATTCTCCAGGCCACTCTCGCGAAGCAGTGACCACCCAAGCCGTGCTGCGTCCACCAGGCAGGGGACTCGGTCAACTCCCAGGTCTTTCTGGAGTATGTCTCAAAGCTCCTTTCCGTCCTTCCTCCGGCTCGTGCCCCACCAGTGACCAAGCTTATGTCCAGCTCCCGCGGGCCTTCTCTTGGGAGGGCTACGTGCCCACGTCCCTGACCCTATATGGTATGCCTTCCTAGCAAGGTGTAGTGAGGGGTCGCACCAAGGGCTGGTCACGACCTCCGGTTCTTGGCTGAAGATGATTTGCTTCCACCAATTTGGGATCCGGTACCCTGTTCTGCCAACCCGTCACCCACAGTCTCCTGGGTCCTTAGGGTTCTCTCTTCCTTCTCGTTCCTGAGCCTTTCTGTTTCACTTGTTACTTCTGTTCTGATCTTGTTCCCTTTTCCTTTCCACTGTTCCTTCTCCTCTCTCTCTCTCTCTCTCTCTCTCTCTGGCCCCGGCCTCTTCTCAGGCCCGCCTTTGAGCAGAGCTCCTACAGAGCCTCTGCTCCCTGTCTTCTCCACTTCTCCTCACAGACGAACTGAACTGAACACTGTTCTAAGATGGTGCCCACCTTTTATACCTCCCTCTGACCATGAGCCCAGGTGACTAGCAACCAATGGGCTCCTGCCTATGCTCAGGAACCAACCCCTATCTGCCCCTACAGCACTGGGTATTCCACCCCCCTCCCCACTCCAGCCAGGGACAGATGCTGTCGTGCCTGCACTTCTGTCTAGTGGGAGCACCGTTGAGCTGTCCCTCGGAAATGGGGTGTGTGTGCTGTATGCAGCCTACTGAGCCTTGATCCATACTCCATCCTTACCCGGGAGTGGGATATCACACCTCTGGATGAGGTGCAATACCTCTGTAGCGACCAAGTCCTCGGGGCGCTACAGTAGAACTTGTGCAGAGCTTTATAGTTCTGCTACATACTAATACTACAATTCTACTATTCACGAGAGCTGTCACTTGAGGAGAGCTCACACTGCTCGAGACAACGAAGGGAGCTGTAAGGAAACTTCATTGCTCTGCACTTCTCTGAACTGCTCAAGACAACTTGAGAATACCCCTTTAACTCATTAACGACCGTCGATGGGCATTAAAACTGCTGCTGGTAAGAGGCCTTATTCCCTCATTCAAGCATGAAAAAAAATGCGTGGATTGCCTGCCAAACACAAGCAATCCTCGCATGTTTTTTGGCTGTCTAACAGCCACGAAACATGCAGGACAGGGACTCGAGCATGTCACTCGAGCACCCGATGCAAACTCAAGTAGCAAGCACTTGCGCTCAACACGAATGATGACATATTCAATATGACGACCTAATGTCATCAAATTCTGTGTAGTACCATTGGATTCAAAATCCTCACTACACCCCTGGATAAAATCCTTGAGGGGTGTAGTTTCCAAAATAGGGTCAGTTGTGGGGGATTTCTGTTGTTTAGGCACCTTAGGGACCCTGCAAATGTGACATGTCACCCGCAATCTATTTCAGCCAATTTGTATTCAAAATTCAGATATTGTTCCTTTGGTTTCGAGCCCTGCCGTTTGTCCAAACGGAACTTTTTGACTACCACTCAAAAGAAAGTGGGTAACAAACTGTGGGGTCCACTTTTTGGTGTTACCTCTTGCAAAAGTGAAAAAAATGGATCTAAAGCAACATTTTAGAGGTAATTTTTTTTTTCATTCCACTTTGCATTAATTCCTGTGTAGCACGTGAAGTGTTAAAAAAATGTTCCTGACAACAGTTTTGAAGTATTTGAAGGGTGCGGTTTTTAAAATGGTATTACTTTTGGGGAGGATCCAGAATACTCAAGATTCATAGAAATCTGAATAGGTCCCTAAAGAAACAGGTTTTGTAAATTTGTTGAAAAAATGAGAAATTACTGATAAACTTTTAACCCCTCTAACATCCTAACAAAATAAAATGACGTATGAAAAATGATGCAGATGTAAAGTACATATGGGAAATGGTATTAATTATTTGTACAGCCTGACTAACTGCTTTAAGGATATAAAGATTGAAAGTTTAAAAATTGAGATTTTTTTTTTTCAAAATTTCACCAAAATTGTGATATTTTTACAAATAAATGCAAGTCATATTGCACAAATTTTACCACTATCATGTAGTACAATATGTCACGAACAAACATCTGAGAAACAGCGGGATCCGTTGAAGCGTTCCAGAGTTATTACCACATAAAGTGACACTGTTCAGATTTCTAAAATTGGCCTGGTCATGAAGGGGAAAATTAGCTCAGTCACTAAGGGGTTAAGTAAATTGGATTGTTTTTCGTTTTGTTCCCCTGTCAACATTAATACGAGTCTCTGTTTCCATCACATTTACACACAGTTGAAATGTGTTGATACGGTTCAATGATTGCACTGTTTTTCATTTTTGAATGTCAAAGAAAAAAGTGTCTTTAAAACAGGAAGTCACATAAAGCATAACTTGTTGCATCCTGTTGTCACGGAGTTCAGATGAACAGCCATCAAGACGTGTTGTTTGGATTCGGTTCTTAAATAGGACAGAAAAAAGGAACCTGTATCACTTTTTTGTGGTGTTGCATCCTGTTTTAGTGCTGCATATTGACAACAAAAAAAGTACCTTTCAACAGTATGCAAAATGTTATCTGAAAAGATATTGGGATATCATGTCCGAACATAAAACTGCATGAAAGATTCATAAAATGGGGTTATGTTTTCTAACATGTATAGATTTTTAAAAAATAACGTCACTTACTTTGCATCTTTTGCATGCTACCTATAGGCTATGTGAACATATTCAGATTTGCAGCTGAAAAATCTGCCACTGATCTGTGGTTTCTTTTATTCGTCTTTCACCCATTCATTAAAATGGGTGAAAAGCACTGCAAAAACGCTGAAAGAAGTTACATGCAGCAGATTTGAAAATATGCATGGAAAAAATAAGCAACATGTGTATGAGATTTCAGAAATTTCATTCACTTTGCTGGGACAGTAAAATTCTGCATTTTTCGCAGAAACAAAATTGTGGTAAAAACGTGATGTGTGAACATAGCGTTATATGTCCCCCAAAATCAAATTAAACAAATCCAGAGAGCCCTTACTCATTTTGTATGGCCTACAAAGGGTCTTCTAGTGAATGCTACTACACTGTTTTGTGTGATCAGGGAGACAATATGCCCCAAATGATGAAATACTATTCTAGATTAGCTCAGCTTTCACAGATCCACTGTTGTTTCTCCGCTTAAGAATCAGTTGATTTTGAGGCAACATCATGTTCATATTTCCCACTGGATCTTCTACAAAAATTCTCTTTGTGTAGTGAGTGTTACAGCTCCTTGCACTGCCCTGATGACTGGAAGCGAGTGGCTGCAGGGAGAATATAACTTAATTTTCTTCCTGGTCCCGCTGTCCCTGTAAGACTGCCAGACATGAGTTAAATGCTGTTTACCTTCAGATTATTTCACCGCAAAGATTCTGTACTTAGTAAAATATATAAAAATATAATCTTTAATAGTTGATTAAAAAATTACCAAACATGTGAAAAAATACAAAAATAGAACCACCATCACCAAAAATGCTAAAGGGATTATGAGCAATAAACACCAGGGGGAACACCGTATTGAGTCACTTTCAAATCCCTGCCTTGCCGCGCAGGTTGGCACGATAGAACGTGTGCAGATGTCGTCCCCGCTCACTGACAAGTGGCCCTTATAGCCCTGTTCAGCCCTAGTTGAGATGATCGGGGAACAGAATATATCAAAACCAAATAATATCGCAAAATCACTAAGCAAATAATTAAAATGCCAGATGTACCTGTATGATTGATCCCAAAATTCTTATCTACTCAAATGCTGGCACAGCAATAAAGTACCAATCAATTCTGCCAGAGAAAATTTAGTCAGGACAAGCAACTAATCATATCTGTAAAGATTGCCATAGAAGCAAAACACTCTTTGTCATCAACCTTTAATATCGTGGACTCAGGGACAAACAAAACAAATGCCCAAAAGGGGTGGGGGGTGGAGAAACATCTCACCCTATTGTGTCACTGTCGTGTTCCTGCCTTACTGCGGAGGTTTGTACCCTATAATGCATAAATGATGCCCCCGCTCTTCGGTGGCTGACCCTTTTTAGCTCTCTGCAGCCATGTTTTAGGGTGACTAATACAATTTGCAAGCCAGAGTGACATTTCCATTGTCAAACAGATTAACTTCAAATTCTTCACAACAAGCAAACAAAGTACTAAGTGAACTTTCTGATCAGAACAAGTTGATTTTTCAGTGAAACACTTGATTAGGACAAGACAGTGATCAGTCAGCAAAATCCTGCTCACACAAGATTCCTTGTAGAAACAGGTGATACCTAGAGCTTGTTGTCATAATGCTCTATTGCCATCACACTCGGCACGTTTCCCCTTTCTTCAGGAAGGTTCATTAGGAGTTATACAAGAGGCAAAATATAGAAAAAGAGTTAGACTAATAGCTCTTTTCTTTGTAAAGAGTTAGACAATAATGTGCCTGGCACATTATTGGAGGGGATTGAACTTTGTGCGCTCTGGACATTATCACAGGCCATCCACATCATAGGGTTTTGACGATGGTCAGTTAGTCAGCTAAGTAGTTTAACTCTTTTTCTATATTTTGCCTCTTGTATCACTCCGGGAAACGTGTTGAGTGTGATGGCAGTTGAGTCAGCGCGGACACCATCTGCGCAGGTTCTAGGGTGCCAACTTTTGCGGCAAGGCACGGATATCAAAGCGACTCATTAGGGTGAGGCACTGTCTCCCTTGGTGTTTATTGGTTGTTGTCCCTTTAGCATCTTTGGTGATGGTGGTTCTATTTTTGTATTTTTCCACATGTGTGGTAAGGTTATATTTTAATATATCTTACTAAGTACAGAATCTTTGCGGTGAAATAAGTGTTTAAAAATTGTTGAATCCACCGCATGTAATGACATTGCAATCGGTCACAACCTGCAGCGGAGACTAGCGTCTCCGCTACAGAAATTGACATGCTGCAGGTGAGTTTGGGTACGTACCCACTATCAGGAAATGCTGCTGGTTTGACGCAGCGTATTTATGCACCATCAAATCCGCAGCGTCCCGATGTTACAGCATAGTGGATGGGATTTCTAGAAATCCCATGACCAGTATGCATGCATCTGAGGCTGCGGATCACTCGCGGACACTGACATGCGGTACGTCCTTTCAGGACCGCAGCATGTCAATTTCTCTTGTGGAGTCGCTAGTCTCCGCAGCATAAATTTGCCCACTAGAATGTATTGAATGTGGTAAATCCGAATGGTTCAGTGAACACATGCGGATTTACCTGTGTTCAATAGAACGCAGTGTTTTGGACACAGCAAAAATTATTCTTCATCCAAAACACTGCTACGACCGGATCGTGGGTGCATAGCTTTAAATTAAAAAAAAATGGTGTGGGATTCCGCGTCATTTTCATAACCAGCAGAGGGAAAGCCAACCACTGGGGGCTGATATTATTAGTCGGGGAAGTGACCATTAGCCAAAAAATGTTCCCTGGCTATTAATAACTGCCCACTGATGTTTGCTTAGCCTTTACTGTCTAGAGTACAGGGGACTCAGAAAAAAATTGACGTAGGATCCCCCTATAAAATCTAATCAGCAAAGGCTAGGCAGACAGATGTGAGCTGATATTAATAGCCAGGGAAGGGGTCATGGATCTTGACCCCCTCCGAGGCTAATATCAGTTCTCAGCGGCCCCAGAACTGGCACATCCATAAGATGCACCAAATCTGGTGCTTAGCCTCCACTCTTCCCACTTGCCCTGGTGCTGTGGCAAGTGGGGTAATAGGGTTGAGGTTCATGTCAGCCTTGTATTGGCAGCTGACATGAAGCCCAGGTTAGTAATGTAGTCTATAAAATGCCCCCATTACTAACCCCGTAGTAAAGGTTTGGAAATACCTGCTGGGAGTGAGGCCACTGGAGTTCAGTCAGCTGATAAGCTCCGGGGATGTTCCTTACTGTACCAGTGTTGCGTGAGAAAATTTTCACACAGCATCGGTGCCGTAAGTGAGGTACCGGAGATTGTCAACTGATCATCAGCTGATTGAACTCCAGTGACCTCCATCCCGGCAGCTCAGCGCTGTACACTGCTAGGAGCGATCGCCATGGGACTTCGGGATTACGGAGGTAGAGGAGTATGAAGTGTTTTTTTTTTTTAATAGCAATTTGTTTTAGTTTTTTTTTTTTACACTGAGCACAGACACCGACTGAGGAGACCACTTCTCCCCTCAGCCGTGCCTGCTCTTGCTATTATCAGCGGATGTGGCTGTAGACTGATGGGAGGAGTAGTCTCCCTTGGTCAATTCTTTGGGCGTTTTTGCTGTGTTTTTGACTCATTGCCTTGAATCGAGTCAGTCAAATACACAACAAACATCCGCAGTCCGACTGACTAAATTTAAGTCAATGGGTGAAAAAGCTGCAAATACGCACAAAGAATTGACATGCTGCAGATTTAAACGCAATGACAATCCTGACAGGAAAATTCCTGATCATGTGCACAGCACTTCAAGATTATGATTGCATTAGCTGGCACAAGGATTCCCTAGTGTTTTTGGCCCCTTTCCGCATGGAAAAATCGCTGCAAAAGCGCACAGTGTGCACATAGCCTAAAGGGGTTTTCCCACGAACGAACGGTCATTTTAATTAATACATTTTGGAATAATAATAACTTCCACAATTAGATGTGTATAAATAAAATGTTCCTGTGCTGAGATAATCTTATAAATGTGCCCCTGTGTAATGGCTGTGTCTGACCATGTACGGCACACGATCTGATCATACCACATCTCCTGGGCAGGGGAGGAAGCAAAAGAGTATACAAATATTACAACAGGGGATCACAGATGATTCTTTTTACAAGGTAAAACATTCCTCTGCTTGTTTTTAAGCAATGTTTTACTTCAAGGAAAGAATCAGCTGTGATCCCGTGCTGTAATATCTGTATACTCTTTTGCTTCCTTCTCTGCCCAGGAGCTGTGGTATGATCAGGCCATGTTTCTGTACGGTCAGACATTACACAGTACACAGCAGGGGCACATTTATAAGATTATCTCAGCACAGGAACATTTTATTTAAATACATTCAAATGTGGAAATTATTATTATGCCAAGATATACTGATTAAAATGAACTTTTGTTCGTGGGAAAACCTCTTTAAGTAAGTTGATTGATTGTCTTTTTAGCCATCCAGTTTCTCATTCAGCTTAATAAACCATTTTCCTTGCCATGTTTATTTTTGTAAATCACATTTTTAACTCTCTCATTTGTATTCTCTTTGCCCTCGGTTCACAGACCGGGACCTGGTTGTTTTATATGCAACCACACTATGAACATTGGCCAAATGTTTTAGGCTGTGTGCCCACGTAGCGTTTTTCAAGCGTATATGCTGCGGAATTTCCACAGCATAAAAGCTTGTGAAACGCTAGGTAATCCGCACCCCATGGTCCCCAAGGGGATTCCGCATGTTCTATGCACATGCTGCGGATTTTTCCGCAGCGTTTATGCTACGTACAAAAATCCGCAGCATGTCATTTAATTTTGCGGAAGCGCAGCGGAACTCCCGCCATTGACTTGCATTGAGACGCATAGAAACCGCGACTGTACATTTTTACAAGCGGCTTCTATGCGTCTCTATGTGCGGATGGTACCCAGTTCTGGAGGAGAGGAGACTCTCATCCAGACCTGGGTACCATTGTACCTGTAAAAAAAGAATAAAATAACAAATAAAGTTTATTCTCACCTGTCCGGCGTCTTCTCTCTGAATGCCAGCAGCGCTGAAGGACCTTCGGTGACGTCACAGTCATGTGACCGCAGGCCCTTCACCGCTCTGTCTCGCGATATGCCGGCAGCCGGGAACCAGACAGGAACGAGCGCTGCAGCACACGCCGGGGCCTCGGGGGTGAGTATAACTTTATTTGTTTTCATTTTTACGGTTCACACTGTATAAATCCATGCCGTTTGCATGGATTTATATAGTGTGACCTAGTTGTCAAGCACTTTCCAAGTGATGCTATCGCCTGGAAAGCGCTTGTCAATCTGCATGCGGAAACGCATGTGAACCCGCATGTGGATCCGCATGTATTCTGCAGGAAAAACGCATGCACAATCTGCATGCGTTTTTTTCTGCCAGGGAGATGCAGAAATGCTGCAGAAATTTTCTGCTTCATTTCTGCATCGTGGGCACATAGCCTTAAATGCAGATTACATTGTGGCTACATGCTCATATGTTATGCTAAGCTTAAATCTGAAACTTTTAAGTTATAAAGATTCATTAATGTATTGTTTGCTCTTCATTGTTTTTGTCACTTCTCAAATATGATTAACCACTTTACCTCCTAAGCCTGTTTTCACCTTCATGTCCAGGCCAAATTTTACAATTCTGACCAGAGTCACTTTATTTGGAATGCTTCAACAGATCCCAGTGATTCTGAGATTTTTTCGTGACATATAGTGGTGTGAAAAAGTGTTTGCCTCCTTCCTGATTTCTTATTCTTTTGCATGTTTGTCACTTAAATGTTTCAGATCACAAAACAAATTTAAATATTAGACAAAAATAACACAAGTAAACACAAAATACAGATTTTAAATGAAGATCTTTATTATTAAGGGAAAAAGAAATCCAAACCTGCAGGGTGTGAAAAACTGATTGCCCCCTCCTTCTTAAAACTTAAATTAACTGTGGTTCATCACATCTTTGGGAAGCTGAGTTAAATTTTCCTAGCCACACAAAAGCCTGACCTGATTACTGCCACACCTGTTCTCAATCATGAAATCACTTAAATAGGACATGCCTGACAAAGTGAAGTAGATCAAAAGATCCTTAAAAGCTAGACATCATGCTGTGATCCAAAGAAATTCAGGAACAAATGAGAAACAAAATAATTGAGATCTATCAGTCTGGAAAAGGTTACAAATCAATTTCTAAAGCTTTGGAGCTCAAGGGAACCACAGTGAGAGCCATTATCCACAAATGGCTAAAATATGGAACAATGGTGAACCTTCCCATGAGTGGCCAGCTGACTAAAATTTCCCCAAGAGCGCAGCGATGACTCATGCAAGAGGTTACAAAAGACCCCACGACAACATCTAAAGAACTGCAGGCCTCACATGCCTCAGTTAAGGTCAGTGTTCATAACGTCATAAGAAAGAGACTGGGCAAAATGGCATGCATTGCAGAGTTCCAAGACGAAACCCACTGCTGAGCAAAAAGAACATAAAGACTTGTCTCAGTTTTGCCAGAAAACATCTTGATGATCACTAAGACTTTTGGGAGAATACTCTGTGGACTGTGGAAGACTTGCTGTGGTATATGGAACCATGAATTCTGCTGTCTGGCAAAAAATCCTGAAAGAGAATATCCGGCCATCTGTTTGTGACCTTAAGCTGAAGCGCACTTGGTTTATGCAGCAGGACAATGATCCAAAACACACAAACAAGTGCACCTCTGAATGGCATAAGATAAACAAAATTAAGACTTTGGAGTGGCCTTGTCAAAGTCCTGACCTTAATCCGATTTGAGATGCTGTGGCAGTACTTTTACATGACCAGTACGTTCCTCCATTACTTCGAAATCAGAATTTAAATTGATATGTAAATGAGACTGAAGATCTGAAACATCTTTCACTCCAGCTCTCTTTTCTAACCATTCCCACCACCTCCTGCTTGACTGATGGCTCCTTTGCCTGAAGTTACACAGCATAGAGGCTGTCATTCAAGCAGGACGAGGTGGGACATAGAACTGTAGTGACAAAGGCTTCAGATCTACCGCCTCATTTTCATATCAATTAAAATGATGATTTTCTCTGTAATGGAGGAATGGAATGGTCATGTAATGGTATTGCTGGATTTGTCTTTGAAAGAGCTCCATGTGCATGTACAACGGGTGAAATAAGTATTGAACACGTCGCCACTTTTCTAAGTAAATATATTTTTAAAGGTGCTGTTGACATGAAATTCTCATCAGATGTCGGTAACAACCCATCCAGTCCACACAGACAAAAAAAATCAAACCATAGATGTCCATAAATTAAGTGCAATAATGAGAAATTACAGGGGAAAAAAAGTATTGAACACGCTTACTGAAATTTTATTAATACTTTGTACAAAAGCCTTTGTTGGTAAAGACCGCTTCAAGATGCTTCCTGTATGGAGAAACAAGTCACATGCATTGCTCAGTTGTGATTTTGGCCCATTCTTCCTCACAAACACTCTTCAAATCTTGAAGGTTCTGTGGGATCTTTTTATGGACCATTCTAGCAGCTTTATTTTCTTTCTCTGAAACCAATTAAGAGTTTCCTTGGCTGTGTGTTTGAGATCATTGTGGTGCTGAAATGTCCACCGTTGTTTCATCGCAATCATCCTGATATATGGCAGCAGATTTTTATCAAAAATGTCTTGGTACATTTGTACATTCATCCTTCCTTTAACCCCTTAAAGACCTTGGGTTTTTCCATTTTTTCATTTTTGTTTTTTTGCTCACTGTCTTCCCAGAGCCATTTTTTTTATTTTTCTGTCAATATAGCCATGTGAGGGCTTGTTTTTTTGCTGGACAATTTGTACTTTTGAACAACACAATTGGTTTTACTATATCATGTACTGGAAAACAGAAAGAAAATTCAAAATGGGGTGAAATTGCAAAAAAACATGCAATTCCACAATTGTTTTTTGGTTTTTTTTTTTACCATGTTCACTAAATGCTAAACCTGACCTTCCATTATGATTCCCCAGGTCGGTCATTAAGAGTTTGTAGATACCAAACATGTATAGGTTCTTTTTTATTTAAGTGGTGAAAAAAAAATTCAAAGTTTGCACAAAAAAAAATAATAATAAAAAATGGCGCCATTTTCCAAGACCCATCGCATCTCCATTTTTCGGGATCTGGGCCCGGGTGAAGGCTTATTTTTTGCGTGCCAAGCTGGCTTTTTTATTTATACCATTTTGGGGTAGATACGATCTTTTGATCGCATGTTATAGCATTTTATTGCAATGTTGTGGCAACCAAAATAACATAATTCTAGCATTTTGATTTTTTTTCTCGTTACACAGTTTACCGATCCTATTAATTCTTTTTATATATTGATAGATCGGGCGATTCTGGATGTGGCGATACCAAATATGTGTATATTTGATATTTTTTATTGTTTTATTTTGAATGGGACGAAAGGGGGATGATTTGAACTTTTATATTTTTTTAATATTTTTTAAAAAATTTTTTTACTTTTTACCTGCTTCAATAGCCTCCATGGGAGACTAGAAGCTGCGATAATCTGATTGCCGGTGTTACACATAACAGGGCTCCAGCAGAAATGCTCACTTGCTATGACCGCCAACCGCTGGGCGTCGCTCATAGCATCCTGGCAATGACAACCGCAGGGGTCTTCTGTAGACGCCGGGTTGTCATGCCAACTCATCATGTGACTTGGGCGTTGATGGTTGGGACTAGTGACGTCCTTCCGCTGCGACCATATTAAATGCCGCTGTCAGAGATTGACAGCAGCATTTATCTAGCTAACAGCTGTGGGTGGATCTTGTTTCCAACCGCGGCTGTAAGGGGCACATGACAGCTGATCAGATCAGCTGTCATGTGCCCAAAAACATGCGGGCTCAGTGCCGGAGCCTGCATGGGGTGCGGGCATCCCACCTTGGACGCACTCATACGTCCAAGGTGGGAAAGGGGTTAATCACATGAAGTTTGCCAGTGACGTATGATGAAAAACAGCCCCACACCATGATGTTCCTAACTCCAAACTTAACTGTTGGTATGGTGTTTTTGGGGTGATATGCAGTGTCTTTTGGCTTGCAGACATGATGTTTTTTATGGCATTCAAAGAGTTCAATTTTGGTCTCATCTGGCAAGACTACAATCTCCCAGTATTTCACAGGCTTGTATAAATGTTGTTGAGGAAAGTTTAAATGCTCTTGAATATGCTTTTTGTTCAGCAATGGAGTCTTGGCATGGTGAGCGTGCATACAGGCCATGGAGGTTGAGTGCATTGCTTTTTGTTTTCTTTGAAACAAGTGGTCTTTCTGTAGTTCTCCACAAGGTGGTCCTTGGCTCTTGGACCACTCTTCTGATAATTCTTTTCACTCCTCTGTCTGAAATCTTGCGGGGAGCACCAGGTCGTGGCCGGTTTATGGTGATAGGATGTTCTTTCCACTTCTGGATTATGGCCCCAAGAGTGCTCACTGGAACCTTCAGTAATTTAGAAGTTATTCTGTAACTAATACCATTGGTATGTTTTGCAACAATAAGGTTGCGAAGGTCTTAATACATCTCACTGGAATTACCCATCATGAGATGTTTTTTGTGTGGCACATTGCTAATTAGACACCTTTTTTAGGCCATCAGTTGAACCAGCTGATATTAAGTGGCAGGATTACTTTCTAATTACTGATAGATTTCAGCTGGTGTCATAACTTTCCATGGCTTTTTGCACCTCTGTTTCTTCAGGTGTTCAATACTTTTTCCCTGTGCCATTTCTCATTATTACACAACTTAATTTACAGACATCTGTGGTTTGATTTCTTTGCCTGTGTGGATTGGATAGATTGTTACCGAAATGTGATGAGAATTTAATGTCAATAGCACCTTTAGAAATATATTTACTTGAAAAAAATGGTGATGTCTTCAATATTCATTTCACGTGCATTAAATAGTTTGGGATGAAAATGTTGCTGTCAGATTTCCTAGACTTATGAAGTCTTATGAACATTCTTGAGGTGCAAATCACTGTTTGTCATAAGCAAACTGTATGTTGATCAGTTCTCTTTAAATGGATGTGTGAACTCAGGTCACAATATTTTAGCGATTACAGTTATCAAAGCGGACAGAGCTGTAAATCTGTAACTATTGGTCATAAACGTATGAATGTTTCACAAATTACTTTTAATCACCAGGCACTTACTTGTAAACTACCTCTAAATTTAGCCTATCCCTTCTCTTAAGGTTTAATGCAAGTTTAACAGTCACACAGCTCAACATAGAATTATTTAATTTATACTTTGTTGTATAATGAAAAGTATAGCCACAATAAGTTACCCTTCACATTAAATAGAAGTAGCTTGACAGTTGACATCCGTTAAACAAATATCTGGTGTACAACTGTTTCATCAACAGATCCATACACATTAATTCCCTATTGACTATTACAATCTGGTTCAACCTATCCATACTTTTTCAATGACTCTTGGCAAGGATAAAAGATGTTTTTTGGAATGTTCAGTCAAAGAGAGATTGCTTCTGGATATCTTCCCTATCAGACAAAAAGTTCAAAAGTGCCCAATCTTTACATACAATAGGGGTATGCCATTGGCTGGTGAAAACAATTGTTCGTTGTTAAATTCGAACCCATGAACATATTTTGTGTATGAAATCATTTGCTTTAATCAACATTAGTCTAATTTGGATGGGCATCTTTACACATGTTTCAACTTCTCAATGATTTAATCTCTGTTTGCATATACAGGTGCAATCCTTTCCTTACTGCAAAGTAAGAAAAATTGTCATTAAAATGTGCACAGTTTAGTATACAAATAAAAACCAGCATTTAAATAAAAACTGAAAACCTCTTTAGCATCTTAATAAATGTGCATTCTCCCCTCCTCCTTCTGATTTCGTGTCTTTTAATATTTCTTCAGATCACCTCTCCCTTGTAGCATTCCTGATGTATATACAAGCATACATGTACTTTCATTGGTGACAAACCCATACAGGTTTTAATTCAGTGACTTGCCCTGACCTGTAATTTTAGATAAGCAAAAACCTCTCCTACTTTTGCGAACACATTTTAGAAAAGCGCACTGTTTTCTTAATGTAGTTTACTTTTTCGTGTTAGGGGGAAAAACTTTTAAAATGTCAGATTAGCTTTACAGTAAATGCAGTTTTAGGGTAAATATTCAGCATGATTTGTTTCTGAACATTTCAACATTTCTTTTTCTTCTAGATCTTTTGGATCAGCAGTGGATGAGGAGTTTCTCTTTACCACCAGTCGCTTTGATTGGGTGGCTGAATCTTGCAAACTTCAATTAAGTAAAATGGAAAAACCGGATAATCAGCAAAAGTTTGAGTTTCCCAGAAAGCCTATCGAAAAGAATGATTCTACAAAACGGTCAACTGGTGATGTGTCTCCTCAATTATATGTCGGCCATGTAAAAGGCTTGCAAAAGGTGTTTGAAAATATTAGCTCAAAAGACGACGTTATCCATCATAAAGTAGCAGCCAAATCTCAACAGTATGGATCTCTTAGGGAAAAAAGACATAAAGTGCCTCAAGATGCCCCTGTCACTCCAGGAGTTCATGGTCCAGTTTTCTCTACAGTTTTCAATCCTTTAAGAAAAGATCACTTAAAGAAAAAAAGTGAACAAGTAACAGTGACAGTAATTGAAAATACTGGAAAAGCAAACCCTTCTACAGTGCCTACAGTATCACAGAGCAATATGGACAGTAATAGAAAAAAAATAGAAAGTAAAGGTAGTACAATGAAATACATTGCAAATGTGGAATTAACCAATATATGCCATTCTGACAATGAAGACGGCTATAAGAAAGTAAGAAACCAACTTCCAGATGTTAAGCTCCCCCCTAGGACATCAACACCACCACCCTACAGGACTAAGAATAATTATTCTATTTCACTAAGTTCACCAAGAGGATGGAAAAATGAGAGTGTTATTGTCCGTTCACCTCTATCTTCTGCACATAGGTTTGAAAATCAGAGGAATAATTCTTCTCCAATGCCATCTCAAATATCAGAAAACTTTTTCTTTTCAGAAGGCAACGATTCATATGCTAAAATAGGTTTAGAAACAAACCAAAATGTAGAAATATATGAAGAAAACCCAATCCATTCAAGAGATATAACCAAAAGTCTTGATGCAAAGAACTCACAAGAATCAAACAAAGCAGAACTTAAACTCTTGCCCCAAGCCATTATTCTCCATGATGTGAGTCATATTGTTGATGGAAAAAAGGCATTACACAATCGAAACTTTGAGAAGTTTGCAAACACCAAAAACAATCAAATTCAAAAAGACTCTATAGCAAATGCTAATCTAGAACCAGGTGACATGCAGGAAATATTTACTGGTACATTTATTGCAGAAAGAATGTTGATAGATGACATACCTAATCATGAAATAAGCACTTCAGAAATATTAAAATCAAGAAGCAAGGAGGTCGATGTAGAAGAAACCATGAAAAAGGTTGATGGTAAGTTCAGTCATGACATCCTTCCTATAATAACTCAAAGAAGAAAGCCACCTGCTTATACACATGATGCCTCCATTAAACAGGAAATCACACCTGGAGAGAAGCATTCAAATGAATTTAAGAGTCACAATGCTTCACGTCTCATGGATATAAACTACACCAAAGGCGACAGTAAGGCTATGTCACATGAGAATAGAAATAGGATAGCTGAGCATTTACGCACCACCAAAGAAGTGAAAAGTAAATATCAATCCACCATAATCCATAATAAAATTGTAAATGAAGGAAAGCATGACTCTGTTCATTTAAATAAAAGAGTAAAAGATGAAATCAGACATTTTGAAGTATCAGTCAGTGATCAACCACTTGAAGAGCCCAACACAAGGCTAAAACGTAAATTGGAGGAATTGAAAAAAAAGCATTGTGCATTACCTCACTGGGATTATAGCACTAAGAATAACTTAAAATGTAATACTAACATTGCTCTTGAAAATCAATCTGCAGACGTAGCACACCAGAATAACCTTGCAACTGATCAATCTGATGGAAAAGTTGTATTTGTGACCACTGAAGGTAAGCACATTATACATGTTGAAGCAGATATTATGAGATCAGCTAATAATAATGAAGAAAGAAAAACTGATTTGGCAGATAAAGTTGGTGGAGCGATCAATCGTTTACCATTAAACAAAGCGATAGCAGAAAGTTACATAGAACAGACAGATATGAACACTCCTGAAGGTGACGATGGTGTTGCGTCAAAAAAAACTGTACATAAAAAAGAAAAGGACAGAAATGAGGAAGGATCAACCATAGGTTATAATTATCTTAATGAGAAAGCCAGGAAAGACCAAGGATTAATTAACCAAGAGCAACCAGATATGATTTCTATAACAGCAGCTGATAGACAGACAGACCACTTGAATGAAATTGATGAAGGCAGCAGAGTAATGGGCACTGTTCATGCTTTGGATATATCGGTGCATTCTGAACATGACGTAACAGCATTGAGAGATCTGTCAGATAATATTGTAAGAGCTATATCTTCACTGGATGAAGATAGATCCAAATATGAACAAAATGTATGGTCCAGTGAGGTATTGTCCACTAATACGTCAGACCAAGTGTTACAAATGAATTTGAATCTAAATGTTTATAGAGATGTAATGGACCGTAGTTGTAAATTCCCACTCAGTGTGGAAACAGAGAGGGGACAAATGGAAAATCTATGTGACATACCTAAAAATACTACAGCAGTGAAAAATATAGTAAATCAAATTGAGGAAAAGACTGATGAAGTTGATATATCAAATGTAGACTTGAGAGACCAGAGTGTACTGGATACTACTGTAACAAAAGATGAGCCAGTTTTGAATGCAATTTACCTGTTTGCCAGTGATATGACAGTAAACACAGAGGTTGAGGAGTCAAATGAGTTAATGACAGATGCTGTATATAATGTGGAGCAAGCAGCATCTAAGAAAATTGTCCTAGTTGACTCATCTGGAGAGATCAGTGAACAACCATGTAACAATTTAAAAGAAGATCCAGATAACCTGTTCAGTACAGGTGTAAATGGCAGTCACCTGTCGAATACACATGTGCATTGTGAAAATACAGCACAAGCAGATGACGTCATTGTGAATCATAATTTACTAAATGCCGACCTTATAATTGAACACCATGAGAATGAAAGACAAACTTTGGATGTGATTACTCAATTTGTCGATAATAATGTTGTAGAGAAAAGAACTGTTGTTAGTGGAGATGACATGAGTATTTTTAGTAAAAAAGATGAAGATTGTTTTATATTTCTATCTGTAAATGAGCCTGTAGATCAGACTGGGGAAATGGTACTTGACAAAGCTGAACATAATGTAAACATTTCTGTAACAAAAGATTTACCAGAAGACCATAATAATTCAACAATGGAGTATAAGTTAACTCTCCCTGTGTATGAAGCGGATCAAGGAAATTTGAGCCATCTTGATGATCAACAAAACATTCTAATCGAAATATTAGAGGAAAATAGCTCTTTGACAGGGGAAGAAAAGGAAATTGATAGCCTTAATGAGAGAAGTCGGCAAGCTAATGCAAAAGAAGTAGTTGAAGATCCTTTAAGAGGTGTACTAATGGAACAGGTAGAAAAAGTGGCCATATTGCAGAATGATAAATGTTTAATAGCTGAAACTGAAGATGCATGGTATGATGAAAACATTGCATTAGATCCTGATGTGAAAAAAGGAAAACTTATAAATATCAGTAATGAAATACATGAGCCTGCAAGATTTCAAATTCCCAACCAAGCTTTAACTAGTACTGATCTTATGGACTCCACAATTGATCTACCAACTGACAATACTCAGATGAGTAAACCTATAGCAAATCAAATTATATATGAAGTAAATCATTGGGATATTCAGGCAGATAATCTATCCTTGAAAGAAGACCAAGCAGAAAGTTTACATGCGTTACCTACTGTAATATTGCCCAGTAGTGATCCTCAGACTACTGTAACATTGCATAGTAAAGATCCTCAATCTATTGTAACATTGCATAGTAGTGATCTACTGACTACTGGAACAGTGTATAGTAGTGATCTGCAGGCTACTGGAACATTACTTACTAGTGATCCACAGGCTACTGGAACATTGCACAGTAAAGATCCTCAATCTATTGTAACATTGCACAATACTGATCTGCAGACTACTGGAACATTGCACAGTAGTGATCCTCAGACTACTGGAACATTGCACAGTAGTGATCCTCAGACTACTGGAACATTGCACAGTAGTGATCCTCAGACTACTGAAACATTGCACGGTAGTGATCCTCAGACTACTGAAACATTGCACGGTAGTGATCTTCAGAGTACTGGAACATTGCACGGTAGTGATCTTCAGACTATAGGAACATTGCACGGTAGTGATCTTCAGACTACTGGAACATTGCACGGTAGTGATCTACAGACTACTGGAACATTGCACAGTAGTGATCTGCGGACTTCTGAAACATTGCACAGTAGTGAACCTCAGACTACTGGAACATTGCACAGTAGTGATCCTCAGACTTCTGGGACATTGCCCAGTAATGATCTTCAGACTACTGGAACATTGCACGGTAGTGATCCTCAGACTACTGAGACATTGCACGGTAGTGATCCTCAGACTACTGAAACATTGCATGGTAGTGATCTTCAGACTACTGAAACATTGCACGGTAGTGATCTTCAGACTATAGGAACATTGCACGGTAGTGATCTTCAGACTACTGAAACATTGCACGGTAGTGATCTTCAGACTATAGGAACATTGCACGGTAGTGATCTTCAGACTGCTGGAACATGGCACGTTAGTGATCTTCAGACTACTGGAACATTGCACGGTAGTGATCCTCAGACTACTGGAACATTGCACGGTAGTAATCCTCAGACTACTGGAACATGGCACGGTAGTGGTCCTCAGACTACTGGAACATGGCACAGTAGGGATCTTCAATCTATTGTAACTTTGCACAGTAGTGATATTCAATCTACTGGAACATTGCATACCAGTAATCCGCAAACTACTGGAACATTGCATAGCACTGATCCCCAACCTATTTTAACATTGCTTAGTAGTGATCCACAGACTACTGGAAAATTGCACAGTAGTGATCCGCAGACTATTGGGACATTGCAAATTGGTGATCCACAGACTACTGGTTCATTGCACGGTAGTGATCCACAGTCTAATGGAACATTGCACATTGGTGATCCCCAGACTACTGGAAATTTGCACAGTAGTAATCTGCAGACTGCTGTTCAAGATCCAAAAGGAAACGAAAATGAACTCCTTGAAAGCAAAAATATTGACACACATGATTCCAACAGTCATGTCTTTTTAAACAAATTAAATGGAGACATTTCTGGGATCTTAATCTCAGATGTGGAGGAAATAAAAAATACTATAGGGAATATAACTGGTCTAAATACAATTTACTCACAAGTGCAACAAAACTCAATGGAGCAAGAACAAATGACTGAAATTGTTCAACATTCCCATCTTTCCAATTCAGAAAAACATGTACTTGAAGATACAAGGACAGAATATGGTAGAAACTCTATAGAAGAGGAAGAAATGGAAGCTTCAGAAAATATGGATATTTGGGTGAGCAAATTACGACAATTCGAGACCCCTGAGTTTATGAAACATCTTAGAGAACCTCGTCAGCCTCGTTCCTCAGGACTAAACATATGTGCCATTTTACCCCCTATAAAGGAGGACCAGGGCTCTCCAAAGAGTGACCGCTTTGTTTTCAGGTTACCTATTCCAGATATAAAAGAAAATAAAATTCTTTCTGAAGAAAGTGAATTAACAGAAGAACCTAATGTGGCAGAACAAACTGAAATGTCAGAGCCAGGTGAAAAGAAATATGCATGGGAAAGAAATGCAGAAAGATCTGCAGTTAGGTCCTCCCCACTGGAACTAATGAGAAAACACTCTGGTGATGAGGTTTCTAGAGGTGACAGCTACAAGAATTTTATTGCACAAAATCTTAGTCAAAGGCAAAGTTCTATAATTGGCTCTTTACTTCTGTCTGAAAGATTAGACAAAAAGACAGACACATCCGAAGGGAAGCCGTATTCCAGACTTGAAAGTAGTTTCCTCCTTAGCAGTTACCTGAAACCCCAGACTGATGATCAGGATGTGACAGAAGAAACAGAAACAGTTTCAGAGAATACATCTGAAAAAGATACAACTACAACCACAACCAATGACACTTCTGGAACTACAGAAGAATCTAAACAAGAAGATAATGTAGACTCTACCATTCCAAAGATGGTCCATGATTCGGCTGACCTACCATCCAAGCTAGAGTTGTCAGTGTCTTCTCCATTAAAAATTTTCCCGGATGTCTGGGTGAGTTTTACTAAAATTTCAATAACTCATTTTAAATGCTAATTAAAGGGGTTGTCCAGGGAGCAGCAGGAATCAATGGTGTTGTCCAGGCTGAAATTAAGTCTGTAGTCACTATAGGCGACTGCATACTGCCAAATCGAGAGAGTGTCTTATACACACACTGTCACGATTCCCCACTATTCCCAGAGCAGGTGGGTGAGAGAGCGTTCACATGATGACCTATATGCAATTTTAATACTTACGGTCACATGTGATGTAAACTTATCTGACTCTTCTCCATTGACAAGAATTGAGAGAAGCCAGATCAGTCTAGTTGATATGTGACCACAAGTATGAAAATCGCATATATATGATTACGTGACCGCCCACCCACACAAGGAATTGTGACCGTGTGACACATTGCGCACGGTCATGATTCGGTATTTTGCAGTCACATAGAATGTATGCAGACTTTTCATTTCAGCCTGGACAACCTCTTGAATGTAAGGCTATATGTAAACTATTATATACTGTATATGTGTAATTAATTATCCCTTAGTGACCTATGAGATAAATGTATGTCACGGTTAGGTGCTAGTTCTGGCATTGTAGAGTGCTTTTTTGCCTTGGCTTCAAACTTTCACAGCTTTGTGCCAACGGTTATCCCAGACAGGTGACTGGCATGGAGCTCAGCTGTAGAACCAACTGCAGCTCTCCAACCTACTGATTGGTCAATTATCTTGTAACTGACTATTCATTGCAATCATAATGCTAATCATCATAATGATTGGAGAAAATGCTGTTCCCTGCTATGATCTCCCTCCTGTCAGTGCTGTTAAGGAGATCAGAGGTGTTTTTGCTTCTTCTCTCTATCCGGAAATAAAAAGCAATTTAACCCCTTAAGGGTCTTTCCTGATTCTCCCATTGCCCATCTGATCCTTCTAGTAGTTTCAGTCTGTATAAATATATTTTCTTAAGTGTGTTATTATTTTATCATTATCTGATTTAGTTTTTGTTTGATTAGTATGTAGCATACCAACTGGAAATAATGTACTATCTTTATTTCAGCATCACCCAGAGAAGAGTCATGGCAAGTTGAATCCAAGACCAGGAAAGGTAAGAATATACAGTGGGGAAAATAAGTATTTGATACACTGACGATTTTGCAAGTTTTCCCACCTACAAAGCATGGAGAGGTCTGTAATTTTTTATCATAGGTACACTTCTACTGTGAGAGACAGAATCTTTAAAAAAAAATCCTGAAAATCACATTGATTTTTACATAATTAATTTGCCTTTTATTGCATGAAATAAGTATTTGATATAATAGAAAAACAGAATATAATATTTGGTATAGAAACCTTTATTTGCAATTACAGAGGTCAGACATTTTCTGTAGTTCTTGACAAAGTTTGCACACACTGCAGCAGGGATTTTGGCCCACTCCTCCATACAGGTCTTCTCCAGATCTTTCAGGTTTCGGGGCTGTTGCTGGACAACATTAAGTTTCAGCGCCCTCCAAAGATTTTCTATTGGGTTCAAGTCTGGAGACTGGCTGGGCCACTCCAAGACCTTGAAATGCTTGTTACGGAGCCACTTCTTAGTTGCCCTGGCTGTGTGTTTCGGGTCATTGTCTGACCCATCTTCATGATGGGAAGGGGGTTGTTGGCCAAAATCTCTCGATAGATGACCCCATCCATCCTCCCTTCAATACGGTGCAGTCGTCCTGTCCCTTTTGCAGAAAATCACCCCCAAAGTATGAGGTTCCCCCACCATGCTTCACGGTTGTGATGGTGTTCTTGGAGTTGTACTCATCTTTCTTCTTCCTCCAACCACGGCGAGTGTCGTTAATACCAAAAAGTTCTATTTTGGTCTCATCTGACCACATGACCTTCTCCATTGCCTCCTCTGGATCATCCAGATGGTCATTGGTGAATTTTAGATGGGCCTGGGCATGTGCTGGCGTGAGCAAGGAAACCTCTTGTGCCCCGCAGGATTTTAATCCATGACTGTGTAGTATGTTACTAACGGTAATGTTTGAGACTGTGGTCCCAGCTCTCTTCAGGTCATTTACCAGATCTTCCTGTGTAGTTCTAGGCTGATTCCTGACCTTTCTCAGAATCATCCTTACCTCACGAGGCGAGAACTTGCATGAAGCCCCAGGCCGAGGAAGATTGTGTTTCTTCCATTTTTTAATAATTGTGCCAATAGTTGTTGCCTACTCACCAAGCTTCTTGCCTATTGTCCTGTAGCCCATGCCAGCCTTGTGCAAGTCTACAATTTTGTCCCTGGTATCCTTAGACAGCTCTTTGGTCTTCGCCATGGTGGAGACGTTGGAGTGTGATTGATTGTGTGGACATGTGTCTTTTATACAGGTTTCGAGTTCAAATAGGTGCAATTAATACAGGTAATGAGTGCAAAGGGCTTGTTAAAGAATTCTTGCTGGTAGGTAGGTGATCAAATACTTATTTCATGCAATAAAATACAATTTAATTATTTAAAAATCATACATTGTGATTTTCTTGTTTTTATTTTTAGATTCTGTTTCTCACAGTTGAAGTGTACCTACGATAAAAATTACAGATCTCTCCATTCTTTGTAGGTGGGAAAACTTGCAAAATCAGCATTGTATCAAATACTTATTTTCCCTACTGTAAATAATATATGATTATCATGGTTCATTACAAAGCAATATTTGAGCAAATCCTCACACAAAAAACGCATGGCTGTAACTAGTTAAAGGGATTGTCTAAGACCGGCACAAACTGGCCCACAGAGAAATCGGTGGATCCCCTGGGGGGCCTCGGCCTCCGACCATCTTCTCAGTAAACAGCACATACACATGCCCGATTTAAGCTCCGCCACCCCCCTAGCCCATCTCTAGAGATGGGGGCAAAAAAGGTGAGCGGATGCGCAACTTGACTGAATTTAGGCCCTTACACTGCTTGTTATACAGTCTTCTGAGAGATGTTGAAAGCAGAAGCTGAGTAGGCTTACACTGGCGCATCAGAGCACCATGTATTCTCAGTCGGGCCCCTTTCTCAAAGTGTTCCTCCTTTATTAGAAACTCCCCACAGGTGCCATGTCCCCCCCACACCTTGGGAGTTGCATCCTGGCTTGGCAAAGCAGGGCAAGTTTCCGCTCTCCAAGAGCACAGCCTCCTGCAGTTTCCCTATATATTATCATTACAATAATATCATGCATGTGAGCCTAATGAGCTGTACAGGAAAGGAAGTATGTCCTTTCACATCCTGTGCCTGAACTGCAGATTCTGTTGGTGGGGTCTGAGCCTGTCAAACCAGTGAGTAGAAAAAAATTAAGGACCCAATCAAGTAACAAGCAGAGTGTGACAATAATGTCTTGGCAGCCGGACCAGTGCTTAGAGGCTGCTAGGATGGGGAACAGGGCATCTAAAAGGCTCAGCACATCCATTTCCCCTACACTGCATCCCCTCACTACCCTGCTCCTGGAGACATGGAGCAAAAAGCACCCCGCCACCATAGGCACCATAGAGACTGCTGCTTGTGAAGGCCAGCTGCGTACACCAGTGCAGCAAAACTATGAGAAAGAACTCCTGCGCTGCTACGTCAACCCTGCACTCTAGTCAGCACTAGCAGGTTGATGAGGGGAATCTCCTGAGAAACATGGTGACGGACATGAAGTGAGTGCTGGAGTTTACTGTGCTATGCCTCTAGTCCAACTACCCTCTCTTATCCGCCACACCACCAAAACATGCTTTTTCCTTTTTGTCCTACACATCTGCACTTTTCTACCCTTCCACTGCCCTATCTACAGGAGTGGCAAGTGTATATTATTATGTATATTTGCTTTGTGTGTGCATGTATATATATTATTATTATTTATTATTATAGCGCCATTCATTCCATGGCGCTTTACATGTGAAAGGGATATACATAGCACAAACAATTACAATCAATTTTGAACAATACAAGTTGGCGACTGGTACAGGAGGAGTGAGGACCCTGCCTGCGAGGGTCACAATCTACAGGGGATGGGTGAGGATACAGTAGGTGAGGGTAGAGCTGGTCATGCAGCGAATGGTGGAGCGAGGGTTACTGCAGGTTGGAGGCTTATCGGAAGAGGTGGGTCTTCAGGTTCCTTTTGAAGGTTTCCATGGTAGGCGAGAGTCTCATGTGTTGGGGTAGAGAGTTCCAAAGTAGGGGGGATGCACGGGAGAAATCTTGTATACGATTGTGGGGAGGGGAGAAGAGAAGGAGATCTTGTGAGGATCAGAGGTTGCATGTAGGTAAGTACCAGGAGACTAGGTCACAGATGTATGGGGGAGACAGGTTGTGGATGGCTTTGTATGCCATTGTTAGGGTTTTGAACTGGAGTCTCTGGGCAATGGGGAGCCAGTGAAGGGATTGACAGAGAGGAGAGGCCGGGGAATAGCTTGGGGACAGGTGGATTAGTCGGGCAGCAGAGTTTAGGATAGATTGGAGGGGTGCGAGAGTGGTAGAAGGGAGGCCACAGAGCAAGAGGTTGCAGTAGTCGAGGCGGGAGATGATGAGGGCGTGCACTAGTGTTTTTGCAGATTCGTGGTTGAGAAATGTGTGGATCCGGAAGATATTTTTGAGTTGGATTCGGCAGGAAGTGGAAAGGGCTTGGATATGTGGTTTAAAGGAGAGGTTAGAGTCCAGGGTTACCCCGAGGCAGAGGGCTTGCAGGACTGGGGAGAGTGGGCAGCCATTGATTTTGATGGATAAGTCTGTTGGGGGGGTGTTGAGTGAGACGGTGGAAAGATGATGAATTCAGTTTTGTCCATGTTAAGTTTTAGAAATCTGGCAGAGAAGAAGGATGAGATAGTGGACAGGCATTGTGGGATTTTGGATAGTAGGGAGGAGATATCAGGTCCAGAGAGGTAGATCTGTGTGTCATCAGCATAGAGGTGATACTGAAAGCCATGGGACTCTATGAGCTGTCCCAGGCTGAAGGTGTAGATGGAGAAGAGCAGGGGTCCTAGGACTGAACCTTTAAGGGACACATTGACAGATAGGGGGTGAGATGAGGAGGTGGTGTGTGAGTGGGAGACACTGAATGTCCTGTCTGTTAAGTATGAGGAGATCCAAGATAGGGCCAAGTCTTTGATGACAAGACAAGAGAGAGTCTGTAGTAAGAGGGAATGGTCCACTGTGTCAAAGGCAGATGACAGGTCCAGGAGGAGGACAGAGTAGTGTCGCTTGGATTTAGCAGTCAGTAGGTCATTGGTGACTTTAGTCAGGGCAGTTTCAGTGGAGTGATGCGGTCAGATTGGAGGCAGTCAAAGAGGGAGCAGGAGGAGAGGTGGGAGGACAGTTCAGAATGGACGTGATGTTCCAGTAGTTTTGAGGTGTAATGGAGAAGTGATATGGGGCGATAGCTAGACAGAGAGGATGGATCAAGGGAGGGTTTTTTGATGATGTATATAAGTATGTATATTATATATGTGTGTGTGTGTGTGTGTGTGTGTGTGTGTGTGTGTGTGTATATATATATATACAGTGCCTACAAGTAGTATTCAACCCCCTGCAGATTTAGCTGGTTGACACATGCGGAATTAACTTGGCATTGTGACATTTGTACTGTAGATCAGCCTGGAAGTGGGAAATGCACTGCAGCAAATTTTTTTTTTTTTTTTTTTAAAAACGTTAAAAGTTAATTCAGAGTGTCATTTATTATTCAACCCCTCTAACCACAAGAATTCTGTTTGGTCCCCCTAAAGTATTAAGAAGTAGTTCAGGCACCAAGAATAATGAGCTTCACATGTGTGGATTAAAGATCTCTTTTGCCAGCCTTTTCTGACTATTTAAGACCCTCCCCAAACTTGTGAACAGCACTCAGACATGGTCAACATGGGAAAGACAAAGGAGCATTCCAAGGCCATCAGAGACCAGATCGTGGAGGGTCACAAGGCTGGCAAGGGGTACAAAACCCTTTCCAAGGAGTTGGGCCTACCTGTCTCCACTGTTGGGAGCATCATCCGTAAGTGGAAGGCTTATGGAACTACTGTTAGCCTTCCACGGCCTGGACATCCTTTGAAAGTGTCCTCCCGTGCCGAGGCCAGTCTTGTCCGAAGAGTCAAGGCTAACCCAAGGACAACAAGGAAGGAGCTCCGGGAAGATCTCATGGCAGTGGGGACATTGGTTTCAGTCAATACCATAAGTAACGTACTCCACCGCAATGGTCTCCGTTCCAGACGAGCCTGTATGGTACCTTTACTTTCAAAGCATCATGTCAAGGCTCGTCTACAGTTTGCTCATGATCACTTGGAGGACTCTGAGACAGACTGGTTCAAGGTTCTATGGTCTGATGAGACCAAGATCGAGATCTTTGGTGCCAACCACACACGTGACGTTTGGAGACTGGATGGCACTGCATACGACCCCAAGAATACCATCCCTACAGTCAAGCATGGTGGTGGCAGCATCATGCTGTGGGGCTGTTTCTCAGCCAAGGGGCCTGGCCATCTGGTCCGCATCCGTGGGAAGATGGATAGCACGGCCTACCTGGAGATTTTGTCCAAGAACCTCCGCTCCTCCATCAAAGATCTTAAGATGGGTCGTAATTTCATCTTCCAACAAGACAACGACCCAAAGCACACAGCCAAGAAAACCAAGGCCTGGTTCAAGAGGGAAAAAGTCAAGGTGTTGGAGTGGCCTAGTCAGTCTCCTGACCTTAACCCAATTGAAAACTTGTGAAAGGAGCTCAAGAATAAAGTCCACATGAGACACCCAAAGAACCTAGATAACTTGGAGAAGATCTGCATGGAGGAGTGGGCCAAGATAACTCCACAGACCTGTGGCGGCCTGATCAGGTCTTATAAAAGACGATTATTAGCTGTAATTGCAAACAAGGGTTATTCCACAAAATATTAAACATAGGGGTTGTATAATAATTGACCCACACTTTTATGTTTAAAATTTAATAAAATTCAACTGAGCAACATAACTTTTTGGTTTGTAAGATTTATGCTTCTGTTCATAAAACATACTCTCGTTTGCAGTTTGAAGGCTCTAACTTATTTGCATCTTATCAAACCAGCTAAATCTGCAGGGGGTTGAATACTACTTGTAGGCACTGTATATATGTATATGTGTATATATATATATATATATATATATATATATATATATATATATATATATATATATATATATATATACACACATATGACTCGCCCCCTGGGCCGTGGGGCACCCGGAACCGGGCTTCTGTGCGATGCTGGGGGTAGTAGTGGCAACCCGATCCCGTGGCTCAGGGTGGTCAGACCAAATGCTGTGGCAGTCTATTTATATATTTGGGAATGTCCGACTACGCCACCCGTGGATTGCGGTCAGAGATAACCGCCGCTGTGAGGCAGACCACTGAGGCTGGTGTTAGTGTGTAGCACAGGGGTAGGACAACTCCCCACGGGAAGAGTATAGCCTCAGGGCAGTGTAGGTGAATGCTGGGTGTGATGATGCAGGCGCAGCATAAATCACACAGAGTCCAATGGTGCAGTTCAGGCCTTTTACTTACAGTTGATATCCAAGTCACCTCTGTCAGCAATGACTGCCCAAGCCGTGCTGCGTCCACCAGGTGAGGGGCTTGGTCAACCCCCAGGCAATTCAGGAGTGTGGCACAGGACCCCCTTCTATCCTTTCTCTGGCCTCTCGTGCCCCACCAGTGACCACGCTTCTGTCCGGCTGCCTCGGGCCTTCGCTGGTCAAACTTGGCGCCAGTTTCCCTGACCCTATGTGGTGCCTTCCTAGCGGGTGTAGCAAGGGGTCGCACCAATAAATGATCACGACTTCCGGTTTTTGGCTGAGGGATGATTTACCTCCACCAACTTGGGAATCCGGTACCCTTCCACGGCCTGACCCTTCACCCGATATAACGCGGGCTTGCAACGGTTGCTATAATAATAGGAGAAACAGAGTACATATGGGCATAAAAACAGTATAGCTTTATTAGATATCAAATATAAAAAGGGCCACGACAGGTGGCGACATGAAGTAGTAATAGATTACAAAATGCAGCACATAGACATATGAATACAGGATATATATACTTTGAGAAAAATTTCCTCAGGAAAAAAGAGGAAAAAGGGGCAAGCACAAAAGGATATAAGACACACGATGCAAATGCACCGCTCCATACAAGTGTACGGGTAAATATGCAGTGTCAATGTAAATATCAGATGTCGCTTACCAAACGCAATAATAGATAAAAGTAAGAGACAGGCCAAGGACCAGGAGAGACAGAGATACCAGGTGGCCCTAATTGGAGCCTCGACGCGCGTTTCGCCCCTGGATAGAGGGCTTTCTCAAGATGCCCTTTTTATATTTGATATCTAATAAAGCTATACTGTTTTTATGCCCATATGTACTCTGTTTCTCCTATTATTATATTTAATGCTGAGTAGGCTTGTGGTAATTACTAGCCATGCATTCTTTAATTGGCGTTTTTGCCACGATCATTTAAAATGAAGGCCCCCTTATGTATATTGCAACGGTTGCTGTCCGTTCTGCTCTCTTAGGGTCCCCTCTGCCTTCTTGTTTCTGGAGCATTTCTACTCCTCTGTCTCTCCTCTTTCCTTCCTTCTCCTTCTCCTCTTCTCCTCTCTGGCCCCTGCCTTCTCTC